>NC_141162.1:126377932-126732932 GCF_053477565.2 Lygodium microphyllum | reverse complement strand
AAGGCCTGCTTTGCAGCATTGCATTGTCTAGGAAAGATACGCCTCCAAATTGCATGGCATTATGATCAATTTAGTTGCGCTGCTAGGGATTCATCTTGAAGATAACTATCAACCGCACTCACGAAATACAAAAACTTGATCAAGATCAATTCAATAAAAATGAACCCTATACACGCAAGGATAGGGCTCAACTCAACTTATTTAGGGTTTTGAAGAAACTAATCCAATCTATGGTTACTTCATAGGGGGATGGAACGAAAAAATTTCCCTACCCTTCGGAGGATATTGGAAATTATCACTAAGGCAAGAAGGACAAACACATTGGTCAAGAGAGGGATCCCATAGGGGGATGGAACGAAGAAATTATCGCTAAGGCAAGAAGGACAAACGCATGGGTCAAGAGAGGGATCCCATAGGGGGATGGAATGAAGAAATTCCCTACCCTTCGGAGGATATTGGAAATTATCGCTAAGGCAAGAAGGACAAACGCATGGGTCAAGAGAGGGATCCCACCTTAGCAGATGTCTCGAGCACTCACCTGTACCTTTGTTTGTGCTTGTAGATTTAGGAACATTATTTCTAAATTAAAAAACAAAAAAAGAGATTGTGTAACCCTAAACTCATAAATGAGTATAGTGAATTAGGTTAACTTTTGGAGGGCGTGCCAAACCACCGCCAGCTGGCCGCCAACCCTAGCCAAGGAGGTTCTAAATAGCCGTAACAGGAACATGGACCGAACCCCCCACGAGAGGTCTCTCCATAGATTGGTTTGAATATAGGAGGATGCTTAGATGCCAAGGGGGCTCTAGCTGTAAATTCCCTACCTCCAGGTCCTACTCAAACGATTAGCGTGACTTGGGATAGATTCTCGAGGGGCCCTTGTTACTAGTGCAGGGAGGAAACTTGGTGGAAATAAAGTGCATCCTTACGGATTGCGAATATTGTCCCTTTTGAACAAGACTTGTAACTCTGATAATTTGCTAATTTTGCTAATATTAAGTATTTCCAGGGAAACTGTTCCAATTTGTTTTCGTGTCAATGCCATAAGATTACGTGAACAAACCATGTTCTCTAAAAAGATTAATTAAGGAAGTTGTTTTTACATGTCACGCTTAAAAGTGATAGGACTAATTAGACAACTAAAGTGCGCTAAGTGAGGGAAGTGGGAGGGCAGAACCCCCGATGAGTTTGTCCTACGGCAGGGTGGTCCCAGAGAACTAGGAGGCTTCTCGCAAGGTTGTACTGACAACCGACGCTTAGAAATCATTAGGCTAGAACCCCGAGTCATGCCATTTTAGGGGACCAAAATGGGACTATGCCCTATGGGCAGAGAGGTGGAGCACCACATCCCTTTCGTTTCCCATTCTCTTTGAGCCAAGTGCAGCATGGGTCTACTGTAGCTTGGTTATCTTTGCGCAAAGTAGGATGTCCAAAACGGACGCTAGGAAGCTGACAGGAGACATTGGCCACTAGGGACTCAAGTTCAGGTCTATCCTAGTGGGTTTGGCTATAAACATTCTGTTGTGAGGTGGACTCAAGAAACCCTAGGTGACAGACCCTATCACATTCCATGAGAGTGTCGGGCGATGTCGCTTAAACTCGGACTGCTAAAAATGTGCTTGGACAGCCGATAGGCGGCACGTTACAATTGGTATCAAAGAGAACCTACCATTAAAATAATTAGGGAGAAAACTCAAGAAGAGTGAGGTGATGTGTCCATTAGTAAATTCTTTTCTTTTATACTCACTTGTGGATTGATGCTGCTTCTAGACTTACGAGGCATAGAATAGGTTCCTTATATTTCAAATCATGTTCATGACAACTATGAAATCTTCAAGCTATCGCAGACGATCGGAAATGATGGGGATCCTGGATATCGGCTCTACAACCCCTCACCATTTTATGTGGAAAGGCATTGGACTTGGAGCACGGGTTACTGCTACATAGATGCCAACCATCTCACCTATCTTCCAAACAATCTGAAGAGGTTAAAGTGGTTGGAAGACTTAAAGATTATCAAGTTATTCATCTTCCATGAGGCTCGTGTGAACTCGACCCTACACATTAGACACTGGCAAGTAGATGAGAACCACTACATCTACAATGAGGTGGTTAAAATTTTACCAGTGGATAGAATTAAAATAATGGGGCGATACGAACATCATGGCTATCAGAAATAGGGATTTCCTGAACCTCCCATGACTTATCGCTTCGTAAGAATCCATTCCCCTAATCCATACTACTATTCTGTCCCTGTACCTGAATCCAATTAGAGAATTATTAACCTGGCACTAATGTAACTCCCAAAAATTAAAAAAATCATCTCAATCAAACCCTATCCATTCCTGAATAATTGTACTTAAGGCTTACATTTCCCTATGGCCAAATAAGAACTTTATGTTCTTTTGAATGGTTGCAATGGAAAAATATGTGTACTTTGATTTAAGTTATATAGGGGTGTGTAAATGCAAACCTAACATGGGAAAGTTTAAATGGTAATCAGATACACCCCCAAGTGTAGATCGAGAACCTTGTTACCACACTGAGCCCAACAGAAGTACACGAGAAAAAGTTTCTTCTCAAAAAAATTAAGCCACCAGAATTTGATGAAAAGGGAAAGATTGTTGAAGCTGATGCTGAAATATGGATCTATGGAAGACTATTTTAATGCAACGGGAACAACACCTGTGAATCGAGCCATGATTGCTAAGCTCAAGCTCATCGGTGAGGCTAGGCTATGGTGGAAGGAATGGTGTAAAGACCAAGCAGCCGCTAAAAGCACAATAACTTGGGAAAAACTAAAGGAAGCAGTGCATGGAAAGTATATGCCACCTACGTATAGAACTCAGAAAATTAATGAGTTTTTTAAGTTGAGACAATTGGCCTATCTCTGGAAGCATACTACTCGAAATTTATTTCCTTGCTAAAGTACACCCCGATAATGAGTATCCCCCAACAAGTCTCGAAGTTTTGTGATGGACTGAATCCGCCAATAAACATTGTGTTGGAATCAGTGCACGTCCTTCGGACTTGCAAGATGCATTGATAAGAGTAGGACCTATTGCCTAAGAAGTCTAGCCAAAATCTAGACCTTGGGCTTACAGAGACCAAAATCCAGGGATGTCGAGAGCTCAAATTAAAAGGGCACAAGGATAGGGTCAAGGTCAACGGAAGAAGCTAAGAGCAAATGCAATCAGTGACTTTGTCCCCACTCAAAGAAGTGAACAATGCCTACGTTGTTTTCACTGCAATGAACTAGGGCATTTCAAAAGGGAATGTCCCAAACTTGGTGGGGACCACCGTCAAGGGAAATTTGGAGGCCAAGCCAGGGCCACCCATGGTCGTGGTCCTGCAGCATTTGGAAGGGAAAAAACTTCTAATATCACCATGAAAGGATTAGATGAAGAAGAAGATCCGTGCATGGAAGCTGAGATCATGAGGGAAACCATTCATGCCACCCTCCATAAGAAGGGGCCAAACTGCCAATTCTCAGTTACTCAAACACCATCGGACTAGCAGGGTAAGGAATTCAAAACCATGATTGACTGTGGGAGCACTCATTCTTTCATCTCACCAACATGTGCAAGAAGGTTAGGGATAGCCACTATAACTGCACCCACTTTGCTTGCCAAACCAGGAAATGGGCAAGAAATCACTTGCACTCGACAAATTGCTAAGGTGGAATTCCTACTCGAAAACAAGCCCACAATTGTTAGGTTTAGAGTAATGAATCTAGGTGTCCATGAATGTCTACTCGGGATGGATTGGCTAATCCCCAATGATGCTCACATTCATTGTGGAAAGGGCTAAGTCTCCTTTCTAAATCCTAAGGGTGAGCTAGTTACAACACAAGGTGAAGCAGGTAAACCAAAGATCCAGCTAGCTAAGGCAACGCAAATAGTTCAAGGAATAAGGAAGGGGTTACCCATCTACCTGATCAAGCTAAAAAAACTTGATCAGGTAGAAGACACTAATGAAGAACCATCATGGCTAAAAGAATATGTGGATGCGTTCCCAGTGGAATTGAATGAATTACCACCACCTAGGGAAGTGGATCATGAGATTAAACTACTCCGAGGAGTTGCTCCAATTACGAAAAGGCCCTACAAGATGTCCATTCCTAAGGCCATTGAGTAAAAGGAACAACTCAAACAACTACTGGACCAAGGGTACATACACCCTAGCAGTTCTTTTTGGGGAGCTCCAATCTTGTTCCAAAGAAGAAGGATGGTACACTTCGTCTCTACATTGATTATAGAGGCTTGAACCAAGAAACCATCATAAATAGCCCATTCCAAGGATAGATGAGTTACTTGATCCACTGCAGGGAGCAAAAATCTTCTCCAAGATTGATTTAAGGTCAGGGTATTATTAGATTCGCGTCAAAGATGAGGATATTCCAAAGACGACATTGAATCCCAGATATGGTCATTTTCAATTCACAGTAATGTCTTTTGGATTGATTAATGCCCCTGCCACCTTTAACACACTAATGCAAGACATTTTTGGACCACACCTCGATGATTTTGTACTTGTCTTCTTTGATGACATCTTCGTTTACTCCAAAAAGAAGGCAGATCATGAGTCCCAAGTTCGCATCATCCTTGAGACCATGAGAACTCACAAGCTCTATGCTAAGAAGAAAAAGTGTGCCTTTTTAAAAAGGCAGATTGAATATCTCAGATTTATTGTGTCAGATGAAGGGATCTCTGTAGACCCTACCAAGGTTAAGGATGTCCAAGAGTTGTCTCCACCAACTACTATTAAAGAAGTGTGTAGCTTTCTTGGATTAACAGGTTGGCATAGGATCTTCATTAAGGACTATGCTTTAATCGCAGCACCCTCACAAATTTGCTGAAAAAACAAGTTTCCATAATGTGGACGCCCTCTGAACAAGCAAGTTTTGATCAACTCAAGCATAGCTTGGTGACAACACCAATTCTGAAGCTCCTCGACTTAAGTAAGGAATTTGAAGTTGTCATGGATGCTAGCACACTTACACTAGGATGTATACTAATGTAAGAAGGTCATCCCATAGCTTATTCCTCACAAAAGCTAAAATCCCATGCGAGGAATTATGCCACCCATGATCTAGAAGTGCTAGCAATGATCCATGCCCTCAAACTTTGGCGACATTACTTGCTTGGTAACAAGTTTTCTTTGATCACAAACCATAAGAGCCTTAAATGGATTTTCACCCAGACCGACCTCCACATGAGGCAATGTCATTGGATAGAGGTTTTACAGGAGTATGATTTTGAGATCAGGTATCGACCCGGCAAATAGAATGTGGCCATTGATGCTCTAAGTTGCAAGGCATTCCTCAACTCTCTTATCATGGAGGAACCCTTGATGGCTGAATCTTTGGCAACTATGGTGTCAATGCCTAGCAACCCTATTCTTGAACTCGTCAAGGAATAAGCTGGCCATGATCCGAAATATCTGGTGATGATAGAGGAAATTTTGGGGAATGACCAAAACCTGAAACTTAAGTTCAAATATCAAGAATTCTCCGTCAATGAGGGACTTGTCTATTTTAGGATAAGATTATGCATACCTCCAGCAGGAAACTCAAACAGAGAATACTTTGGGAAGCACATGACTCCTCCTTTTCAGGCCATCCCGGATATGCCAGAACCCTCAATACGATCAAAAAAGCTACTATTGGGGAAGGCTTAAGGGAGACGTGCTGTGGGAGCTTTCACTCAACCGCCAAGACCCACGGACCGCTTATTGCTTCAAGCGTTCCAAGCCGAGCACTAATGGCTACCTCTCACATAGCCGACGCGCCATCCATATCTACGGGTGTAGTGAGCTTACCTCCATGCCGTTCGAGTTACCTCCTCTCCCGCGCACTCTGGTAGCTCCACGATCCAAGTGCAAGCTTCAAGCAAGCTCCATCCTCAAGCCTCACGCTCCAAGATCCATTGTTGCGAGCAAGACAAGAGAAGAGAAGAGAAGAGAAGAAGAGAGGAGAAGATGGAGAGCTTCTCCTCCTCGATCCCTCACCCTCACACACTCACTCCCTCACACTCTCACACTCCCTCTCTCAAGCACAAGCTCAAGCAAGCAAGAAGAAGAAGAAGAAGAAGAAGAGGAGAGCTACTTTTGGCCACACACAATAATGAGCTTCTCATTCACTTTTCAACTTTATATACAAAACCCTAAATCCCTTTTGGGCGGTCATCCCCTTTTCCCCTTTTTTACATGGCCGACCGTAGCCTAGGCCCTTTTTCCCATTGTCCTTCTATCTTCCTAGCTTCCTTTCCACCACCTGTCTACATTTACAAATTGCACGGGTGAGAGCCCGGCGCTCCTTGAATTAAACCATTATGCGCTTGCGCTCTTTTACAAAAGTTTTGACTTGCACTTTTCCTTGTGCGCCTTTCTCCCTTATTTAGGACTCTTCTCCTTGTGCGTCTTTGCCTTCCATTTCTCTTTGCCTTGGCCTTTGTCTTTGTCTTCTGTTTTAGCTTTTCCAGATTTTTCACCTTCATTCGTTTGAGGATTAACATTACCCCCTCCTAGACGAGTGCCAGTCCCATGGCACTCACTGTCGTAGACAGCGGGTTGTAGCATGCAGCGAAGACGTGGGTGACAAGGACGCCTGTGGTTTCCGTGGAGGAGTATTGGTGGTGGTGTGGCAGAAGGTCCTGGGGGCCTGTTGGTGGCCAAGGTGGCTGGTGGAAGGTCTTTGGAGTTGGTGGTAGGGCTATTCTGTGTTGGGGATTGCATTGATGGCCAGCACAAGTGTTGGTTTGTTGGGGATTCTGCACATGACGATTCTTGGCAGCCTTACAGGGTGATAAGGATAGGAATTCAGAGTTGAGTGTTGATGAAGAGCGAACAACACCTTATACCTGCAATTGGAAAACCTCGCATGTGGTCTCTCCTTAAGGGGTAGTGCTAGTCTTCTTATCATGCACAAGACATATTTTGATTAGTTTGGGAGACAGGTCGAACTCTAAGCAAGCCTGGATTATTGTCCTGCACTTGAGGACCCAAACTGTGGATATACTTCGGCGCAGATATTATGTGAGTGCTCGTGCATACTTAGATATTACGTAGTTAGAAGACCGCGGGCTAGTTTCTCATAACAATGCGTGGATGAAGTAAAGTTGTCCATGTGGAGAAGAAGTATATGTGAAGGTATATGAGACATCCTTTGCATTGTGATTGCATGACGTAGCATAATTGAATACATGGACACCACACTTTCAGTAGCTGGAAACTATTGGACTTGCTTGATGAGTATGGTGCACTTTTCATGGCCAATCGTGCGGTGCTTATCACCACTGATTGCAATGGTACTAAGGCAGAGTGCAAGAGAGAATTGTGCAAGTGGGTCAGGGTGACAGGTCTAACCATAAGCGAGACAAGCTCCCCAGGTATGTCCTGCCCTTGATGTGCCTTGAACAATTGTGGGTGATGGTAAAGGGCTAGGGGACTAGGGACGGAGCCAGTCGACCAAGGTCACTAGACGTACCTAATTTGAGGACCCCTAGGTGCTGTGTTGTGATCGTGGGTGCTTCTTATCTTTTCATTCGTTTTCTTTCTTTCTTTCTTTCTTTCTTTCTTTCTTTCTTTCTCTTTTTTTTTTTCTTGGACTTGCCTGAGTACAACCATTACAATATGTTGAGGCTATCAGCCTTTCAATGGGTTGGAGAATGTCAAGCTTCGAAGGCTCAAGAAATGGATATTACAATGATGATTGTGCCCTAGCCTCATTGTTAGAGAAGCAGTTGTTGAGATGGGGAGATACACTTGAGATATTGCAAACCTCCTTGCGACACACGCGATGTTGGTACAATTGAGGTAACAACTGCCGTGAGCCAACTATAGCTTGACCCAGAAAAGGAGTGTGGCCCATGAATGTGCTTTGGGCCATGCGATGTGGGCGGTCGGCAAGGGTGATTCGTGCTTTCGATAGCGTGGCTTTGCCGTGGCTCCTTGTGCGGTCGATGGTCTTGCGGTGATCGGTCATTGAACACTTTCGCACCAAGACCTGTATCATTCTGCATCCACTTGTCACTTCGTGAGAGTATATCCTCGCTTGTGTTAAGTGCACCGAACAAATGCAATCATGATAAGACATAATTTTTTAGAATTCAATGATGTCTATTGGGATGCCTATTTCATTGCTTGTTAAGGTTGCATACATTAACGAGAAGTAACGGGAATGTGTACAAGTGGGGATCTTGCCCCCTTTACTCATCAAAAAACAAAATGTTCTGGCATGCTAACTTGTCAAGCTACTTGCACATCATAGGGATTTAGTCGATATGTACAAGGCGGGGTGAGTCCGGTTGGCTAGGCGATTGGGGCGGTGCTAGTGTGGGGCTCCCATGAGGCTGGATAGGGAACATGTCGATCGGGACATGAATGGTGTAGTCTCGGGCCGCTACCGTTTCCAGAATGTCTTTAAACAATTCATTAAATTTTGCCCTATCCATGGCCGCCTTGTCACGTCGTGAGCACCTAGTGCCCGAGCGTGCGTTGGGGATCTGTGCAACTGGCGTTGCCACATTTTGTGTGTCTCCCTGAGCGTCTGCTCCCCTGGCCTGTGGATTCTTCGGCTTTTGTCCGGGGAGGTGTCGCTTGGGGCCGCGTTTCTTGGCGTACCTTTTGAGAATGGGCACGTAGCGCACCGGCGGAGGGGCGTGTGCTGCATGTTCCCGTCAGCTGCGAACAGCGTCCTTGCAAGATACCTGCCCTTGGTTCTCCATGATTTCCTCGTAGGGGGACCTGTAAGATGTGAATCAAGGATTAGGATTTGTTACATGATAAGACTATTCATATGTAAGGGATTATAGAGCGGGTTATCAAGCGCATAGGACGAGAAGGGGAGGGGTGGGGCATGCAGTGTTGTTGTAGAGGGATGGCCCCCGTGATGTATATTTAGCCTCCTGCCATTAGCAGATCTTGGTTTACGCCGAGTTACATCGGCTGGCGGTCATGGATTTAGGCAAGGCTCCTCCTCAAAAGGATAGACCAGAAAGAGGGAAATGTGTATAGAAAGGGACGGTACCCCATCTACACCATGAGACTTGTTGGTCAAGGCTTCCTATGGCAGTAATGTGGGTTGCATGCCCTTTACTTGGAGGTAGGGATGGTCACATGGCTTTTAAATGCGCGATGAGAGGAGGACTTGAGGAGCTTAGCCTGTCAGACCCAACTCTTCTCCCTGCGCTTGACTATCATTACTTGTGTGTGTTGATAGTATCTATACAGGGTGACACAAAAATCATTGTTTATATATACATCTATACATATACGAATCCATGTCACCTCACGAGGATAGAAACCAATTGTAGAACTCAGATTGTACTGGAGCACGGCACACGCATCTAGTATTCGTGGCAGCTTACTCAATACCGATAGATATTTTGCCACATCGAGTAGCATGGAACCTTGTCCGAGCCTACTAGCAATATGTAACTCCTCCTCAGTGAGAACCTTATCAAACAGAGCGTTCTCTTGGCTAGTTCCAGCTAAGTCCGTACCGCGAATGGCAGTCAGCACTCGAAGGGAAGTTGGTGCCACATAAGTTGGGTCCCTTTGGGATCGCCATTTGGCCAATCGCTCCTCAGAAACTGTCATGATCTGAGCCCCTAGTTTGGCCATTACAACGCGGCTTTCACACCAACGCTGCTCAAATTGACTCTGGCCTGCTGACAATCGCTTTAGTTGCTCTATGTCTACGAGATTCAGTCGGCAGAGCACTTCATTGAACGTGATGGTTAAGCGCAATTCATCAGCCTCCTTGTCAGAGATGAGTCGCATGCATTCATGCAAGAGCCTGTCATAGTGCTTGTTAAGATGTTGTTGCTCTTCCCAGGATAGAGGAAAGGGCAAGTAATCTCTAAGCTGCTCCTTGGGGATTGTGCCCATGTCCGCAAGGACATAGACACGTGCGACCACTTTGAGCTTAGCATCCAACTCAGTTAAGCATTCTGTGACACTTCTATGTTCAACGAGGGCTTGCTTGGTTGCTATCTCATGCAAAGTTCTAAGAGTTTCCTTAGGCTTTAGCATGGCTGGGGGCTCAGGCCTAGATGAGCAAGATTGGTCAACGCTAGGATTTCTTATGCTCTTGGGGTTCTCATGTTTCTCCTGAGGTTTTGCTGCTATTTCATCATGGTTCTTCTCGAATATGACTGGTATAAATTTGTCATCCTGTTGTGATGACATTGTATCCACTCTTGATTGGTCAATGCGAGTTCCGTTGTCGGTGGATTGAGTGTTGCAAGCAACTATTGATGGTAACAGCTGCTTTGATTTTTCAGAACACACGGATGTGTCCTAGGTTTCACTGCTATTAGGAGAGGCATTAATGGGTTCATTGGTGGATGCACTCAATGCGTTATTCATCGGCTCTCCGGTGCTCTTCGTCTCAATGTTCTTGGGGTCCACAACCACCTGCAATTGCTGCTGTTTTCGTTGTTTTCTCTTTTGTTTCCTGGTCCGTGAAGGTGCATCTCTCGTTGATTCAGGATTCTAGACTAGGCCAACCAGTGATGTGCTTGGTTGGGCCTCAGAATTTCCCTTCTCTAGTGTGTCCTCATGGGACACAGTCATGGCCTGCTGAATAGCCTTACCAAGCTATGAGGGCATTGCCTCCGTTTTCAAGGAGTCTAGCCCTTTAGCCAACTCCCTTGCGTGTAACTCCTCCATCCTAGGCTTTAGGCACTTTGAAAGTGCTGGAGTTGTCGAGGAAGTTGGTTGTGACACCTCCTCCACAGGTAAACTTCTAAGGACATGTTCCACAAGGGGCATTGTCACGGCCAAGGGTTGTGACTGCTGTGATCCCTGATTGGAAGTAGTAGCAACTAGTTTAGTGGGCTGGCTACCCTTGGTGGATTGCGGTGTCAAGTCCCTAGGGCGATCGGAAGTGGCCGTGTCTTTTGTTGCCCTTTGAGCACTCATCTGTGTAGATTGAGCATGAGTTGATCTAGTCACATTAGGTTGCTCATGCATATCCTTGGGTCGAGAGCTACAGATGGCATCATGTCCCACCTCTTGGTCATTTGGAAGCTTAGATGGAGATAGAGATTGGAATTGAGAATTTTCCCTTGACAACCGCTGTTGTACTTCTTGTGTCCGTTTGGAAAAAGAGGATGTAGGAGATCTAGGACTCCTAGGTGGATGTGGCACTAGCTCAATGATTTTCTCAAGGCTATTAGATGATTGTGCCATTTGCTTTATTGAGCGAGTAGCCTTGCCATGAGCAATGTTGTGCCTATGATGCTTGTTCTCCCCTTGGGAAATCAAAGGCTCATTGGGCACTAATTGCTTTTGTGCACGCTCAATGGTTACATATGACATCTGCTTATTAAGCATGCTAGGTTGAGGCTCTTTCTTTCGAACACTCATGTCTGGTTTCTTGCCTCGAGACCTAGAGTTTCTCTTAGATTTCCTCCTGTGCTTCGTTGCTTTTAATGCACTCTGGCCTTTAGCTGATAGAGATGGTGTAGCACAGGATTTTGGTACCCAAATCCATCGGTTACCTGCATAGTACCCTTGAGCACGTAGGAATGCTTTGGATATCCATCGTGGCGTTGTGCTGACCCTCCATCGATGCCTGCGTCTATAAGGCTTGGGCTTCTTTTGAGGTATTCTAAGATATTTGTAAGTCCAAAGCCTCTCCTTGGCATTGTCTCTTGACCTTCTTTTGTCAGCCCTGGCCTCACTCACTGGTTCTCTTCGTTCAACCTGTGCTTGTATTAACTCCTCCAACAAGTCCTTGCTCTCGTCAGCAAGCTTGACTGTTATGTCAGCACCTTGCTTGCCTTTCCCTCGAGGTTTGATGAGGTCACCCTTGCTAAAGGTTGTGACTATCCTCACACCTGGTAGTATCAGGTGTATCCTCTGTGCTACATAGTCAGCCTCACACTTGGTCGCCCTTTTGAAGGGTCTTCCTAGGAGGGTTTCTTTCCTGCAGCTAGCACTTTTTGGAGGAACATGAAATAGGATAGGCAAGCTTTCCGTTTCAATTGTTGCAAGGATTTTGCACTTCCCTATGAGTGCTTGTGGGTGTCCCCCATAAGGGCTAAGAGTTGCACTAGTCGGTGTCAGCTCTGGTTGGCCTAGTAGGGTCCATGATTCATAGGTCAAGATGTTAAAATCTACTCCTTCATCAATCAGAGCATCAATAGTATGCTCTCTTTTTGCGGTGAGTTTGACCCTAAGATAAGCAGGTGGTACTATGTCTTCATCTTCTGGGTCTTGGCTTGTAAATCTAAGCCTTCTAACAGATGCCTTTGAGTCCCTAACTGCACAGTCAGACGTGGATTCTCTATTGAGATCTTGGGTCGTTTGTGCAATCCTGCTCAAGGTACATCTCTCGTCAAGAGTGTCATGTCTAGTCATCTTGGCATTTGTAGCTTGCTGATGTTGCATTTCGCTCTGACTACACATGGTATGAACACAATGTCTTTGTGTTCTCGTGATGTGGCCTTTTTGCCCTTGATGGCTAGATTGGCCCATTGCTGTTCTAGGGTCTCTGTTTGTCTCTATTCAGGTATGGGCTTTTGGTTGCTCTTTTCCAAGTGAGAATCCATGCTCGTGTAGAGCCATTACTATACTAGGTGTAATATTCCCACCCGTGAATATTGACGTCCCGCACACGACGTAAACCTTGTGCAAAGGTTATCTCTTGTATTGAAATTATTGTTGAGATATCGAGCTCCACTCGTGATACTCCAGGGTGACCGTTGTGTATTTATGTCACCGACTTGTCAGTTTTGCAGACGCGGTTAGTACACCGCCCATGAATAATAGCTACATGATAGCTATCCTTATCTACTCTAGTTCGTGGCTCAGTTAGTATGCCACCTTAGTTAGTTGAGTTTGGTTTTGAGACCCATATCTAGGGTTCTTCTATTTCTTTGTACTTGAGTTCTTTTGGCTTACACAACTAAGAAGAGGAAAACTGTTTTCAGTCTCCACCCTTGTGTGTCTTCCCCCATTGTGCAAGCAAGAAAGCTTCAAGCGAGACTCCTTCCTTCTCTCCCACAATCTTGACATGGTATCAGAGCCTTGTTCGTGGTAAGGATCTCAAGAAAGCAAGCCAAGCTCGCGGTGTTCTGGTAAGAGGAGCAGTGTTGCTTTCATTTTCTATTTTGGGAGCAGATCTCTGCAGGTAGCACAGCCGGAAAGTGCAGGAGTGCAGTGTCTCAGGTTGAGACGCCCTTCGCGGTGAAGCAAGAGGGCAGTATATGCTGCGGGAAAGGGCTTTAGCCCTTGGCGACCTTGGTTTTTTTAATTTGAGGCCATTTCGGGGCCTGTTTTGGAGGCGGAAGTTTTCTGCACGCACTCAGGAAAAGGCCCAGTTTTATGCTGTGCAGCCACTGTTCTACAGGTCTGTGAAAATTTACTGTAGAAATTGCATCGTATGCTTGTGCGCAGAGACATTGGGAGTTACAGAATCATCCTTGGTTCCTGTTTATGCAAAATCGTCACTAGGAAGTGACTGTGTGGTCAAATACCACTTTCGCCAGTTTTGCAGATTTGCCCTTGTGAGGGTGAAGCTGTGTTTTTTTGCAGTGACAGAATTTTTTGCAGTGTTCTGTAATGGCGTCTGATTCTCTTTCACAGATTGTCACTGAAAAGCTTGATAAGAACAACTTCCAAGCATGGAAGTTTAGAATGACGAATTTCCTTATGGGAAAAGGATATTGGGAATTTGTTGCAGGAAATGAAGAAGAACCAGTTCTTCCTGATGTTCCCAATCAACAGCAAATGCAGGCATTCAAAACATGGCATGAGAGAGCCAGGAAAGTTATGTATTGGCTGTCTATCAGTATTTCAGACTCTATGATTGTGCATATTCAGGATGCAAGTACACCAAAGGAGGCATGGGATACTTTGTCAAAAATGTATAGCACAAATACGCAAGCCAGGAAAATGCAGCTCAAGCAAGAGTTGCATAATGTGCAAAGAGAAAGTATGAGCATCAACGACTACCACATGAAGGTGAAGAAGATTGCAGATGCACTTGCTTCCATTGGGTCGCCAGTGGAAGATGATGATTTAGTTTCCGTGACCTTGAATGGTCTAGGAAAGGATTATGCACAGTTCCGAACATCCATTTCCGTCCGTGAAAGATTTCCTGATTTTGAGGAGTTGATTGCTCTTCTAATTTCTGAGGAGCAGAGAAATGGTGGTGCATCTTCTTCAGGAGGAACTTCAAAAGAAGCTGTCTTCTACTCAAATGCTGGAAGAGGTAGAGGCAGAGGTAGAGGAGGCCGATTTGGAGGCCGTGGTAGAAATCAGAATACGCAGCAAACTCAAGAAAACCAGTCCTATGGAGGAGGACGTGGTAACTCTAGAGGCAGGGGGAGCCAAAGAGGTCGTGGTGGATGGCAAAGAGGTCAAAATGCAAACAGTAATGTTGAATGCTACTACTGTGGTAAAATGGGTCATATGGCTAAAGACTGCTATAAAAAGCAGAATGACATCATGAATGGAAAACTGCAACAAGGGAATTATGCATCTTCTAGCAGACAGGGTGATGACAGAAATGAGCATTTGTTCATGGTGCAGCACATGAACAATTCTGTGACAAGTGCAGAAGGAAGCAATGATGTATGGTATGTTGACTCAGGTGCATCAAACCACATGACAGGTCATGCAGAATGGATGGAGGATGCAAGGAAAATGGAAAAACCAGGATTTGTGGAGACTGGTGATGATACTGCACATCCTATTGTGCAGATTGGAAAAATTCCCTTGTCTATGCAGGATGGGAAAAAGAAATACCTGTCCGATGTATTTCATGTCCCGAATATCACCAAGAATCTGGTTTCTGTCGGTCAAATGGTTGAGCAGGGCTTGCAGGTTAGATTTAATCCTCATGGATGCTTTGTTGAGGATATGAAAAATAAAGGTCGCTTGATAGCAAAAGGAAAGAAGAAGGGCAGAATGTTTACGTTGGATGCAGACATGTCTGAACTGAGTGCAGCAATGTTTGCACATGGGACCGGTGTAGTTGCAGATATTGATATCTGGCATAAACGCATTGGTCATGTTAATGTACAGCGACTTAAATCAATGCAGGCCCAAAATATTGTTGCAGGATTGCCAAAATTCAAGGTTGCAGAAATGCATAAGGTATGTGAAGCCTGTCAGTTTGGAAAACAGGCAAGGAAACCATTTCCTAGACATGTTCAAGAGAGTGAGAAGCCATTGGAATTAATCCACTCTGATGTGTGGACAACTAAAGCTGCATCTCTTGGAGGCTGTCATTATTTTGTCAGTTTTATTGATGACTATAGCAGAAAAGTTTGGGTGTATTTTATGAAAAAGAAAAGTGAAGTTTTTGGGCATTTCAAAACTCTTAAAGCTATGGCTGAAAAAGAAACAGGTCTGCAGATAAAATGCCTAAGGTCAGATAGAGGGGGAGAGTACCTCTCAAATGAGTTTGCAAGGTTCCTGCAGGAGCATGGCATAAAGCAGCAATATTCATGCAGTCATACCCCACAGCAAAATGGAGTTGCAGAAAGGAAAAACAGGCATATTGGAGAGGTGTCTCGTGCCATGCTCAATGAAAAAGACCTGCCAGATTTTTATTGGGCTGAAGCAGTTGCTACAGCAGTCTATATAATGAACAGGACTCCCACTGCAGCAATACATGGAATGACTCCAGAGGAGAGGTATACTGGTAGGAAACCAGATATTTCTCATTTGAAAATTTTTGGTTGCATTGCCTATGTACATGTGCCAGATGAGTTGAGATCCAAGTTGGATCCAAAAGCTGAGAAGTGCATCTTTATTGGTTACTCTCTGCAGCAAAAAGGGTATAGATGCTATAACCCTTCTACTCGTAAGTTTACAGTGAGCAGAGATGTTATTTTTGATGAGATGAGTAGCTGGTATAAACCAGTAAATGTGATTGATGATGTAGATGCACAAAATGGTAATGTTGCACAGAATTCACAGCAGCAGTCACAAAATATTAGTGGACCTGGAGCGTCCTCTAGCAGTGGTTCACATTCTTCGCCATGGACAGGCAGATTGAGATCAGGAGAATCTTCTCAAAGCAATGCAGATAGTGGTATGCAGGTATCACGAAAAGGAAAAGAGAAGGTTGATCAGCCCATGTTTGATGTGAATGCAGGTCACTCTTATGTGGATGGTGAATCCAGTGGCTCAGAACAGAGCATTGATGATGAGTTGGGTATTCCTTCTATTGTTACACCTGGAGTAAGGAAGACCAGGGATGTTTTGAGAGCACCTGGGAGTGAACCTACTTTGCGCAGGTCTACGAGAGCTAGGTATCCTGTGGATAGGCTGAAATATGATGGATTTACAGCCATTCACTATGCATATATGGTCAAGGTGATACAGGAACCAAAACCCACTTCTTTTGAGCAAGCCATGGGAAAAGAAAAATGGGAGAAAGCCATGGATGAAGAAATGGATGCCTTGGAAGCAAATGCTACATGGGAATTGGTACCTTTGCCTAAAGGTAAGAATGCAATTGGCTGTAAGTGGGTTTATAAGGTGAAGCACAATGCTGATGGCTTTGTGAACAGATACAAGGCAAGATTAGTAGTCAAGGGGTATGCACAAACATATGGCATTGACTATGAAGAAACATTCAGTCCGGTTGCAAGGATGGCAACCGTAAGAGCAGTCATTGCTATGGCTGCGTCAAAGGGATGGTCTTTACATCAAATGGATGTAAAGAATGCCTTCTTGCATGGTGATTTGCAGGAAGAGGTCTATATGGAGCAGCCACCAGGTTATGTGCATGATGTTCATCCTGAGTTTGTTTGCAGGTTGAAGAAAGCTTTGTATGGCTTGAAGCAAGCACCTAGAGCATGGTCTGACAAGATAGGACAGTATCTTGTCACTATTGGCTTTCAGATTTCCAAGGCAGATTTCTCACTTTATGTGAGAAAAACAGAGAAAGGTATTATGCTACTTGTCATTTATGTTGATGATTTGATTATGACAGGTGACAGTGATGAAGATATCCTTCATGTGAAAATGCTATTGAAGCAGAAGTTTGAGATGAAGGATTTGGGAGAGCTGCGTTATTTCTTGGGCATTGAGGTGATTAGATCACCAAGTGGGATACAGCTCTTGCAGAGGCAGTATGGATTGGACATGCTGTCCAAATATGGAATGACAGGCTGTAAGACTATTTCAGTTCCTTTGGAGCAGAATGTGAAGCTGAGCGCAGATGCAGGTGAGCTTCTGGAGGACCCTATTATGTACAGACGCATAGTAGGAAGCTTGATTTATATGACTATTACCAGGCCAGATTTGAGCTATGCTGTTGGATTGGTAAGTCAGTTTATGCAGGCTCCAAGGAAATCACATTTGGATGCGGCTAGACGCATACTCAGGTATGTGAAGTCCACATTGCACTATGGACTATTTTATGAGATTGGGGTTCAGATACAGTTGCATGGATACACTGATGCTGATTGGGCTGGTAGTATTTCTGATAGACGATCTACCAGTGGATATGTGTTCTCTTTTGGAAGTGCTGCAGTCACTTGGAGCAGCAAGAAACAGCCTACAGTTGCCTTGTCGAGCACAGAGGCTGAGTACAGGGGTGCAGCAATGGCTGCATGTGAGGTAGCTTGGTTGCATAAGCTACTTTATGATATGCATCAGTCTATAGATGGGCCAGTTGTCATTTATTGTGACAACATGAGTAGTATACACTTGGCAAATAACCCAGTCTATCATGCTAGAACAAAGCACATTGAGGTGCATTATCACTATGTGCGAGAGAGGGTTTTACTAGGTCTTATTGATCTAGTTTATGTCAGCACAGAGGATCAGGTAGCTGACATATTCACGAAGGCATTGGGCGCAGAGAAGCTGCACAAGTTCAGAGACCTGCTTGGTGTGCAGGAATTGGGATTGAGCTCGAGGGGGAGTGTTGAGATATCGAGCTCCACTCGTGATACTCCAGGGTGACCGTTGTGTATTTATGTCACCGACTTGTTAGTTTTGCAGACGCGGTTAGTACACCGCCCATGAATAATAGCTACATGATAGCTATCCTTATCTACTCTAGTTCGTGGCTCAGTTAGTATGCCACCTTAGTTAGTTGAGTTTGGTTTTGAGACCCATATCTAGGGTTCTTCTATTTCTTTGTACTTGAGTTCTTTTGGCTTACACAACTAAGAAGAGGAAAACTGTTTTCAGCCTCCACCCTTGTGTGTCTTCCCCCATTGTGCAAGCAAGAAAGCTTCAAGCGAGACTCCTTCCTTCTCTCCCACAATCTTGACAATTATTGGCGGTGTAATGTGTGACCCGCACGCGAGAAATGGGGTCCTCCGCGTTGGTAAATCAAACCCGAAAGTTCGAAACCGCTAGTCTCACAAAAACACCCTCTTGGGAAGGGCAATTTGAATATTTAAGGCAAATTTTTTTTATTTCTATCCCTTTTTCCCCAGCCGATGCACGACTGGAGAAAAGGGAGTGTGGGGGGGATGGGATATGAAAGTCGTGGCCTGCATGGGAGAGGGGGAACCCATGCAAGGGGGCCACGTGGTGGAGGCCTTCTCCCCCCCCCCCATGCCTATAAAAACATCCGTTACGAAGGGGAGAGGGGGACCGTGCTGTGTGAGGGAAAAGCTGCCGCCGTGCTGGTGGGATCGAAGGGAGAGAAGGATTGGACAGACGAAGGGAGGCTGCCATGCTGGTGGGATTGAAGGAGGAGGGAAGCTGCCGTATTGACGAAACGCCGCCAAGGGCTGCCGGACCATCGACTGCTGCCGCCACCTTGCTGAAGGCCCCAGGCCGCCGCCCATCCTCGCCTTGACCACGACCTCCTTCCCAATCATTCGGACCCCCCCCCCCCCCCCCCCCCCGACGTGGCTGCTGTTGCTCAGAAGCTTCTTAGAAGCTTCTTCAAGAAGCTTCTAAGGTTTAAGGCCATAGGCCTTGATCCTATGCGGGCCTCTCAGTTTTAAAAAACGGGTTCGGGAAACTCCTATTCCTACGCGAGGAGAAGGTATCGACCTCCTAGCCGTCTCGAAGAGCAAGAGTAAAGGCTAGAGGGAATCAGCGGAGTCCGTAATCACGTCTACAATGGCTCCCAAGAAGACGCAAGGCGTACCTGCGGGAGGTTCTTCCCCGGACTTACACGTGGATATCACCGCGGATCCACAAATCCAGGTTCCGTAAATATATTTCCACATGAAGAGATGTTTTAAAATACGCTTAACTCCATAGGGAAATTCATTCTACGTTGTCATTAATTCGTCGGTAGTGTTAATAGTACATTCGATAAAATATAGATAAAGGGTCCGTGCATATCATGCATCTATAAAGTTATGAAATGAAAACACCTAGGTATGTTCAAATTTACCAAGCCAAATTAAAAGGAAATTGAGAAAAATTTGTCTATTTGATCGATTACTAGAATTATTTCATGATATGAAATGGAGCTATTAACATTTTCAATATGATGAACGTGAGTTGTCTATCCATCGTACGACCTTAGTATTATGTTGCCTTATCATGCATTTCAAATTAGCAAGCCTAGAACACCTACCGCCTATCATTCTATGGTTGAAGTCATTAAGTGTATTTTTGACTAGTCATGGAAAGAATAAGCATATGTCGCAATTTAGGAAAAATCTTTATTGTAATGGTTCATGGGGAAAAGTTGTTAACACCGTAGAAGGTTATCCGAAAAGTAATGGTGGTGTATCAAAAAAATGAATCTATGGATTGGCATGTGGCATGTGCTTGCAAGAAAGAATATACCAACACTAACTCTACAATAATCTCATTTAACTACGTTGTAGTTATGAAAGGGTTGCATGTTGCACTTTCATCATGCATAAAATTCATTCATCAAGTGTTGCATTTGGGAAAGTTTGCAGGATTTAAACAAAGCATGAGATTCTAAAGTGTAGATAACAAGGTAGTAGACATGATTATTTGAAGTAAGTCCTAGTAGGTCCTAAGAAAGTTGGTATCTAGCTTATCATGTATTTTTACTTTACCAATGAAAGATAGAGTGAGTCGCATGTTTACATGTATGGTGGTAGTCGAAACCATTTTTCTTCTTTAGATCTAGTTTATTATCTCTAGGAAGGATTCATCCTTGTCGCGAGACAAGCATAGTGAATTACCCAAATCACCTAGCCGCAAAGGATTCGTATGGGCATGGTTCAATCAATACGATAGATACCCCAAACACTAACTAGGGATTAGCACGATAAGGATTCGGCCAAGTTTTCCAATTGTCGCTAAGTCGAAACCTTCATGCCCAATGGCCCTAACCATATTCCCGAAATGTTGAGTCAATTGGGTGCTCATGCAAACAATAATCTAGGATTCCTACCTTAAGGACCAATCGTTCAAAATGATGAAACTCGAATTGAGTTGGAACCCTAGGACTAAACGTTGTCGATCTAGTGAAATTAGGGATGGGATGGGTAAAAAGATGCCCTAAACACTGCTTCTCGTCTGAAGATAATTCCGTGTCCAGAAAATGCCATTCAATAGGTGAAATGATCTCTTGGAATGGAGGCGACACTTGTGCAACTAGTTGCAACGTCGCATAGCCTTGTGGTTTGATCGTAAGAAAGTTTTGCCATTCCTTGGAATGAGGTTGGCAGGTTCTTGCGCAAGTTTAACTTGAAAAGGGATGGGTAGTCATCCTGTTACATCGCCCTCATTAGGGAAAAATTGCCAAGTTAAGGG
Organism: Lygodium microphyllum; assembly: GCF_053477565.2. Lineage (NCBI taxonomy): Eukaryota > Viridiplantae > Streptophyta > Polypodiopsida > Schizaeales > Lygodiaceae > Lygodium > Lygodium microphyllum. Next base: position 126,712,250 of record NC_141162.1, on the reverse strand, counting down.
AAGTTAAGTAATTGCTCGGCGCAAATGATTAGTCAATAAATTAAACCGACATGGTCGCCAGGATCTACTATTAATAAAACCTAAGGTATTGGTTAAGTTGGGTATGACCCTAACCCAAGGACGATAGGAATCTTGCCAAGTTGCAATTGATTCCGGATCGAATACGGGACGCATTCGGAGAGAAGGAGTCACTCCTTAAACAGTTTGCCAACTAAACGACCACTGGAATTGATTGTGCTTGTAACAGTTTAGAAAGCACTGTTTGCATTGTTTGTTCAAGGAACTAAAGAATGAAAGATATATAAATGCTTCAGGTTGAAGGCCTGAAGGGAGTGGCAGCTCAGTTACCCCCGACTGCTTGCCTGACCCTAACCAAGGGGGTTGTTGACCGCGCCGGGAACGTGGACCGAACCCCTGTGTGAGGTCTTTCCGTTGAGCTCTACTTGGAGTAGGAGGACGCTTGGGTGCCAGGGGGGGCTCTGGCCGTAAATCCCTCGCCTTCCGGGTCCTGCACAAGAGGCTAACGTGACTCGGGATTGGATCCCGAGGCCCGCATACTAGTCTACGGGCAGAAGCTTGGAATAGTGATCCCTGGTGGATTACTGGATAGCCTTCGGGCGGATTATGAATAAGCCTACGGGCGGAACCTCTGTATTTCAAAGATAAAATAATGTTATGATAATAAAGAAGTTGTTTGATATTGTTTTTCTATGTCACGTGATAAGATTACGTGAAGGAACCAGTGCTTAACAGGGCTAATCAAAGAAGATGTTTGTTATATGTCAAATTAATGTGTTAGGTAATTACATAACTAAAACAAACCGAGGAAAGTGCGGAGGATGGGCCATGGGTCCGTCCTATGGATGGGTGGTCCCGGTTAGCCGGGAACTTTTCTCAAAGTTCTCGACGAACAGAGGGATGATCAGCATCACCAAAACAAATAACGAGAACGATGACTTAGAATCACCTATTACCCGATTCACGCTGTTTTAGGGGAACGGAATGGGACTATGCCTTATGGCAGAGAGGTCGAGCCTTGCATCCCTCTCGTTTCCCATTCTCCTTGAACCAAGTGCGACATGAATCCGCTTCAGACCGGGCGTTTCTGCGTAAAGTAGTTCGATCGGGTCTGACGCTAGTTGCTGTTAGTTAATGACCAAACAGGAAAACCTTAATTCCGGTCGATCCTAAGTGGGAAACGGCCAGGACACTTCCGCTACGTGGCAGACGCGGGGAGACCTAGATTGCAAAACCCGTAACATTCCACGGGAGTGCCGGGTGGAGTTCTCTAGACAGCCTTTCCGATGGACTGCCAAGACGTGTCCTAGAGGATTCTAGTGGACACGTTACACTAGGGTCCAATTTGGAGGGCCTATCACGGTGCTCGTTTTCCCTCCAACCTACTTGGGGGAGGTGCGGAGGGGGCAAAGCCCCCTCTGCGGGGGTCCGGGGGGAGCAGTCCCCCCCGGCCCGTAGGGCCGTTACGGTAAACACCATCCGCAATTTGGAGGACTGTTTATAGCCAAAATTTGAACTACTTGCTCTAAGTTTCAGCCTAGTGATCGATCTATGATATGGTTTCGGCTCTGTATGGTTTCTCACTTAATTTCACTGTCTTCAGGTTAAAATTTGAGAAAATCTAAATTCGGCCCAACAAGTCTGAATTACAAGGCCGAATGCCCGATTCAGGTTGTCCGAGGGCCGAGTAGGAAGGGCTGAATGTGACTGGTCCGAATGTCAAATTCGGCCAATCCGAGTCTAGATGTCCGAGGGCCGGTCAGCTGGGCCGAGTGGGTCGCTCGGACGGGCCGAATGAGTTTTCGGGCCGAGTCGGCTGCGATCGAGGGCCAAATCAGTTGGGCCGAGTCAAGTGGTCCGAGTGGTAGTGGGCCAAGGGCCGATTCTGGGACTTGGCCTAGAATTGCCGTCACTCGGACACGCCGAGCATGGCGTGTTTTTTGTCGGCGCGATGATAAATCGCTCGAATCACACGATTCAGGTCACGGCCTGTTATACATATCTCCAGATCAAAGCTATGGATGGAGGGGAAGAGTTCTATATACCTGGAATAGCCAATAAACTCCAAAATGCAAATCAGTAAGCAAATCAAACCCTCTTTGCCTGTTTTGACACAGAAACCCTAATGCTGATTTTCTTTGTTTTTCTTTGTTTTCTCCTACTCTAATGCATCCAAATCACAAAGTAATCTGTTGGTCCCGGCAATGGAACCAAAATGTGGGAGCTTTTACTCAACCGCCAAGACCCACGGACCGCTTATTGCTTCAAGCGTTCCAAGCCGAGCACTAATGGCTACCTCTCACATAGCCGACGCGCCATCCATATCTACGGGTGTAGTGAGCTTACCTCCATGCCGTTTGAGTTACCTCCTCTCCCGCGCACTCCGGTAGCTCCACGATCCAAGTGCAAGCTTCAAGCAAGCTCCATCCTCAAGCTTCACGCTCCAAGCTCCATTGCCGCGAGCAAGACAAGAGAAGAGAAGAGAAGAGAAGAAGAGAGGAGAAGATGGAGAGCTTCTCCTCCTCGATCCCTCACCCTCACACACTCACTCCCTCACACTCTCACACTCCCTCTCTCAAGCACAAGCTCAAGCAAGCAAGAAGAAGAAGAAGAAGAAGAAGAGGAGAGCTACTTTTGGCCACACACAATAATGAGCTTCTCATTCACTTTTCAACTTTATATACAAAACCCTAAATCCCTTTTGGGCGGTCATCCCCTTTTCCCCTTTTTTACATGGCCGACCGTAGCCTAGGCCCTTTTTCCCATTGTCCTTCTATCTTCCTAGCTTCCTTTCCACCGCCCGTCTACATTTACAAATTGCACGGGTGAGAGCCCAGCACTCCTTGAATTAAACCATGATGCGCTTGCGCTCTTTTACAAAAGTTTTGACTTGCGCTTTTCCTTGTGCGCCTTTCTCCCTTATTTAGGACTCTTCTCCTTGTGTGTCTTTGTCTTCCATTTCTCTTTGCCTTGGCCTTTGTCTTTGTCTTCTGCTTTAGCTTTTCCAGATTTTCCACCTTCGTTCATTTGAGGGTTAACACGTGCTTAAATATATCACAGAATATTCGTTTTACCAGCGCATCAAGACGGAGCATGTTAAGATGCCTGGGAAGCTGCAACCTCTCAATATCCCCCAAATGAAGTGGGAATTTATTAGCATGGATTTTGTTGTTAGGTTACCCTCAGTGCAAGGGGGCTACAACTCAATTATGGTTATAGTAGATATGCTCACCAAGGTTGCACACCTCATTCCAATCAAGACAAATTATAAAGCTTCAGATATTGCCAGACTGTTCATCAAGGAGATATTCAGGCTCCATGTGTTTCCTAGAAGGATCATTATGACCGCGACTCCCTCTTCACGTCTCACTTCTGGAGAGGGATATTTGGGGCCATTGGGACTCAATTATGTTTACCAACAAAGCATCCAAATGACACCTTTTCAAGCATTATATGGGCATGATTTCCGCACTCCATTGAACTTCTCAAATCCTACCTTAAGAGTAGAAGATTTTAAGGAAATGCTCGGGGAAATGGATGAGCAGGTTAAGACCATCAGATAAGACATTAGAGCTGCCAAGGATAGGCAAAAAGACTATGCAGATCTAAATAGACAAGAGCGACTCTTCAATGGGGGAGACATGGTTTTTATTCGTGTACGGCCCAAGAGGGGTTCCCTATCATTGGGAGAATTTAAAAAATTGAGTCCAAGGTATTGCGTACCCTATAGGATCGTCAAATTCCTAGGGCCCAATGCTTACAAACTCCAACTCCCTGAGAACGCAAAGGTTCACAATGTATTTCATGTTAGCCTGCTAAAGAAATATGTACCAAATCCTAGCCATATACTCGATGATCAACAAGTTGTAATGCCAAGCCAAGGAGTCCTTGAGCTCTGGCCATCTAGAATCATGGACATTCGAGAAAAGAGATTGAGGAGTAGAATCCTCAAGGAGTACCTCATCCAGTGGAAGGACTTTCTAGAAGAAGATGCCACATGGATTAATGAGAGTACTCTCAACCAACAATACCCCCAATTCCTTTCGAGATGAGGATATCTTGATCCCCTTAAGGGGGGAAGAATGTAACCCTTCCGTCATAATTACCCCCTAATAAAGTGAAAATTTTATTTTTTAAAAAATAACTAACCCTTCCTTGGTTATGCCGCCAACTAGGGGATGGTGTAAGGGGAGCGGGGCGATCGTGTTGATGACCATGGAGGTGCCAGGGGAGCATTGTCATAGCTTACAAGAGTGGCAGGAGGGTGCCACGACCATGGGGAGGTGGCAAGGGGGATGCCATTACTAATCCCCCCCCTCCCCCAATACCCATATAAACCCCATTGTTACGGGGATGAGAAGGGGGAAGACCACGACTTGCTACTGCTCGGGTAAGGAGAATAGGAGAAGAATAAGAAGGAGAGGGAGAGAGAGAATAGGGAAGAAAAGAAGAATAAGAAGAAGAGGGAGAGAGTGAGCAGAGAAGAAGAGAGGAATAAGAAGAAGAGGGAGAGAGTGAGCAGAGAAGAAGAGAGGAATAAGAAGAAGAGGGAGAGAGTGAGCAGAGAATAAGAGAGGAGTAAGAAGAAGTGGGAGAGAGTGAGTAGAAAAGAAGAGAGAAATAAGAAAAAGTGGGAGAGAGAGAGTAGAGAAGAGGAGAAGAATGAGAAGAAGAGGTAGGGAGATAGTAGAAAAGAAGAGAAGGAGGAGAAGAAGGAGAGAAGAAGAAGAAGTGAGGGGGAGAGAGAGGAGAAGAAGAAGAGAAGAAGAAGAAGAAGAAGAAGAAGAAGAGTAAGAGAAGAGAGAGAGCAAGAGAGAGACAGAAAAGAGAGGAAAGGGAGCATAAGAGAAGAGAGAGAGAGATAGAGAGAGAGAAGGAAATTATTTTTTTTCTATACCTTTGATCCATTGCTTATGCAAATTCTGCATACTTTGTGGTCCATTGGTCAGCCCAAATGGAACCATGGTCATTCCATCCAACACTCTGAGATCTTCGGCCTTTGAGGTCTCTGTAGGGACATCAACAAGATCATCCGCTATCAAAGGAACTTTTTCATCTGCACTTTCATAACCTACTTCGTTTTCTTTCCTCATCATTTTTATCCTCTTCCTATGGAGGCTCTATCTCTGCTTCTGGAGGCTCTATAGGATAAGAACAGATCTTCCGCCTCTGCATCTGCTTCTGCTTCTGTCTTTGGCTCTGTCTTTGCTTCTGACTCTGCGATTGCCATGTAACAGGGAGAATAGTACATCCATGATTCTATCTCGCGGTCAGAAGTGATTTTAGAAGTCAATTCAGGTTGAGGCAGGAGGTATTCTCCCATGGACAAAGACTTGGCTTCCTTTGATAGTTGACTTACAGTGCCCACTGTTAGGGACTGTGCCTCTATTTTCTTGGGAAAGATCTATTTAACAGTCTCTTTGTCTCCTGATGTACCATCTGTTATTTCATTGGAGGAGTCTGTTATGACTTCGATGGATGTGGATCCATTGCCTTTTTGCAATCTATACAATTTCAACATCACTTTGTTGGGTCCTCTGCCTAGGGTTAGGGTTCCTTTGAACCAGTCTGTCATGGCTCTTGCTTCAAAAAGCCAAGTTCTTTCCAACAACTGAGGGTATGAGGTCCCATAGGAATTTGGTTTGACCACCAAATACGTCAGCCAATAGTCTCTTCCTGCAAGGGTTGTTTTTACGTATGGGAGGATGCCCAACAGTTTAATTGTGCTTTGATCTATCAATATGATAAGCCACTGTGTAGGTTGAATTCCTTGCAAACCTAGATCCTTCATTGTCACTTCACAATCTTGGCAGGGGATTTATTCTCTTTCTGGACAACTGGTTCCTTATTCTTGGCACACGTGATAGCAGCAACTTCCAACTCTACCAAATTAGAGGCAGGTTATTGTGCCTTCTGCTGGTTATCAGTGGCATTGGCCTTTACAAGGCCTGGACTTGGACAATCCGTTGTAGTGTGGCCTTCTCCTTTGCATCTGTTGCATAAGGGATTATAATCCACAGATCTTCAAGGGTTTGGACAATTTGGGGAGGTATGACCCTTTTCTCCACATCTGTAACATTCCACCTCTGATCTCTGACCACCACTAGATTATCATCCTCTGTAACTTTGAGAGGGAAACCTCCTTGGACCGAAATTATGACCAAAATCCTGAGGCTTTGATCTAATGTCCTGTGTTGTCATTTTGGATTCTAGTAAGTTGAATCTTGCATTTTCATCTTTCTGTCTTCGTTTGTGCATCTCTTTCAAAGAGCAAATATCCTATGTATGGTTCTTCCTCAAACAATAGGAACAAGAGGCTCTAGAAATGATTGGTTTTTGGGTACATTCAATAGCTAAATGTCCTGCTTGATAGTACTTTCCACACCATGTATTAGAATGCATCACATCTCTCCCACCTCTCACAGGAGTGGATATATTGGCAATATTCACATTCAACATTTGTAACTGCTCTGTAATCACATCCATAAGCTCTTTCTTGATACTGGCGACTGAGTTGGATAAGTAGTCCTTCAAAATTTTCACCTCCTACAATACTTGCAATAGGGTTTTGGGAAGCTTCTGTACTTACTGCATATACAGGTTGAGTTGATCTAGAGGGTCCTCTGTTCTGGTTTTGATTCAGAGCTCTTGTTGAGACTTGGGGTTGTTAATTCCAGTTGGTAGGGTTCCACTATTGTTAAGCCACCATTGGAGAAATTGTTTGAGGCCACTGTTGTTGTGGTTGAACCATCATTTGAGGCACTGTCGTCTGTGGCGACCACAGTGGATTAGGTGCACTATACTGCAACACTGTTTGCATTTGGAGATAGGGGTAGGAAACTATCCCTGGGACTGCATTTAGTGGGTATAGATTCCTGGCATGAGAGGAGGTAAGACTCCTCTTCTTGGAATCATTGACAGCCTTGCTTTAACTTCATCATACAATCTTGCACCTTCCAATGCAGCTTGCAGATTGACTGGTCTTCTCAATTCCACGGACTTGCGAACTTCTGGTTGTAGGCCTCTAAGGAATACTCCTTTCTAGATACCTTTGTCCAAATGATGGTTAGTCCATCTCTTCAGGATGGATTCCATTCGCGAGACATAAGCTTCTACTCTTTCACCATGTACCAAAAGTTCCTGTTGCTTGTCTCTCATACCACTGAATCAACACACCTTTGAAAGTGGCGGGAAAGATTTCTAACCAATGCTCAGGGGGTCTGGCATTGTTAGTCACATATGCTACCATAAATTCTGCTACATGAAGAACGGGGTCTTCATTGTACTCTCCCTTAAAAATTGGCAATGGGACTCCATTTGTAGCTTTTCATTAATATTTCCAGGATGAATCTGACCAAGAAGGGGGCCTTGAGTCACCATGGGGACCTTGAGTCACCATGGGGACTTCTGTAAAGAGTACTTTTAGGGCATCAAAAGAGGCTTTTGCTCTACGAGCTTGTTCTCAGCCTTTATTCTTGCCTTCTCTCTTCTCACGTACCTCTCGAATCGTTCTAGTGCTTGCCTCTTGATTGCGTCATTCATCAGGGGCTTGGCTTCAACCAGTTGATTTGTACTCAACAAAATAGAATCGGAGAGGGGCTTCAATCTCTAGAGGATTCTCTGGCCAACATCTCTTCTACTTCCTTCTTTTCAACATCTCTGAATTCAGCTTTCAAACCACTACAAAGGGGGAGATATTCCATTCTAAAAGTAACAAAACTCATTTTTCTTAGGATTGTTGTTGTGCCATCATCATAATAATGTCAGCTTCTGATGGTTTCAATAGTGGATGTTGTGAAAAACACCCTGTTTACCAACTTCCAGTGGGTTGCTAATTGGATAAACAGAAGATTGTCAGTGCACCAAGCATCCCACGTATCTTGCTGTTGAGCATCCACGAACAAATTCCAACTCTTTTCCTTCTTGTTTTTGTGAACTTCCAATGACCATAACTCTTGAAGCTTCTTTACAATCTCCCACTTAATGATTTCTGGAAACTTCTCAATGAATGCCAAATCTTTCATGGATGGTCATTCTCTATGTTTCTACTCTTCAATTTGTTTCCAAACAATTTGCCACCAAGATGCAAGTTTATGTTGCCTCAGCAGGAAGAGGAAATAGTCCACCATAGAGAGCTTGCATCATGATGATAAGATGTTATCGCCATTATGGGATGAACTTCTTGTAGAAAGTGGCTTTGGCAATAAGAATCTCCAACTCTTCAATGGAAAATGAAACTTTGCAAGGATCCATTAATTTCTCCTCTTCTTGGTAGTGCCATTTCCTTCATTTTTAGCCTCTTCTGATGCTTATTGATAGCAAGTTTCTCCAGCTGCGCATCAAAAACATGGAGCCCCAAGAGAGACACCAAGGAAAAGGAGATTCTACTGCAAGAAAATCTATCTTGTAACATCAACAAGCTTTTGTTTCATTCTTTAGATGACCAAAACAAGAAAAACAACAAATCTTCATGCAGCATCATAGTAAATATCTCCCACGGATTTGATAGAATCAACCATAATCTTCAATTTCTTCATAGAATCCATCAATAGAACAAGGAACATAAAACAATACACCACTTTTGAATGGAAATAATCACATAGTATTCATCTTCATTGTCTTCATAGTTTTCTCTCTCAATCTCTCATAGAAAGATACATTGGTTTTAGGCATAGAACTGAGTTTCTCTCATTAGGAAAAAAATAAACTCACAAATGGGCCTTTTAGCCCTCCCCTCTCTCCTCCTTAAAACAAGGAAAAGAGGAGAAATAATAATAATATAATCTTCCTCTCTCTCCACTTTTGCAATCTCGTTTTGCCTTTTATATATTATCTACAAAGATATACTCAGATTCAATCTCTCTCCTTGTTCAAGAAGTCTTTTTCAACCAAATTTTATATGAAAAAAGGAGTTAGTTACGGGAGTATGGTGCTTCGTTTTCAATGCAAAATGGTTAGTAGATATGAGGTACTTGATTTTTTAATTGAGAACAAGGAAAATAAAATATCGAAAGTTCCTTTTAAGATATTTTGGGGATTTTTTATATTCTAGCTTTTGGTGAAACAACAAACCAACTGGTCAAATTTCGTGTTTTTTTGAGATGTTTTTGTGGAGGCAAAATAGAAATATCTAAAATATGAAAAGTCTTGGACATCCGTACCCTCTGAGCTATTTTCCCCCATATCTATACTCTCTCATGGCTCTATTGTGACCTCTTCTTTGTGTTTATGCAACTTTCATTAACAGAGTGAATTACTTACACCCTCCTTTCCCTTGGCACCTTTGTGTTCCTCTCTGTGCATCTCCACTCTACCTCTTGTGATAACCAAGTAGGCTCCCAGTTTCTATTAATAGTCAAATGAATACAAGAAAGAAGGAGCTACATATTGAGATAGAGATTGAATATGCCCCATTATTCAAAAGAACCCAGCGTACCAATGTCAACCCTCAGGTTTTGCAGAGTTACATGCAAATGGGATTGAAACATGTGGATTTGTGGGTTGATGGGGAAATCTATCCAATTGACCCCTTAAACAATAGACCTCAAACTTTCTTAGGAATCACAAATTTGCTGAAGTATGTATGCGAGGGTGAAAATGGGTTACTCGGTTATGCTAGGCGGCTCAATGATCAGTCATTCAAAGTATTTCCAACTTGCCAAGCAACTATAAAAAATTGCCATGATGTGGTCACTGCGCATCAACTTCATATACAATAGCTCATAGGACAAGTGGTACAGTTGAATGACACTATAATTCAACAAAACAATCAAATTATTTCAATGCAGGACACTATCCATGACATTGGTATCTCATATGAGGGGCAAAGGCACAATTGGACAACTTGAGAAAGATCAACAACAAGCTAACACAGCAGTGCAAATGAAAGAAGAAGCCAATCAATGAGTTAATTGTGAATAACAGCCAGTGGAAGTGACGTATGAAAGCATGTAAGGTAGCTCAGAAAGAGAACCTAGGTGAGGGTGAGGTTGGATCGTGTATTAGTAGATTGCTGAAGGCAAATACATTGGGAAACACTTTGAGCAATCCTAAGTTTAAGGCTATGAAGAAAAAGGTGATTGAGTGCACATTAAAAGACGTGTCAAATGAGTTCTCAGCTGTGGATACACAATCTATTTGTGACAGGGTCGATATTAGCACGACTTACACAAAGATATTCAAAGGTGTGAAGGTTGGGTTTGGTCATGTGCTGAACAGAAATAGAATCGTGCCTCTTCCTCAACCTTCAAAGTTAATAGAGGCCCGATGACAACTTAATACAAAGGTTTTGGAGGTTATAGGAGATCCCATGCATGTTCAATGTGTGAAAACACTAAAGGTTGGGATTAAAAATGTATATGAGGTGAAGTTCACTGAACTCAATAATTACTATTTAGATTTGAACAAGGTACAGTTGGAAATGGTAATGTACTACAATATGTCTGTTAAGGAATGTAATGGTAAATTGCAGTTTGTTATAAAATTAGATGAAAGTGAGGTCGTCAAAGGAGTAAAGCTTGAAAGAGGTAGTGTAACTCTAATGAATAGAGCTTTACAATTCGACAAGAACAACCCAGGGAACTTTAGTGTTCAATCTGAGTGCCATGTTTTGTGGCTCGCTGCATTTGAAGTTCCTAAGGAAACATTTGAGGTGCTGCAGCTGTTCTTTATGCACACAATCATTCCAAGCATCATCGATTGTCAGGAAGATGGTGAGATGCTCTTACTTGAAGGGTATGGTCAATACTTGGTTGAATGGCAGCTTGCAGGAGACTTGAAAACTTTAAAATGCATGTGTGAAATCTCCAATGGTGTAAATACAAAGAATCCATACCTATATTTCTTGATAGAGAGGGTGGAAGGAAATGACGGAAAGAAGAACTAGCAAAGGGTGACAAGTGATGCACCGACGTGCAATAGAGAAGATCCCACTTGGAAGCCCATCTTCAACATTCCCTTGGATCGTATTCACATTTGTTCATTGCATGCTTTTGTCAGAATCATGGAAAAACTTGTATATGAATACATTTGCTTTGCTTATAGGATGCAACCAAAAAAAGAAGCCATTGCAACGTGTAGGAATGTGGAGTGAGTGCTATCAGAAATTGGGCTACACAAGCATCAAGTGACAATTGAAAAAGATGAGAAGAGATTAGGAAAATATGGTAACTCGCCAAAAAACCTTGCTTTGGAGGAGCAAAGGCTAGGAAGTTTCTCTCAGCACCCATCAATGAGGAAGGGAATGTCATAGTTCGTAGGCCGTAGGACTACAATGGGTGAAAAAAGTTACATTTTGTAGTTCCTGATCGAAGTAATGGAGGAAAAAAAAGATTGGCCAAAGCTAAGGTTTGGATAAGTCTTAACAAATTGGCTCCCTTACTTCGCAAGATGGTGTTTAATAATAAAGATAAGCAAAAATTTATCAATGTTGTGCATAGCTTCTACGAAAACATGGTGGAAGCATGGGTCAAAAGCTCTATCACACCATTACATGGTGCGTACTAAGATAATATTTTGAAATTGTATGAATTGTATAAACTATTGAGCATAGTTTTACTCATATGTGATATGTGTCTTTGTAGCATATCCTTGAGACACATGGGCCATACTTTGCAGAAAAGGAAAGCATCAGAATTTGGTCCACACAAGGGATGGAAAATCCACATTGGATAGCGCGTGGTGCATACCAAAGAATAATTGATCATGGTGGAGGGGTGAATGGTAGCAATCCAATAATCCAATTGCTATCTTGGTGATATAGGATTATAGTAGCGGATGAAGCTAAACTCTCGCAAAAGAGAGCGAATGAAAGTGCTGATGAATCGGCTACAGATATAATGGAATCACATCATGTCACTAAAAGAGTACGTTATGAAGGCTCAAGTGCCAAAGAAAACCATGCCAAATGGCTAGAAACAAGGCTTCGACAAGGCAGAAAATGGGTTCGAAGAGAGCTAAGATAGTAAGATGAATAATGTGTTCAATGTGAATGCAATTCATAGTTTAAGAGAGAAAGAGAGAGTGTGCATCTATGTGAATGAGTCTCACAGTTTAGGGTTATATAATAGAGGGTTTCACTTTCTATCTTATTCATTGAGTTCTCATATCTCTTGTGCAAGAAAGATGGCTAGGTCTAAGGTAGTTGCAAATAAGCTTCTGCTCAGAGCCCCATATCGTGTTCAGTCCCTTGGAGCATCTACCAGCTCAATTGCACCCCCTTCTCGATCTAATCCACCTTCCTCAAGCCGCCCTCACAAGGTTCCTCCTCAGCATCTCCACAAGAAATGCAAGTGAAAGCTAGGTACAGTGGCCTTGAGAGAAATTAGGAGGTATCAATGCTCTTTTGATCTCATCATTCCGAAGGTGAGCTTCTCGAGACGTGTTCATGAGATTGTGCAAGGACTCTACCGCACAGAAAGCAAGAGGTGGTTTGTAATGTTATCTTTTTTGGCATAGTATTATCCTCGTGCATTGGACATATGACTATGTTCCAGTGCAAAACTATTGTATGCGCCCTTAAAATATGAATTAACACTTTACACTTGTCCTTCGCTCTCAACTTTGGCTGTGCATCCTCACTGTATTTTCAATTCTTACTTACACTTTTTGTTAGCACTGTCAATTTCAATAGGAATAACTAACATGTATTGGAATGCGACCAAAATTCACACATGCACTCGTTAGGTAGCCAAGAGCCCCTTTTTTTTTAAGTGCCTACAAACCCTTGGTCTAAAGTCTAGCATCTGGAGCCACTTTCCTGGCACAAGTCTGGCGTCTGGAGCCATAGACGCCAGACTTCGGACCAAGGGTCTGCAAATACTTTTTTTTTTTTAAGGGGCTCTTGGCAGTTTTGTCACATTTCGATAAAAGGTTATGGATTTACGATCACATGATGGACAGTGCGTATGAAGCTACATTAGCCCGTTTTTGGGGTTTAAATGGGTTAAAATTTCATTCTTCTTCTCATTTTCACATCTTGCTTTCTTTACTTCATTTTTACATCCCCAACCTCTATCTCTTCTCTGTCTTGCCCTTTTCGAGCTTGCATGGCACACACCAAGAAAGCATGTTGCCATTTTGGCCCTAGGAAGACATCACGTGAAGGCCCGCCACCTGGAGTACAAGGTGGAGCCTCCTCTAGTGCACCAACAGGTGCTCCCCATAGAGCACAAGGACCACCATTAGAAGAAGAGGAGATGGAAATCGGGCACTGTCGCCCTTCAAGAGATAAGGAGAATCCAACATGGATACGAGCTTCTCATCCCGAAAAGTTCTTTTCATAAGGTTGTTCGAGAAGTCATGCAAGACTTGGAGCTGAAAAGGACAGGAAGATTTTGGATACGAGTGCGAGATAACCCACTAGTAGGAAGGTGGACTACTGCAGCTATGGAGATCCTACAAAAAGCTGCATAGGGGTTTCTCATCGACTTGTTTGATGATATACAGCTTGCAACCATCCATGCAAAGCGTGTCACAATCACAGATAAAGACATGAACTTTATCATTCGACTTCGACATGGCAAAGGGACTCTGCCATAGTTTACTAGATTAATGATGCAAGGTTTGTAATGAGTGTTATAGTGCCATAACATCTTGGAAGGCCAAAAAAATTTATATACTCTGCCACATTTGAATATTTATTTATGTATATATATAATATCTCATGCGATGTGTACTGAATTCAAATAATTGAGTAAAGTTGTTTTGTTTTGTTTCTTGAAACGCATAACTTTTTTTTTTTTTTTACATATGAACGCATCAAAAGTAGTAATACATAGGGATACAAGTTACATTATTGCTTATGCACAATCGCAAGTGCAGTACTACACATTGAATTATGTTAATGTATGCGGATGCGTCATTCACGTACCACACATTATCGTCACACTTACACAATCGCAAGTACAGTAATACACATTGAATTATGTTAACATATGCGAATGTGTCATGCACGTACCACACATTATCATCACACTTATATGAACCACACATTTATTTAATAAATATTTATTTGTAGGGACAAAGTAAAGTATCTTATATTCATCAAGAAAAATAAATGTGATGGTTGTTAGTGATAGTAGATACAAAAAGCTGATAGCCAATAAGAACTCTCAATTGTTCCTTAGCTTTTTCATCGGTGGAGAGGAGGGGCAAGCTTCCGATGAAAATATAAGTTCCTTCTTTGCTTCAAAAATGATGTGCTCCCCCTTTAGCTCTTTCTCCAGGAGAAGCGGATCTAACACCTTAACAAGGTCGCCCAATATACCAAGCACACACATTGCTCCACCACACGTTTGGTCAAACAAGTAAAGAAGCTTTGACTGCTTGATTAGCACCACATTCTCCAAGCTAGATGTCATAGGTATCGCTCGAAAAGGTCCAAACTTGGTCAAAGCTCGAATTTTCATGATTATTTTTTGCCCTCTTGGTGAGCACTTCTTATGGAAGACTACCAAATCTGCAACAAGGTTAACAATATACTCCTTCAGATCTGAATCCTTTCGTCGATCCGCATGTCGAGCTCCTCCTTGCCTTGATGCAAACTCATCTATATACAATATGTCTTGAATGACAAAGTCAAATCAAATAATATTTTTAGTGACTAACATAGAGTTATCAGAAAGCAACAAAACTGGACGGTAGTGTGCGTTGGGTCCCCTGGAGTCTATCTTGGCCAAAAATGATGCCTGTAGTGCCGTGTTCGAAGTCTGGCATCTGGGGCCACTTTCTAGCCTGCAGCTTCCCTGTCCGAAGTCTAGTGTCTCGAGCCACTTTCTGGCCACTTCAAGTGGCCCCAGACGCTAGACTTCAGACAGGGCAGCTGTAGGCATCATTTTTTGCCAAGATTTCACTAGTGGACTCTGGGGGATGGCCAAAAAGTGGCCCCAGATGCCAGACTTCGAATAGGGTAGCGGCAGGCATCATTTTTTGCCAAGATTTCACCGGTGGACTCTGAGGGACCTGGCACACCCTATCGTCAAGTTTCATCACATAAAAATATATGGTAATTCAAAATCTCACATTCTCCAGATCATCTTATATCTTTATTTCCTCGTGTGTCAGGGAGGCACCTCTTTGGGCAGAGGGATCTACAAACTCCTTGGTAGGAAGCTGGAGCCTTGGTCTGAACAAATTATACTATAGTGCTTCAAATTCAGCATCTGGCACAAGGTAATCTTCTTCAATCGAGGTAATATGCTCTTGTGTTGCTATGATGGCACTCACAATATCTAAGCTTGTGCCATCATATCTTCCAATCTCTACCATTGTCGGATGCACATCCATGTAATCATAATCGATCCGGTCTTCCATTGAATCCATGACTAGGATAGAAAACAACTATTCTTTCTTTATTTCCAAGTATTGTAGTACATATGATAGAAGCAAGTATTGTACACCATCTACTTCAATGGGTGTCAAGGAGGCAAGGTTGGGTTTGTCGACTTGTGGATGTTCTGAAGAAGATGGCAACATAAGAGCCAACCCTTGCTCTGCCACCATTCGATGTTCCTCTTCAACATTTATGAGCTCTTCAATCGGTCTTCTCCTGGGTATGCGATGGAAACAACATGTGGAGTTGTATCTTCATCACTCTCCTCCTCTAGGGGTGTATCCAATGCAAGGAGGTAAATTTCCAATGTAGAATCACACTCCACGAGATCAAAAGGTGATGTACCTGGTACACTTCCCATGGGAACAATGCATACTCTCTGTGAAGGATCCACATGGGCCAAACATCTATTCACCACTTTTTGGTGATTCTTCCCACCTGAAATACCATGAGCTGTTTCAAAGGCACCTAAGTTATGTCAAATCCCTTGATTGAGTATGTGCATATAGCAATGGTTCTCACAAAGTCTTCCAAAACGTGAAGGGGGGGATCCAGCGATAAGTGCACGCTTTCAAGGTTGAAGCTCTTAGAGAAAACCTAGAATATCTCGTCACCCTGGTTGGCAAAGATAGTCTGGTGGATTCACTCATCAAAGTGTGCACGAGCATCCATCGTAGTAGGTAGGAGGGATGTGGTGATATAAAGAGATAAAGAGGGAAAGTGTGAAATGAAATAATGAAATAAGAACTAAACTAGTTCTACCTTAAAAACCTTAAGTTTTAAGCCATTAAGGGTTGTTCGCATACGATATTTAGTTATGGCTTTATTTACATCTTTCTAAAGTTTATATGCATATATAAATGTGTTGATGTGGAAAGTGTATAAAAAGTGTATGATTTTACATAAATATCATAATTTTTAAATATTGCAAGTTTGTAAGTGACAATATTCTATTGGCCAAAAAAATCCAAAAACTTATAGGTGTTGGATATTGCAACTTGTGATGTTGGGATTTTTAGGGAGACTCTACAATTTCTAAAATATGTGGAGCCACACACTTTCCACTGGTAACAGTATCCTTAGCTCAGCTTCGAATTTTCTTACCATCTAGTTTAAAATAGAAGCTAACAGGTGGATTCTACATTAACATTGTAATTTCCTGACCCATTATAATCAAGGGCCAATCATCCTCCATTTGCAACACTTGGGGCTCACGGCACTCACAAATGACAATAACATCCACAGCTACACTTTCACGCATGTCTTGATCAAGGCACAACCATTACCCTTGAGCATCCTCCATCTAGGATACTTGAACGCTAGGTATAAAGTCTATCGTGCGACAAAGTACCTGTAATTTGAAAGGAAAGTTAGCTGATTCATCCCAAAGTAAGATAATAGTCAACTAAGAGCGAAAAATTTTACCTAAAAGCCATGTCCCTTGTTGTGACTCGACACTCCACTGTGTCAGGACTGTGAGTTATTTTTTATGTCCAAGTTTTGCCTAGAATCCTTGTTACATAATCCTCTGATGTATTTTTTATGACATGCATGCTTTTGGTACATCTCAAACCCTTACATTCCTTGAACATATGTGCAAAAGTTGCAATCGGTATGAACCAGCTTAGATGTACATTCTTTGAGCCGGTGCTTGGCTTCATAGAATTCAATATGTCTGCTGAAATTTTTGTGCTACACATGTGCAAAATGTCGCTACTACACAATGGCCATTCTATGCTATTGAGATTCGATATGTGCATAGACTCAAGGGTTCCATATTCTCGACTCCTCTTGGGCAATATATACTTGGAGTCATAAACAAAAACAAGGTCCTCTACGAGGTGCTTAGCTGTACGCCCCTCAAAGAGCAATCTATCAATTTTGAGGTGGTAACACTTAAAAGAACCAGTTCTCAACATTTTGCCACTCAAAACAATCCGAATGACATACTTCTGTAAATACGAGACAAGTTGTTACATAGGTATCATGAAATTTCTCATTCTCAATGAGTTGCAAATACTTACTCTTTGCAATGTTTCGTTGAAAGGGCACAGTGGACGCAATATGTATTTGTTTTTGCATGAATACATGTTATACAAATGCCTCTGTTACAAGGTGAGAATCAACATTCCTTTGTCTGAGAGCTAAAATTTTACCCTTCCAGTGCTTTGATACATCTGCAATTGCAGATACTTTCACCCTAAAAGCTCCCTTCATATTTAGACGCATATGTACCCAAGATGAGCAATGATACGTATTGGTGATCCAATTCCCTTCTTCATCTTTTCTGTTACATACTTCTATTGAGAGAATGCTTGTTCTTCTCTCAGGCATTATAACATACACATTAGATGTAAAGAAGTATGTATTAACCCCTAAATAATAAGCATTTTAAGTCTGTCCAGTAATCACCAATATGCCCCATAGGGCATAGTCCCATTCCGGTCCCCTAAAACGGCATGATTTGGGGTTCTAGCTTAATGATTCCTAAGCGTCGATCGTCAGTAAAACCTTGCGAGAAGCCTCCCAATTCTCTGGGACCACCCTGCCGTAGAATTGACCCGTTGGGGGTTCCGCCCTCCTGCTTTCCTCACTTGGCGTGCTTTAGTTGTCTAATTAGTCCTATCACTTTTAAGTGTGACATGTAAAAACAACTTCCTTAATTAACCTTTTTAGAGGACATGGTTCGTTCACGTAATCTTATGGCATTGCCATGAAAACAAATTCCAACAGTTCCCCTGGAAGTACTTAATATTAGCAAATTATCAGAGTTACAAGTCTTGTTCAAAAGGGACAATATTCGCAATCCATAAGGATGCATTTTATTTCCACCAAGTTTTCAGCCTGCACTAGTAACAAGGCCCCCTCAAGAATCTATCACGAGTCACGCTGATCGTTTGAGTAGAACTTGGAGGCAATGAATTTACAGCCAGAGCCCCCCTTGGCATCCAAGCGTTCTTCTATGTTCAAACCAATCCGTAGAGAGACCTCTCGTGGCGGGTTCGGTCCATGTTCCCGTCACGGCTATTTAGAACCCCCTTGGCTAGGGTTGGCGACCAACTAGGGGTAGTTTGGCGCGGCCTCCAAAAGTTCAACCTAATTCACTATGCTCATTTATAAGTTTGGGGTTACACAAGGTCCCTCTCTTGACCCAAGCGTCTATCATTCTTGTCTTAACGGTAATTTCCAATATCCTTTGAAGGGTAGGGAATTTCTTTGTTCCCTCCCCCTATGAAGTAACCATAGATTGGCTTAGTTTCTTCGAAACTGTTGAGTGTTGAAATGATATGTTTTTTGGGCTGATTTTTTGTTGTTTTTGTTGTTGAATGGTTGTTTTTGGTGATGGATTGTTTGAATTTGAAGATGTTTTGAAGTGTTTGGAATGGTTTGAGTATTTTTTAAGGGTTTATATTGGTTTTTGATGAGGATATAATTTTCTGAAGGGTTCTGTAATTTTTTCTGTTTGGTTTTGTAAGGTTTGATTTTCCTCCATTTTCTTTTGTTTTGTTTCTGTTTTGGTAGTTGAGATGGTTGAATGAATGTTTTGAGAGATGGTTAAGGTTGTATTAAAAGATTTATGAAAGATTGAATTAGTTTTGGTTTGGTTTTTATGGTTTCTGTTGATCTTTTGTAAGGTTCTGTAGCTTTTGTAGTCATGTTGCTCTGTGTTATGTTATGTTTGTTTTTGTTGAGTGTTATGTTGGATGTATTGATGTTTTGGAAAGTGTTTTTAACTTAGGAAAAGGATGAATGGAAGCTCTATTCAAGCTAATTGAAGTGAAGAAGTAGCTGCTGAAGATTCACAGAAAGTTACAGAAGAACAGTGATAGAAGCCAGATCTCACAGGACACTATGATGTCTCTGGTGTCTCTTCACATCAGACATACCTTTTGGGAGATGTATCCATGACTAAGAGAGGAGAATTGAGTGCCATTCTTGAGCATTGTAGTAAGGCTATGATGTATTATTGAGAGAGCAAGAGAATGTGAGAGAGAGAAGTGCATTAGGAAAAAAATGAACTCACAAATGGGCCCTTAAAAATAATATAGTTTAAGATGTGGGCCTTTTGGATTGTCCAATAGGAAGGCTAGATGTTGACATCCATGGAGGGTGAATTTTCTCTCTCCAAATCTTAGGTTTTCTATTAAAAAAAGAGATAGTGGGGATTAAAAAAAGAGATAATGAATAGTACACAAAATTTGAGTTTCTCTCACCTCGTATTTTTTTCCTTTTTTATGGAGAATTTTCAATTTCGATTTTTTTCTCTCTTACGAAATCAGTTTGACCCAAAAATTGAGCAGTAGACCACTTTCCCTCTCTTCTCTATACTTGTGAATTTTCGTCTCCATTGAAGCTCCATGCTGAGAGTGATTAGGGTTTTGAGCATTTTACTTATCTCTCCACTTTCTTCACCATGCAGCTCCAGATTTTGGGCAAAATACAGGTGCCCATCTCTCTTTGCATTTTCTCTTATTTGCTATTTTTTAATAGGGTTTGATGCCGTTTCTTACTGTTATTGTTGTTTTATTGCAGAGGTTGTTTGGGGCAGGAGACAAAGGTGCTCATCTCTCTCTCATTTCTTTCCTCCCTCTCTCTATGTGTTGTTTCTCTTTTATGTTGTGTTTTCAATAGAATTTAATGTTGATTCTAATTGTTGTTTTCTTGCAAAGTTTATTTGGAGCAAGAGGCAAAGGTGTTAATCTCTCTCTCTGTTTGGTTTTTTTTTTGCTGATATCTTTTCAATACAACATAATGGTAGTTCTAACCCTTATTGTTGTTTTATTGCAGAGATCATTTTGGGTGACATTGCATAAGTCCTCATCTCTCTCTCCCTCTCTCTTTCTCTCTCTATGTTTCCTCTTTTCTATTTTTTTTTCAGTATACCTTCATGTAAATACTAACTCTTGCTATTATCTTTTGTAGAGATCAACTTGTGCAAGATTGGATAAGTGCTTATTTCTTTCTCTCTCCCACGTACTCATACACTCTCTCTTTCTTCCTCTCTGTATTATCTCTTTTCTACTATCTTTACAATAGGGTTTGATGCTAGTTCTAACTTAAGGATCAATTGTTGTTACAGCAGATTGCAACACTTAACACAAGGTAAAGCAGAGATTTTGTAGCTCAATTTACAGGTAAATTTTCCATATTTTGTGGTGCCAAAATTTATTCATTTAATTAGTGACTTTTATGTTTAATGGGATTGATGTTTTCTTATGTCCATCATTTGCAATGGGTTTTGATTAGCAATGATTCAATCTTATCTTCAGCAGATCAACTTATAGGTAAATTGGCCATGTTTTGTATTGTTTCTATTCATGCAATTATCTAGATATTTTTTGCTAAAAGGAATTCATGCAAGTATTTTTGTTAAAAATGATTCATACAGGTGTTTTTTGTACATGCAAGTATTGTACAAGGTTTAGGTGAAGCATATAATTCTCGATCGACTATTTTGATGTAGTGAGTGATTCCTTTGTGTTGGATCATATGGATCTGTTGGAAATCGATGGTTCAAAAATCCTTCGCTTTATTGGTCCTATGTGTCCATTTGGATCTCCATGCCAATTGGCAATGATCCATGAAACTATTGTATCATATTATCCATATAACACACAATATGTTGAGTCTTAGAATATCTCAGGTATCAATTCAATGTGCCTATTAAGATTTGCATACCATGTGGCTGCTATCCTTGTAACAACTACTCTATAATACCAATATTTCATACAATGTATTGAGTCAAATCAGACTCCTCTTCATTATAATAAAATTTAATTTGGCAAAACTCTCTGAGCATTTTTGTGCTATTCTTTTTATTATATTTCATGTAAATGGTATGTTTAAAGTGATGCATTGAAATTAAATCTATACTTTGTGTTGATATATATATCCACATGTGTTTCGATATTGATGTTTATGTTTGTTTACAAAATTGTAAACATCTCTTAATGCTGCTTCGACTTGGTTATCTTTGCGCAAAGCAGGATATCCGAAACCGACGCTAGAAAGCTATCAGGAGACCTTGGCCACTAGTGACTCAAGTTCAGGTCGATCCTAGTGGGTTTGGCCATAAACATTCCGTTGTGAGGTGGACTCGAGAAACCCTAGGTGACAAACCCTGTGACATTTCATGAGAGTGTTAGGTGACGTTGCTTAGACTCGTCTCTCGATAGACCGCTAAAAAAGTGCTTGGACAGCCGATAGGCGGCATGTTACAGGGGGGGGACAGGGGAAAGAGTGTGTGGGTGGGTATGTGTGTAAGTGTTTGTGTGTGTGGGGGGGAGTGTGTGTGTGTGTGTAGGGTATGTGTGTGAGTGTGTGTGTGACGTAGGGTGAGGGAAAGAAATTAAAATTTACAAAGTGTCACATAAGTGATGTCGCCGCTTAATCGACACCACCTATATTGCAAATGTCACTGAACACGTCGCAATTAGGTATTGCTAAAAGCGACTGCATTTGTGACATAAAATTACATCACTTATATGACACTTTGAACCAAAAATTAAAATTTTAAAAAATGGGCTTTGCATAAACGATGTTTTGGTGTCACTCCATCATTTTTTGCTGCGTCTCTAACACCCCCTATTTCTTCTAGTGAAAATATGAGGAATCTAAAACACCAAAGACTGATTCTAGCCAAAATGTCTGTGACTTGAAAATGGGAATAGAAGGAGATAAAGAGAGAGATGAAGAAGCAATTGGCAACCTACTTGATGAGAGAAATAATAATGAGCAATCTTGTCAATGTCCTTGTGAATCAAGGATTGAAGATGATGTAATGCTTGTAGATCCTGGTGAATTATTTGGAGAGGTTGATTCACATGTCTTTGAGGAGAAATTCTTGGAGGATAAGGATGAATCTCTAATGAGAATGATGAAACCCTATAGAGGAAAGAAGTTGAGAATGTGAAAAGTATTGTTCAAAGTGATTTTGGATCTTGTGAATTGAAGAGACCATGTATTATGGATACTTAATATTTTGTAAGCATCAAAAGTGAGTTGCGGACCAAAAGGATCTCTTGTAGGGATGAGCCTAATGAATGTCATAAGGGGGTGGGCTTAGAGCCAATACCCTTAGAGAAAGAGTTATGTGAGGATCATGAACATTGTGAGAAGGAAATTGGGAGTTTTTCCAATGAAACTATAAGAACGTTTGGTGAATATGAGTCATACATAAAGGATTTTCTCTTGAAATTGTTGCCCTTGAAGTAGAATTTGATAGGAATGTGTATGAGAGAATATCTCTTAGTCTTGAGGAACGTATTTAGTGTGCAACTGCAAGAGGTTTACACCCTTGTGATATTTTTTTTTGTGACGAGGATTTTGTTTATTGTTTTGTGAGTAATGGTCAGGAGAAGGTTGATTTGAATGATGTGGAGAGTCCTAAGTTGACTCTAGTTAGAGCCAATTATTGTGAGGAGATTAAGTTCAAGTTGGAGAAGAGTAGTCCTTGCATGGCACACTCGGAGCTTTGTGTGGATGAAAGAGACAATGTTCAAAGCAACAATATAGAAAACTTCTTATCTGACTTGTTTGTTCATTGAGAACATTTGAGAGTTAGATTGAGAGAGTAGCTGATAAGATGATGATGATCTCATAGATTTCTTGGATGAAATAGCTAAGGAGTTGCTTGAATTGGATCATAGAGTTGAGGACTAAGGAGGATTGTCTTAACATTTGGCTTGAAGTTTCCTTGGAGAGGCTCCAAAGCGAAGTGAGCTTAGACTTTTCTTCAAGAGATCAAAGGTGGGATTTTTCCATTGAGAAAAACTTGGAGGTCAATGTTGTCAAAGAAGGATCTAAACAAGAATTTGTTATGTGAGGAGGTGAGAGAAAGGATGATGTTTTGGATGATGGTCTACTTGATTTCTTGGATATGCTTGCAAATGAGATGACTGAAGAAATAATTGAAGTAGAGAGAGCAGGCAGAAGATCTTTTTGAATAGTGTTGAATAACCCATGGATGAAGTTCCTAGGGACTTTGGAGGTTGTGAGGTAGAAGAATAGGTTGAAAACCTTAGATTGTTGTCTAAAGAGATTGGATGCAATGTGAATGAGCTTGAGGATGAGATTCTCGATGTAGAGACAGATTCTAAGGATGTTGAGGCAAGTGTTACCCACTCTTTGAGAGTTGTTGAGGGTAGAGACTCATTATGAGTCTTCTTTGGTTGATGAAGAGTTGCTCAAGCTTAGCATGAGTGGCAAGGGGAGTCAAGGTGTGATCCCAAGTGATATGAGAGGTTTTGGTGATATTTTGAGTCCTAAAGTGAATGAATCTAAGGTTGAGAATGATTTTGATGATGTTGGGAGCCGTGGAGTGGCTCAACTATTGTTTTGATGTCAAAAAGAGTTAGGATTACTCAGCATATCTCACCAAATGTTTTGTTTAGATAGATGAAAGTCTAGACAATAAAGAAAAGGTGATCTCTATGATAATCTTTGGGAGCTCTTCAAAAGACTGCATGCATGACTAGGAAAGTTATCCTTTGAATGGATTTTATTTGGGTGAAACAAAAATTCAAGAACTAGAGAGGAAAAGTTGAAAGAAGTTGACGCAATGGAAGAGACCCAACAAGAGGAGGATAATTCTTTAGCAAAGGATATTAGAGTAGAAGAAATGAATGAGGTATCATTGGAATATTTTGATGAAGAAGAAGGGAGTCAATTTCCTTTGGAAGATATAGAAGAAAGACATAAGGAGCTACTTGAGGATATGGAAATGATGGAGGACATAATGATTCTCAAGGAATTAGTGGAGCCCTATGAGCAAGTAGGTGCTCAAACAAGTCAATCAACCGATAAAAGCATGTTTGTAGGACTCAAGATGTTTGCACAAACAAAGAGAAGACTGAAGGACCAAGAAAAGAATTGGATGATTGATAAATCTTCCTTACATAAAGCAAACTACTACACATAAATGTTTTCAGCCCAACGAGATGGGCTAAATATGTGATGCTTTTCCTGGAAAACCCTAAAGTTCTCCAACATGCAGTGGAATCTTTGATTTTCAAAACCTTGTATACAACTTTGGTTGATGTTTTTTGATTTGGAAAACTAAAAAAACTCAAACTTCTAATAACCAAGGTGTTCAAATATGCGCATAATGTGCAAAGAGAAAATATGAGCATCAATGACTACCACATGAAGGTGAAGAAGATTGCAGATGCACTTGCTTCCATTGGGTCGCCAGTGGAAGATGATGATTTAGTTTCTGTGACCTTGAATGGTCTAGGAAAGGATTATGCACAGTTTCGGACATCCATTTCAGTTCGTGAAAGATTTCCTGATTTTGAGGAGTTGATTGCTCTTCTAATTTTTGAGGAGCAGAGAAATGGTGGTGCATCTCACTACAAGATATAGACCTTATAGCGACGTTTAAAGCGACGAAAATACAAACAACAAAATTTGCCCCCGTCGTCGGAAAAAGCGTCGTTATTGACGACGCCATGGTATCGTCGCTATTTGCGTCGCTATATGCGTCGCTATTTGCGTCTCTATATGCGTCGCAAATTTGCGTCGCTATTTGCGTCGCTATATGCGTCGCAAATGCGACGCATATAGCGACGCAAATAGCGACGCATATAGCGACGCAAATAGCGACGCATATAGCGACGGTTGCAGAGAATTTGCGACGCTGATAGCGACGACAATAGCGACGCCTGCAGTAAATTTGCGACGCAAATAGCGACGGTAACAGAGGAAAAAAAAATTTTGTGGCAGGGCAGCAAGCTGCCCTGCCACATATAGCACTGTGTGCTGTATGAGAGCCATACAAAATAGTTTCTGCACTGCTGCATACAAAGCGTTTGCAAACAAAAAGAATCTATACTGAAATCATAAAACTGATAGATGAAATAAATACATGATATCGCATAAAATGCGATTGGTACAATCATAAAACAATATCACTAATACATAGAAAATGTCTACATAGATCGGGCGACTAAAAACTAAAGGTATGTGAGCGCTAAGGATCCGAGGGCGAGCTACAAATCGTCGTCCCCCGAAAGCTCGTCCCTCTGCAAAGGAGCATCAAACGGATTCTGCAGAAAAAGAAACAACATATCAATCCACCATACAATAATGCATTCAAATATCTCATGGTAACTACGGACATGAAAGATGAGAGACTTACTGGGCCGCCGCGTCTGTACAATCGGTCGATCAATGATCTGAGACCGTGCCTCTCTGCATATTGAGTCTCAAGGCCTTGCGGATCACGATTTGTAATGGAGTGCTGCAAAGAAAACAAAATGCTAACTGTTAGAAATATGATTGTCAGTACAAATAATATCTCAAAAAAACAAATAAGCAAAACAAAAGAGAAACTTACAAAGTCCTCCAAATATGTCCTGTGGCCGCCACTCCCAAGATGATGTACCGATCCGGCCTCGATTCGT
This sequence comes from Lygodium microphyllum, assembly GCF_053477565.2. Lineage (NCBI taxonomy): Eukaryota > Viridiplantae > Streptophyta > Polypodiopsida > Schizaeales > Lygodiaceae > Lygodium > Lygodium microphyllum. The sequence continues at coordinate 126,686,498 of NC_141162.1, read as the reverse complement.
GCCCTCGCCGCCTCCCGCTGCTGACTCCAACGTCCTGGCGAATTTGTAGCCTCCTCCCTCAGTCGGCGCCAGTCCTCTGCATCTAACCACTCGGGCTTTGGAGCCCCACTCTTGATTGCCTTGCGTGCGTCGGATCGTCTATGTGACATGTATGCACGCATGCAATCCATCATCCAGCCCGTAGAGAATCTATCCACTGCGGCTGGCACCGGGAACTCCTCATGCAAGGATGCTACTATGTACTCCTTGCTCCCCTCCGGTATGTTCCTCCAATGATCCAGGACGTTGTGCCGAAAAACTTGTTGGCACAACTCCCTCATGCGAGCTATCACCCTCCTCCCCTCATCATTCATGATGATAGCTCCTGACCTGCCATCCACTAGGTATCCATAATCCCTAGGAGTGTGCCTCGTATGGGCCCTCTCCCATCTCCGTCCACGCTCCTGGGCATATCCAGGAGACCCCTGAACATCCGGTGTACCGACGGGGGTACCCTCTCCCGGAGTGCCACTGAAAGGGGTGCCACCAGAGGGGGTGCCACCAAAAGGAGTGCCACCAGAGGGGGTGCCCCCAAAAGGAGTGCCACCAAAAGGCGTGACATCTGCCGACGGCTGCGCAAAAGCCGGAGTAACTGGAGTGGACGTCCCCACAGGTGTGACAAATCCTGGAGGTGACCGAGCTCTAGCTGAACGACGAGACGGAGACACCGCGTCCGTGTCTCCACAGCAGCACCCCCCTGATCCTCCTGCAGTCGCAGTCCCTCCCTCTGGCCCAAGTCGCGAGCGTCGAGATCGTCTGCTCGAAGCTGAAGCATCTGATCGCACTGAAGCTGATCTAGCAGAGCGCCCTGACGAAGAACGAGACAGCTCCTGATCTGCTATCTCTCTGAATCTCGCGAGCTGATCTGGAGACATACGTGCCATCATCTCCTGAAACTCCTCATCGCTCCAGAAGGAAGCTTGGTATTATTTGGCTAATAGAGGGAGATATGAACTGAGGGCCAAGTCCAAGTCTTATTCAATTGAGAGAAGGGTTTCTATTTATTGTTATCTTTGTTAGAGTGTTTGAGAGTGGGGGAGTCTCAGATGGATTTTGGGGGTTTGCATTTCTTTTCTTCGGGAGAAGCAAGCCTATAGCTTGGCAAGGGGGGACCTAGGACTGTGAGAAGATTGAAGGAATGTCTTGCTTACTCCCTCTAGTCTGAGAGGATAGGAGGCAAATCTATTGCACTCCTAGAGAGCTAGTTCAAGAAAAGAAAGGATGTTGGGAGTTTTTCATCAATTGCTGTAGTACAAAGGGGGGAGCTCCTGTAGAAGAAAAGGATTCGCCTAGTACTAGGTTGAAGGAGCAAGAGATTTTCTAGCTACTACACGGATGGAAAGAGCAAGGATGCTTTACTGAGTAGGCACCGTTGTTGTTATCCTGGGAAGGATAAAGAGAGGACTCCATTGAAGGGATTTTTTGTTCATGCATGTTTGCAACATGAACTGTTGCAGCTAGGAGAGCAGTCTTGAGGTGGCCATGATTAATAGAATGGGTGTATCGTGTAATCTTGGACAGTCCGAAAGGGGCACATCATAAATACATTGCCAATTAGTAAGACGATTTTTGGATTCTTAAGGGAGATAGCCCACTGTGAGCCGAGAAAGGAAGAGACTTAAGAGCTTCTGAAGTAAAGGTTGTAACAAAATGTCCCATGTCACTTGAGTATCTTTAATTTTGAGCTTATCTTCATCACACCATTTCTGCCAATATCAAAACACTTGCGTCATGCTTCTAAGCTTTCATAACTCATACAGGTACCTTGGTGTACTATTATCTTGGGTAGTGGTTTGAGACTCCCCAAGCATTTGACTTCTTGCATATGCTATACAAATATGCTATGGTGTTCAAATGTCAACTCTCAAAGTTGTACTTCAAAGAACGATGTTTGGTTATCTCAAGAAGAATGTGATTCCCATCAATAGGACGTGTATCTTTTGTTGATAGAAGATTGCATATAAGTGCTTAAGGGATCTCATTGATGCACGAGTTATATAATTTGTTGAAGTTTAGTGATATCCCCTTTTTCTTTACGTTAAGTTGCTTTTGTTTTTTTCAAGCTTTGCTTTGTGGGTTGTGTGGTAGGTATGATGGAATTGTCGATGTGGTATGAAATGTGTTGCATGACCTTTTGGATGCTTGCAAAACTACTTGTTCTTTATGTAGAATAACTATATAAGAGGGCAAAAGATTGAATTGTGAAAGTAGTAGAGGAGGTGGATCTCTTTAGCTTTAGTGGGGCTAGAGTATATTGTTTTGATCCAAATTCTAGACTTCGATAAACGGGACATACTTTGCCTTTATAATTTTAGAGGATTGAAGTGGTGTGTTGTTATGGTTAGCTAGCGTTTGCTAAGGGGGTTCTACACAAGGAAGTTGTGTAGAGCTAAGAAAATGATATATTCATTGATGCTTTGGGATCTATTGCTATTAGGTTTTGGGATTGTTGTTTTTGAACTCAAGTCAAGACAGCCTAGCACTAAGGTCACTCTACCCTAAGAACACTCAACATTTCTCGACCATGCATGCTTCAATGGGTTTTCCATAGAGCACATGTCAAGATCTTTGAACAGAGAGGCTACTAGATTGACAAAAATAGGTCGAGTTTCAGTGCAGAGAGCACATAAATATTAAATGCCCAGCTTATATGATCATACACCTTGTCCCTATATATATTTATGAGTGCAGAGTTAGTTTGACTATTAAGCACCACATCCATGGATATGCTTAGGTTCAACATTGTATCATCGATGTGTCTTCCTCTGTCAAAGCCAAATTTCTTTGGATGGATGATTTCTGCAAATAGATTCTTCACCTGTAACGTTGGGACTTTAACCAACACATTATGAGAAGTTGAGTTTAGTGAGAGGATGTCAATTAGCTAGTTTTGGAGCATCTTGTGAGTTGGCAGGGAGAAGTTTGAGCGCCCCTAAATTCATTATATTTGGTAAGCCACCAGAAGCTCTAATGTAATTAAGCGGGGCCACAAGGTCTGCATCATAGAGTGGGAACATTTTCTCAAATACCTTTGTAGGAAGCCCATCATGTCCAAGGGGCTTACAAACTTTGAAGTTAAAGAAAACCTCCTTGACTTCCTCTAGTGAAAACAATCTATCCATAAGCAATTCTTGCTCAGTTGGAATAGGGGAAACAACATCTTTTACGAAGTTTTGGAGCCTTTGTTCAAATTGAGGGATGTATGGAGGTTCAAGGCCCATTATTTGATGCCAAGTGCTCCCTGAAGACTTGAGCAATTGACTCTTCTTCATGCACCAAGTTGCGTGCCCTATCTTGCACACAAGTAATTAACTCCTTTGTATGGCTTTAAGCTTGGAAAAATAACTCATTGGGGGCCATCTCCCAAAGCCTCCCATTGACCCCTTAGTTGAACCTTACTTGCTTGCAATGCTCCTTCATGCGATTTTCTAATAAAATCATTGATGTCTCTGACACAACATTGCATGAAAGCATCATTAGGAAATTCACCAAGGGTTGCCAAGATAGCTGATCTAGCCTAATAAGTTGCTTGTGAGACGGATCTCTGCATGCTACTTTGCGTCTCCCACGCGCTTTGGCTATTTTGATAATGGTTGCATGGCCTTTTAGCCATCTATAGTTTGGCCATAGAGTAGAATCCTTGGTCTCCTCCCAGGCCCTAGAGAGCCTGGCTAGCAAGAACTTGTCCTCTAAAAAAGAGACTTTCATTCGAAAGGGGGGAGGGCCTCTAGGGCTACCAGAAAGGAGGATAATTTTGAAGGTTATCACAACTGGCATGTGATCAAATGTGACAATATCTGAATTGCATGATAGCTCATTTTGCCCCCAATCCGCAATGCTCCGTGAGTAGAGTAAAACATGTTGAATCTTGCTCGTCTCTAAAAAGGCCCGATTTGGCGGTTGTGCTAGGTGCAATAGAGATTCTCCCCACCATTGACAATAACAGCCAAATCTTCAAGGTCACAAGCTTCTGTGAACAATAGCCAATTCACCCTCTCTCCCATTAGCATGGAGCTAGACACATGCGATCGAACCCAATGCCTATAGGTCATATTCCAATCCTTGCCGATTATTGTATTTCTCCCATGTAGTTGCTGCTGTAGGAATGTCCACTGCCTTGCTCTGGTTACCAATAGTTAGAAGCATATACAGAACAGATCAAAAAATTCTCTCGTGTGACCGAAACCTCGACTCCTAGGTTGCTACCATAGCCTGCAAAACATATTAGAGCAGGAGCAAGATCGTCACAAGTTAAGAGAATAGTACCACATATGCCTCTAGCAGTCACATCATAAAAGGTGGTGTAACAGTACATAGTGAAGGACTTACAAGCTTCTTCATCCAACTTAATTTCCCAGAGGGAAATATCCTGTGGGTTATACCTTTTGACTAGGCCAAACATTACTTATTTCCTAATATGTGAGGCAAAACCTCGCATGTTCCATGAGAAAAACTTAGTTTTGGGGGAGAGGATAGATCTCTCATCACACCTGAGGTACTTCAGCCCGCAGTACACGATTATTGATTGAAGTGTAGTAATTTTGATTCACCAGTAGATTCCTAGCGTGTTTCTTAAGTAAAGGACTTCTATTTGTCTTCTTGGCCTTACCGTTGCCTTCGAATGCCGTCCGATCGTGATTTTCTTTGTTGGCTTGCTTGTCAGAATGAGAGGGTGGGTCCTTTCTTTGGTGTGATCCTTTTTACAGGGTCTGCAAAGAGGAAGCTCGAGCTGTTTCCTTCCTGTTCATCATGACATGCTCTTGCTTTACATCTGCCTTCTTGCACACATTAACCCCTGCTTGCTTGCCAAAGCTAGCGTTCTCCTTGTCCACAGGCCGCCATATTGTCGGTTCCAACAGCTGCGATTGTGAAGAACTAGGTGTGTGTGATTTGGATGGATCATGGACAATTCCTGGCAAAGTGGCCACTGGCCATTCGCTTTGCACAAATAACATGAATCTGGAAAGGCAGAGAACCTGACATTAAGAAAAACCTCCATTCCTCTCGGAACCTGCAGCTCTATAAATTCTTGTGATTCAAATTTCAGTGCACCTATCCTAGAGTAAACGCGCGGTTAGATGGTTTAAAGAGGCCCCGTGGGGCCTGGGCCGTGACGTTGTAGGAGAAAGTGAGTAGAGGACCTTACCCAAAGTAGAGACGATCGAGGCCACTTCGCCCACCAGCCATGGAGGGAGGTTTGTGAACTCGATCCACACTGAACATTCATGCGCTAGGACTCCGTCAGGAAACGCACTGTCGATATGAGAACCCAATCCCTTTCAGCTTTGGGCCCAAGAAGGGGACTGCTATCACTTTAGCCATTGGTTGTAATAAAACAGGAGGCAGCTATAACATCTACGGAGACCTCTTTGACATCTCGTAATAAGAGGCGATGGCCAGGTATATGGGGGAGATTAAGAGCCCCACCACATCTAAGTCGATGTACTTAGGGTGGAGGGGCAGCGACAAGAAAACACTGCAGCCACACACACAACTTGTGTGGACCATACAGATCCATTGGTGAGGTGTAGGGGGGAGAGAGAGAGTGTTCTGGCTGCCACATCTTCAAATCTGGTTGAGTTTTTTGAAGTCTCACTAATTTTAGTGAGCCATTTGTTGGAGTCCCAAATTTTGAGGAGGTGAAAGTGAAGCAGCTTGACCACACTTTCTCGAACTTGACTTCTTGGAGTTCTACAAGACTTTGTGACGTACGTGTGGCTGGCTCTAAAGTTGGAGCTTAGGACACGTTACTCAGTAAATAATTAATAACAGAAATGAGAGGCGAGTTTTCTTTATGATGCTAAAGTCACGACTCACAATGTAGCGTGAACCTCGTAAACTCACGGATCATCCCGATTCTCAACACGCGATTCGCGAATGTTCTTGGCTCTGTCCGACGGGTAGGTCCTGCCATGTCAAATTGATAACTGTCGTTATTGGTTAATATTTTTTTCCTTAAAACGGATTCAATCAACGAGGCCCCGACGTCCACACTGACAGCGTGACGACTCACGAGCGTGTCATCTTTCCATTGGCTTTTAACATACCCTAACACGTGACGGAAGACAGCATGCGCGCGTATTACGTAATATGGAATCTGGATGACCCGTGGATTTTCTTTTCTTAAACCACGTTCAACGAGGCCGCTCGACGTTTAGAGAAAGCAGCGTCTTTTTTAATGGTACTATTGCAACGAACCATTCTATCAAATTTCATATTGTGCATTGGCAATAAGTCACGACCTTGACAGCGTGAATGCTGCTCCCGTCAACGCTGAGGTTTCGGGCCGCCTCTAGCCACCATGGAAAGTTGAAACAGTCTTCGAAATAGATATTTCTTCAAAAAATTGGAAAACTTTCAAGTTAGGAAGATAAGAGGTTTTCTGCTCTCAAGTGGGGAAGGTACGAGGTCTAAGAACTCAGGTTTTCTGCCAATATTTAAAGGTAATGAGCCAAAAATACACTCAACTTTTCCAAAGATTAGGAGGTTTTTTTAACCTTCAAAATTTATTTTAAAGGTAAATTCCGAAATTTGAAGGTGGGATTTTTCCTTAAGCTTTAAAGCCGACACGGAAACCTATTAATTTTTAATAATGTTAGTAGATATATTAAATTTTTTTTGTAGGAAGCTTTAAGTTTGTATTAAATGGAAAATTTACAAGAAATGTAGTAGTTCAGGCTCTATTACAGGGGAGCAACCTGGATCAAAAGACCATATCTTCATCATTGAACAAGTCCAAAAAAGGATGATCTAGCTTTTCGTCTATTTTCCTAAACTTGGTTCTATTATTGCAGTCCCTAGATAAGGTGTCTTCTCTTCATTCTTCATGATTCTATTCTGCAGCCTTTTTTTTAATTTCTGCAATCATGGCTGCCTCCTCCATCTCCTGAATTTCTTTCTTGATGTCTTTACATTATTGAATGATCTTCTTTGCCTCATTTTCATCCTGCAAAAGCAAAGATTGATACGACAAATTACATTTTTTTAACTCACCTGCTGGAACCAACAGAGGTACTTTGTTACCTGCTGTGGTGGTGGAGTCTGTTTCTGAGTTACTGGGAGTTTGGCCCGCTTTGGGGATGCCATTGGTGTCAGATTGCCCTTTTTGTGTTCCACCCTCAGCCTGATGTTTGCTTCTTTGAGGAAAGCTCTGCTGACCTCCAAAAGCTGCTTGGTTGTCAGACCTCTCAGCTTCTTTGAGGCTCTCCCTTTAGAGGTAGGGCCTACCTCCACCACTTCTTCCCACTAGGTCCGAAGGGCCTCCCATGTTGATTGGTCCATTTCCCAGGACCCATTCGCCTCCTCCACCTCCGAAACCTCCACTTTGACTCCTTCCCCAGACGCCATAGTGATTTTTTTGAGCTGATAAATCATTGAATAATGGGTTACCAACGACGTTCCCAAAAGATTTATTTAGTGACCTAGCCATTCCCCTACAGAGCTGATTGTTGTTCCACGTCCAGAATGCTTCAGGGTTTAAATCTACTTGTTGCATATTGATATCTCGGTCCATCGCGATAGAGTTTCACAGGAGAGAGACGACTCGATGTAGAAGACGTGCAGCGCACGCATCCAGAAGAGACTGCAGTGCACTCGGACGCTTCTCAGTGCGTGCACTCGGACGTCCCTCCACTCGGATGATAACACCCCTCAACGCGCACGCACTCGGACGTCCCGCCACTCGGACGAAAAGGAAAAGGGAGAACGCTTCGGCGCGCCCACTCGGACGTCCCGCGACTCGGACGAAAGATAAGGAGGGGAACGCTAATTCAGCGCGTGCGCGAGGTCAACAGTCCCGCGAACTCGGACGAAAAGGAAAAGGGAACACTTCTTCGCGTGCACTCGGACGTCCCGAGACTCGGACGAAAGAGAAGGAGGGGAACGCTTCGGCGCGCGAGGTCTCTCCCAAAAATTAGTAGATATATTAATGATAAATCGTATATACTAAATGTAATCTGTGTTAGAGCATGTATCGTTTCGATTACTCCGCGAGTGCGGGATCGGGCCGGCGCCTATTATATCTAATCTTGGGCACTGTCTCTTCGTCACGAAGGAGCTGTGAAAATGGATTCTTCCTCTGCCACGATCCCCAGGTAGAGGCGCACAGAGCATTCATGATCAAGTGTCTCATAATAGTTTTCGCACAAATATCATACTGCTTGAAATGAGTTTGTCATTCTGATCTGCATTTCAAAGATGTAAAATTCTGGCATTCATCACTGCTACATGGTAGCAGATACAAGGATCTTCACTAGTGATACTAGCTTGGGGGTGGTCTAAACGAGCATGATCTTCCCCGATGAGGGTTTTCACAACCATAAAGTTGGTCTGTAGAAAGAAAACTAAACGGGCTTTGGGATGAGGTTAGATTTGGTACATAATTTCTGCTTGTGTGGTGCAGTGATCATCTGCAATTTGAAGCGGAGGAGTTTGTGCTTGCTGATATCACCGAATCGAACCCATTCGGGTATGTGGGGTCACTGTTCAAGTGCTGGTCTAAAGATGGAGTTCCACCCCTTTCCCGGCGTGGCGTTTCCACAACCCGCCACAGTGAATCTGGGGTTAGTCCGAGTTTAAAGACCTCTGGACATGCAAGTAGCCGCAACTATCATGTGAGCTGGGCAGCAATCGTGTCCATCATTCTTATGAAGTTTCTCCTCCTCTTTGCGACGCCTGTCGACATTTTCGGCAACGTTCTGGAGTACATACTCAACCTGTTATACATGAACGGTGGCCTATGGGGCTTTCTTCTTAAACTTGTCTTTGACATAGGTATGCCTAATTCTGTATCCTGTGTGACATGGTTTTAGCTTATTCTGTGCTCTGGGCAGGCAAAGTATTTAGTGTGAGAGCACAGTCAAGCTCTCAGATATGTACATGTTGCCTAGCCGACATGAGTGTTTTATATCAATACGCATACCCACGTCAACGCTTGCACAATCCATAATGAAGGCACTACATTTGGGGTGTCTGCTTCTCCATAGTTTTACTATAGCCCCTGGTCTGCTGCTTAGAACATTGCGAGGCTCCTCAGCTTCACATGCTTTGATCTGTTATACGCTTATTCAGGTGATTACGCGTCTGGCGTCTTTTTGCCTGCATATAAGTAACATCATAAAATTGGTGTTCGTGTTCAGGTTCTGTGGAAACACCTCGCATGGGAGAAAGTAATTACTACTCCTCAATTTTGCTGATAGATCCACGGCCGGGGCTGCGAGTTCCAGTTAATGTTCTCAACAATCCGACTGCGCTAGAGAGCGACATAGGAATGAAAGCCATGGCAGATGTATGTGTTATGGCTTCAAAGTTTGCGTATGAGAATGAGAATGTTGTCAAGAAAACGGTGCAGGACATATGGAAGGTTGGCGCTGTAATCTATAGTCATCATCTTTTGTGAAATTTCAAGGGAATTAATGGTGTATGGGTGTATCAGTTGATCTTGTGCTGGTTTCCTTCTCTTTGCAGATGAATTTTGTCAAGTTCTACAACTTCTGGAATGGTAGGTTCTGGTGAATAATAGTATCGGTTTTGTATGACTATGATTTTGACTCGGAAGTGAGCTTGGTAAGCTTTGTGGTGTGGATCAGGCGCTAATTCGTTCGCTTAACGTAGCCTCTCAAGAACAGATCTAAGCAAGTCAAATGTTGCACGTCTTGATGGATGCAAGCCAGATCATGATTACCATATTTTGTTCAAATCAACTGTTGGTTGTTAAATTTAGGAGCTTTGAAGAAGAAAGTTTCTGCAAATTTTTCTTGTGCCCTACGGGCTTCACACACAGTCACAGACTCTCTCACAAACCTAGTTTCTATCTGATATTTTTCGTAGTAATACCTTGTTCAATGCTTGAATCTTGTGTTGGGATGCTTTTGAATTGATTATCAGCTGAACTTTTGTGATTTCCTCTTATCTTGGTTATGGTGCTAAGTACTCCACGAAGGTCGTTATAAATTCTTACATTCTTTCAAGCTCAATGGCTGCCTGGTATTGTGTCGCAGATTATTTGAAGATCGATGCCACGCAGGCCTTCATCTTTACAGACAAAGACCAAGATGCTAACGTTGTGGTCGTTTCCTTCCGTGGCACGCAGCCATTTAACATGTACGATTGGTGCACAGACCTCGACTTTTCCTACTATGTGCTGCCAAAGATAGGTCGAGTGCACGTAGGATTCCTCGAGGCCCTTGGACTTGGCAATCGATTGCAGAAGGACTCTTTAAATCAAGCCAAGATCAATGTAGTCATGAAAGCGAATAAACAACTCCCACATGCCAACCAAACCTCGGGCTTATCTAGTGACAAATTGCTTGCATACGATACAATTTGCACACAAGTGAGGACTTTACTGAATGAAAATCCTTGTGCGAAGCTCTACATTACCGGGCATAGCTTAGGAGCGGCTTTAGCTGCTATCTGTACTGCATTGATTCACATTGAAGACAATGATTTGTGCCCAAGGTTTGGGGCTACATTCACATTCGGGCAACCCCGTGTAGGGGATTTGGAGTTCGTTAAGTATGTGGAGAAGAAGCTTTGTTCATCCAGCCCCAGAAAGTATTTCCGAGTTGTCTTCAGGACCGATGTCGTCCCGCGTCTCCCGTGGGATGATGTGGTGTTCCAGTTCAAGCATATTCCACCGTGTCATTACTACGAGAGCATCACAAGATCAACGGTAATTGTTTGGTTGTGATATGGCAAAGGCATTCCATTTGTGCATGAACGAAAATATTATGCCTGAGGTGGGAGCTGCATGCAAGTAGAAATGCACGTCACTCTTATGTTTGATATAAAGTAATATTAGACACAAATACATATCAAGGTGTGCATGTATGTGCTTGTAACTCTTTGTGTGGGTATATGTGCAAGTAGAAATGCACGTCACTCTTATGTTTGATATAAATTTATTTTAGACACAAATATATATCAAGGTGTGCATGTATGTGCTTGTGACTCTTTGTGTGAATATATATGCAGGTTTGTGTGTACATGTGTGTATATATTATGTGTGATCCAGAAATGCATATCTGTGTGTATGCATGTGAATTTGCTTCATGTGTAGATACAAATACATGTCATTGGCTTGGCATCTCACAAATGCATATCTACGTGTGTATGCATGTGAATTGTGTACATATACACTGTGTTTGCATGCACATGTGCATTGACACATGCAACTTGATGCCTAAATGCACATGTATTGCATGGCAATGATGTCAAGCCATGGATATAACTTGTAGGTCCTTGTGGAAGAGCCATACAAGAACTTGTCAGCGTTGATAGTACAACCAATGCCGCATTTGAGTGCAACGTGGGAGCTAATTTTGAGTCTATTTGCAAAGGTATTCAAGGGAAGCTCTGAGACGGATTTGGCAATAATTGTAAGGGTTTTCGCAATGATATGTCCTGGATTGTGTGCACATAATCCTGGATTCTACATTGATGCAGTAAGGAATGCGCCCTCCTCCTTCCTACAACATCCATCAAAGACTCAAAAAATGGCCATCTTCCCCTACCTCGTCAAATCCTTTTTTAGGCTCATTTTCTTGCAATGGCCTATTTTTGTGTAGTTGCAACTCTTATTTATTATTGTATATCGCAATGACTCCTCTCGTATGTTTTTTGGAGTCTTAATAGGTTCTATTGGAGTCCCTTCCTCCCCTCCATTCCACCCTCTCTAATATTAACATTTATCTCATCTTCCATAGTTTCTTGAACCAGTTATTTTCACAGAAAGAAGAACGTTTTTTCTTTTCATAACCTTGACCAAAGTTGGATCGTATGGGATACCAATCAAGTGTGGAAGTAGAGATAGCAAACATAATGGGCTTAAGTGAATTAAGGTGGTTGGAAGTCTCACAAAATAAGAAAAGCATGCTAAATTATTATTATTTTAAACTAAAAGCATTAAATATTTTGAAACACTGGGCTAATATCCAAGATCTTTGTAAAAAGGAATGTATATATGTTTTTAAAGCATTTTCACTCTCATGCAAGTTGTAAAGAAAGATAGCACATGCATAAATATGTCAAAGATAGAAGGAATCAATGAGAACTTGCTAGATGGGTAAAGCAACACGGTAAGAGGCATAAAGGGTAAAATTGGCTCAAGTACCTAGAATAAAGGTTTATTAACCCCAATGCAAGATAGAGAAAAAGGAAGCACAAGAAAATTCAAAAATACGAAAAAGGTGGCCCAATGGAAGGAATAAGATAAGAAAATACCAAAATCATAATGGCAACCTTTAAAGTTCAAGGCAAATGCAAAAGGGAAAAGGTGTATTTGAAAATACAAGAGCATCCTTAATTTTTTGTAAAAGAGCGTCAAGCTTCCTCTTGTGCAATTTGTAACATGAAGACGAGCATAAGTGAAGGAATAGTGTAAATAGAAGGGAATAGAAAAAGGGAACTTAGGCACGATGGCGAGTCATGTAAAATGGGGAATGGATGTCCAAAAGGGATTAGGGCATATATAAAAGCTAAAAAGTAAATAGAGAAGCTCTTTCTTATTGGTGTGTGGCAAAAGTGGCTCTCCTCTTCTTCTTCTCTTCTTATTCTTGCTTGTGCTTGATAGAGTGAGTGAGGGAGTGTGAGAGAGTGAGGGAGTGAGTGAGTGAGGGGGTGAGAAACCGTAGTAGAGAAGCTCTCCATCTTCTCCTCTCTTCTTCTTATTCCCGTCTTTTCATCTCGTCTTGTGTGGCTATGGAGCATGGAGCTTGAAGATGGAGGATTGAGGTTGCTTGAGCTTGTATCTCGGATCGTGAAGATATTGGAAGGTTCGAGAGAGAAGGGCACTTGATCGGGCATGGAGGTAAGCTCACTACACTCGTAAGGTAGAGGATGCCCACAACTATGTGAGAGGTAGCCATTAGCATTCGACTAGAAACACTTGAGAAATAAGTGGTCCATGGGTCTTGTTGGTCGAGCAAAAGCTCCCACATTTTGGTTTTGTTGCCGGGACCAATGGATTTGAGCCTTGATCGCTTACGCACCAAATCGAGCATTAAAGTAGGGTTTTTTCAAACCGGTGCTTAAGGTAGATAGGTAGAAAGAAAGGGTGTTTGATCTTCATTACAAGTAAGTGTTTCGGATTCTTGAAGCTTAGATAGGTTAGTTTGATTAGCATCGGTATTTGCTTGTGATTTGTAGGCATTTTTAGGTAGGAAAAATAAGGGAAGAAAAAAGAAACACCACAATAGAGTTTTTCTGTAAGACAAGTCTAAATCAGGGTGCAAGGTGCAAAATAGGAAAACAAGATTGCAATCTGGGAAGGAAGAGAAAGGGGCATAAAAAAGGAGTGTTGGAAAGGGGTTTAAGACCCTGAGAAAGAAAGAGAGAGCGCATTTTCACTTGTAGGTTTGAGAGAGAGAGAGAGAGAGCTGACAAGTTACTGCAGGAGATTGAGGGAGTGGAGATTGCATTGATTTGCAGGATTTGAATGCATATGACGCCTATAGGTGAGCTACCTTAGTTGGTTATATGCCATAGATTGTGTCTGGTGCTTGGAGGACCCTGGAGTTGTGAATCGAAGCCAAACATATTGAATTAAGGCCGCGCTTTTTGCACAAACAGAATTGGATGGTCTGATTCTTGGAAAGCGAACTGTCCAATTCAACTAGGAACATTCGTCTGATTGGACATCCATCTAAAATCGGAAATCAGAATTGGAATCATACGTCGGACACTCAAATCAAAAATCAGAAATCAAAAATTGAAAATCAAACACCTAATTCTTGGAATCGAACAGATGAATAGAATCTAATTTTTGACTTGCTCTGACTTGACTAAACCGAGATAGGGGCCAAACCCTAGTCGTAGGATATCCAAGTGCTCTCCCACGGAATTAGATAGGACAAAGAGCGGATTCTCCCAAAGACTTGGCACCCGACAGTCCAGGAGTGACCGCAACCGCTAACTGTGCCCAATAGACCATGAGCAGACCGAGAGTGGTCGCAATCCGTGCCTTAGAGTTACATTGGACTGAAACCGAACGAAGGGGGGGAGTGAGACTTGCATTGAAATTGCTGCATTCACACATCACAGTATTTAATCACTTGAAACGCACATGAAAAGTTGAAAGCTTAATTTTGCACACTAAGTGAGCTTCTTACTACAAAGCAACTCTTAGACAACACAACTACGGAGTAGAGCGGAGCAGCCCTAGTAACTTGCAGAGGGAAACACCTCCCGATCTAGTGCATAGATCTTAGATCCAAACCTTGTGCCAACTCTGCGGTAGGTTTGGCCATGATACCATGCGTGCATTGCTGAGGGAACCACCTCCAGACTGAGTGCATGGATCCTAGATTCAGACCTTATGCCAACTCTGTGGTAGATTTGGCCATGATACCATGCATTGCCATTTACCAAGGAGATTACCATACCCATAGCCATAGAGCCAGCCATACTACTTGGAAAATAGACCGTAATACTTCCGAAGGGGAGCTCCATTAGCTCTTCCAGTGCCTAATGATGCGAAGCTAGTTGTCCCCAAGATGGACATTAATCCCACATGCATACCTAGACCACTTGAACTCTTTGTGACCCATCCACTGAGTGACGCTCTAATACACTATATAGAGGAGCCAAATGAGGATGACACATACATGAATCCTTATCTCTTACGAGGAAGAGAGCAACCCCATTTTGATGGAATTAGGTCAGGGAAGGGATAGAGGCCTTAGAGAACAAAACCAAGAACCAATCGCGTATTGGACTTGCGGCCACCCATGCACATCTCATCTCGCTGCCCTGAATGAGAGCAAGCCAATCGACAAAAGACGGACTTGAGATGCCTTGAACGTGCAATCACTCATTTGTATGTCTTTGTATGTCAAATGCCCTAGGCAAAAATCGTCCATTCACTCGACTATCATGCCATTTGTATCTTTGGGACTGTTTGGAGTTAAAACACTTGATGGTGAGGCCACTCCCATCTCATTGAGCATCATGATCAGAGAACAAATGAAGCAGGCTGACATTTCACTGCCAGGACCTAGCAATCTAGACACCGCCTCAATGGGAAAGAAGACTTGCCGAAGGAATAAAAAGAGAATTGACGCCAAAATAACACTAAAAATGAATGGTGTGATCACGCTAACGAGAGGAAAGTGAGTCAGATGTAGAGGCTGAGAATTTAGCACCCAAGTCAGCAGAGAAGGGGAGTGCCAAGATTGGAGAATATCCTGATCTAAGACACCAATTAGAAGTGGTTGACAAGGTTGAGTGGGTGAGAGAAGCCCAAGAGCATCTAAAAGATGCTAAGCCCATCCTAGAAGACGAGATTGACAAACTCTCTAGTATGAGCACACATGCCTCACTGACACGCATAGAATCAAGCAATGCATTTGTACCTCACCCACTAGCACTTCAAAGATAAGGCCTAGATGACACAGGTAGGCAAACTACTCAAGATCAGTGGCAAAAAAGTGTAGGGCATGACGAAAGGCAAGCGGCTAGCAATTTTCTTACAACATAAATATTGGCCCTTGTAACTTTGTCGATGGGGGATCTTCTTAGGTAAACTTCCTCATTATGGCAAGAGTTAAAGCAGTGATAGGTAGAGGGATCTAATGAGTCGAGACCAGCTGACTTACACAAACACAATGCAGCTACTCAGATACCTAGCCTAACACTAAACTCAGTGCCTAAATATTTACATGTAAATGCTTTTTTAGGAGGGCACAAAGATGCATGTAGTCCTACCAGTGGTAGCATTAGGAGATGTCACAAGAAAGGGGATTGTAGACACAGGAGCAGGAGTGAGCATGCTTAGCCATGTAGTCCTGCAGGCTTGGACTAAACCATCGATGGAGACAGTAAGGTTTAACATCACAGTGACTAATGGCATGAAAGTTAAACCATTAAGAGTATTGAAGGACTAGCCCTTGAAAATAGCAGATGTCCAGTTCTCAGTGAACTTCATAGTTATGAAGGGAGTAGACTACAATATTTTGCTAGGCTAACCCTGGATGCAGAACGCACGAGTAATTGAAGACTGGGGTAACGGTCTTATATTCCTAGGTAACAGATCGAAGGTAGTAAAAGTCGAGATGGATACGTGGAAGACCACGCCGATTGACTTAGAAGCCATCTTCTCTATCTTGAAGGGAAACTCACGAAGCCATGAACTCTTCTGGACCAACAAAGTATGTTCCCTGCCATGAGGACGAGTAGGATTGGATGCACGTGCTAGCCACCATTGACTTGCCGTTCTCAGATGATGAAGAGAATTATAAGCGAGTTGCAAGGATGGTTGGTAAGTCCCATAGAGCCACCAAATCTTAGTTGCCAAAGGGAAAGACCCTGCCATCAGTGCCTATTTGTATGATGGCCAAAAGCCCTAGCCAACAACCAACACCTACTCCTTTCCACATCTTGTCTAACATACTTGAGCTCGAGTGGATCCTTGAGTATTTGACAAGAAAGCTAGCTGGTCACCCAACTGCCAATCTTAAGCCACTCCAAGACCTCATGGACGAACTAAAATGGCAAAGGACTAAAGTGCATGATCTAAACTTGATGTACAACTGGGCATTAGTCACAAATGGAAATAGAGATCTAGACAATGACGGGACGTCAGAATGTAGCAATTCAAGCGATGAGTACGAAGACTGCTACTCTGAGAATGAGTGAAGTGAAGAAGAGGCCGAGACAATAGAGTACGACACAGACGGTCAAGTGATCAAAAAAATGAGTAAAATCCAAGCCACAAAAATATAATACCTTTAGAGTCGAGACTAATTATCATTGCTATCAAAGCCGTGACAAACCTGGCATATCTTGTGCCAATCATGGGATTTTAGTCCTATTAGTTGGTCATCTTTAGAAAAAGCAAACATGAGGGAACGCATCATATACATCGGGGTGTGGATAGACATGACAATTTGCTTCACCATGCGCTCTTCTTTAGTGGACAGGACCATAGGAGCACAAGGTAATTACAAGCGACTGCGCCTCCATCTTGTCCACCTCCTTCAAATCTATTCATGCCCCCATAGTGTCTCCTATAATATGGTCCCACAATAAGCTACCCATATTTATGTGCATGGGATCCAACAAATGGTTGATCTATAAGTGGGTCCAAGAGAGTCTTTAGAACAAAGTGTGATCGCACTTGGTTGCATTACTTAGGCGTGATGACTACGAGCAAGCTGGATTGGTCTAGCCAAGCACCACACATCTCCTTAGAATGGAATCAACCTCAGAGGTGTGACCACCAAGGGAAACTCTTTCCTCTAGGGAGGGTTGTGAGTTTAACTTAGATTTAGAAGTGAGCTCTGAGAGTGACCTAGAGATACTCCGACCATCTAAGACCAGATGCACCAAAGGGGATTTTCCTTTCCATCTACGGTGCAGACGGTTGAAGGAGGAAAAGAAAGGATTACCAAAGGGGTCGAAAGCCGAACAATAAAAGAAACCCCAAGACCTATCAAATCACTTCACTAAACTCAAAAAAGGAGACTTGGTAGTGATCTTGTTGAGAGCAAAGTGACAAGGGCAAGCAAGTGAACCAATTGAAGGGCTTGCCAATGTCAAGAAGGTCAACTTAGAAGGGGAAGGGGAAAAGCCTCGACTCGTGTTGTTTGTTAGTTGATGAATTGACTGAGCAAGAGGAGTTTGATCTCATGGCTCTCTTGCAAGAGTAAACAAACGTGTTTGCTTGGTCCTTAGATGAACTCAAGGGAGTCGATCCGAGAGTCGTAACACATAACATCCTAATGACTCCTGATGCAACCCTAGTGAAACAATGACCTTACCTGATGAATCCAAAGCATGCTCACGCCATGAAGGAAGAGATTGATAAGCTATTAAAGACCGGATTCATTTACGAGATTGAACACACAGACTAGGTAACACCCATTGTGATCGTCCTGAAGAAGAGCAATAAAATCCAAGTGTACATGAACTACAAGAAAGTCAATGTAGAGACTAAGAGAGACAATTGCCCGTTTCTCTACACGGAACACATGCTCGAGAGAGTATCCGGAAAAGAAGCCTATAGTTTCTTGGATGGCTTCACGGATTAAAACCAAGTTCAGGTGCACCCTGATGATAGACATAAGATAACATTCGCTATAGAATGGGGTGTACTTGCTTACATAGTCATGTCATTTGGATTGACAAACACACCTACTATCTTTCAACGTCTAATGTGTATCATTTTCAAGGACATGCTCAGGCGAGAGAGCTAGAGGTATTCGTTGACGATCTATGTATGCACTCTAGATGGAAGGAACACCTAGACAAGCTTCGCGCAATCTTTGAATGGTGTAGATTATAGTCTCTATTTGAACCCCTTAAAGTGCCAGTTTTGGGTGAAACACTGATGTATTTTAGGGCACTTGGTGTCCAAGAATGGCATTGCCACTAACTTCTCCAAGATCAGGGTCATTGTCAACTTTCCACCCCCAACAAACTATAAGTCCAATGCTTCCTGGGGCGCATAGGGTACTATCGACACTTCGTCTTAAACTATGCATTGATTACTAGACCACTTTATAAGTTAATGATTGTATTCAAGTGGATGAAGGAGTTCCAACACCCTTAAGAGAAATTGAAAAAGGCTCTTACCACAGCACCAATCTTATGAGCCCCAAACTGGAGCATATAATTCCATGTGCATATCAATGCATTGAAGTCTCGGGGAAGTTACTATATGTATATCCTCTACATCACCTGTGTTTAATGCCTATTTATAAATATCCTTATCTATAAATTTTTCTTGAATAAAATATAACTCTTTTCTATTCAATCTATAAATAATCCTTTTATATTACACCCTTCTGTATGTAAAAAAATGTATTAAAATGATATTTTTAAAATACCTTAATTTGAACCGACATGATGCACACATATATTCATGAGTAACTTACTCGAGATTGAAGTTTGTTGTAGAAGTTGTTCTGTACCAGCCTGGCAAAGATAACCTTGACTATCCAATGAGCTTTATTGGCAGACAACTCATGGATACTGAGATGAATTAATCTATGACATAGAGAGGGGGTCTAGCTATGGTGTTCATTGTGAAGAAATTTTGGCATTATCTTTTGGCTACATCATTCACCTTCTTTGTTGACCATCAAGCCTTACTTTGTCTTGTGAACAAGCCTTGCACTATAGAACATTTAGTTTGATGGTTGCTTCTGCTTTTAGAGTTTGACTTATCCATGATTGTACACAAGGGGCAAGCAACATTACATGGCACACCACATGTCCCATGTATCCCCATATGAGAAGTCGCTGGACAGGGCATTGTAGATGACCTACCCCCGATGCACACCTTTTTAGCATATCCAATGAAAAGAACTTATTTAGAACCGATTTAATGCCTTATTGGGCAAACATCATAGTCCAAATCCTAGAGCATGGATTTCTTGAGAGACTTATTGAGAAGGCTAGGCTAAGGCACCTCACCCTTAAGATTCAACCTTATCAATTGATGGTTGGCCAGCTATATAGGTTAGGACTAGATGGCCTATTGCGGAGATGCATATGTGAGCACGAAATGCATGATGTGTTGATAAGTGAAGCACATGGTGGAATCGTTGGAAGACACTTTAGTGGAGATACTATAGCTTGCAAGGTGCTACAATCTCAACTGTGGTGGCCCATCCTATTCTGCACATGGGGGGTTCACTCATAGTAAAGAAGACATGTCACCTACGTGCAAGGACTTCTAAGAAGCCCCTATTTATGAAGCTTGTAAGGCTAATATATCCCCCTATTTAAGCTTATAAGATATATACATCTATGACTTTTTATGTGTCCCCCTTCTTAAATGTAAGTCTTCATAGAACATATACTAACTTTCTTTTTAAAAGTTGAAATTATCCTAAGTAATTAAAAGTATCAAAATGGTCATATTACAAAGTGATTTATCTAGTGGCACTTGGATACCATCGAAGTATGTGTCACAATGTTTTTGAGTGCTCGTGTCCCCTTACCACATGAGGAGAGAGAGTAGGGGAATCGAACCCCTTTATACTTAAAGTGACTAGACTAAGTGGACACCAAGTTCTCTTTGGAAGAAGGGGAGTTGAATATCTCTACCAAAACCATGGGAGAGTGCCAACTCCCCCCCTCCCACACTATGATTAATTCAATAACCCTACTATGTGAGGATTTAGGGTTTTATCCTTACTTGTCAAGGTTTCTTGTATGCCATGGAGAAACCAATCATGGAGAGAGGTGATCAAATGCATCCCCCCCTTCTATTTTCCTTCTATCCCATCCTTAAATTTAAGTTCAATATAGTAAATTAAAAGGGATCTATCTCTAATGTATATGCTTAAGTGTCCCCTTCCAAAAACCCCCCTCCCTTACATTCATGTGATACCATACAACATCTATAATGAACCCCCCGGAATTCTGCAATGCTACTAAGTTTGTCAAGCATTGTGATGAGTGTCAAAGGACCAAGGTGCCTATTTGTAAAGATAAGATGGAATTGATCTCAGTCATAGCACAACAACCCTTTGAAAAATGGCACATTGACTTCATTGGGCCAATCAACCCCGCAACATAGTACTCCCAGGCCAAGTACATCATTGTAGCAACATATTACTTCACGAAATGGGTCGAAGCTCAAGCCACCAAGAAGAATGATGCTAGGACTATGGCTAAGTTCCTTTGGGAGCATGTGACCTCACAATTTAGTTGTCCCATTGAACTAGTTAGTGACCAAGGCACTCACTTCATTAACAAAGTAATTACCTTCCTGATTTTCACCTTCTTGATCATCCATAGAAAATCATCACCATACTACCCTCAAGCTAACAGTCAAGCGGAATCCACAAACAATATCTTAGTGAATGTGCTAACTAAAGTAGTCTTTGTCTTGCACAACGAGTGGGACAATAAGCTCATGGTAGCACCCTGGGTCTATAGGACAGCCTATAAGATGGTAGTCAGGAAAACACCCTTCAAGGTGACCTACAAGACCAAAGCGATCCTACCATTAGAGTTTTTCATTTCTAGCCTAAGAGTAACCGTGCAAGAGAGATGGGATGGAAAGAAGACATGGACGGTGTCAGAGGGGTTTTTGTTAAAAGGTCGAATCCACCGGGGACTAGAGGTAAAAGGAAGTAGAAATAGGAGATGGAAGAGAAGAAAGAGAATAGAAAAGAGGTAAACACGACAAAGGCAAAGCACAATGAACTAAATAAATATGTATTGAAAGAACCTGGAATCTTTGCACTACTTAGAAGCAATCTCCAGGCATTAGATCTCATGGAGCTTCTTCGTAGAACAAAACGTGCATCAAAATTACAACTCCTTCTCTACTGCTTGGAACCCAAATTTGATGGCTCCGTTGGATCCAGAAGGGGGGTAAAACATAGGACACTTGATCATGGATCTCCCAGATCACTCTTTCTTCTTCTTTCAGTTCAAAATGCACTTTTCAGCCTGTTTATAACAATCACGACACGCGCGATTTCGTCAATTTGTCCTTCTTATGAAAATCCCATAATTGACTGAAAAAGCAACTAGATTTTTGCATGCCATCCTAATCTAGAAGCTTTTCTAACTTTTTCAGATTTTTACAATAAATAATGTCAAGAATAGACTAAAATTATCTAAAAATCTAGTATTTTTGGATAATCCATGCAACTCACACTAGTACTAATGACTCAGATCACATTGACTCTCTTGATCAATAAGAAAGTCGGATGATGATGCATTCCATGCTTTTTCACACTGTGTTTGCATAGCATCACGACAACAGAATGCCTAGTAGAGCTAGAATGTCTCTTTGAGACACGACTTTTAGCTACTCATGCATTAGTCTGTAAGAAGGCAAGATGCAAGAGTTGGTTTGACAACCATATCAAATAGCGTGACTTTGAGTGAGGTGACCTAGTGTTGCTATACTTAGTGAAGGGTCATAAGCAGAATATAAAATTCAGAGGATTAAGGCCTTTCAAAGTTCGTAACATTAGTTGAACCGGCAACATAGAGCTCAAGACCTTAGAGAGAGAGGGCATAGGCTTCTTTAATGGCAGTCGCCTCAAGAAGTACTACCCTCCAAACCATCCATTGCATGAGCCGCCAATGATGCAACCACCTATCAATGTGAGAGTAGCTACCATCACAGAAATCGAGGATACGGACGAGAAAGCAGAGAAACCTGCTTACTTGTGAATCATAGTCACTGCTCAAAAAACGCACACCTTTAATGCACTTATCAATGAGGGAGCTAACTTTAACATCCTTACCCATGAGCATTGGACTCTCATTGGTCAACCCTAATTGCAACCCACTAATGCACAACTCAACCCATTTTGGAGACATTCCTACTCACTGCTGGGGAATTAGTGCAAAATAGCAGTCTCTATCAAGACTGAAAGCCTACCCATGATTTTCTATGTATTGCCTAACTCTAAGGCCACTAGTAAGGAATCATTGCTAGGATGCACATTCAAAAAGCAAATACATTCCAATGTTGACTATGACTCGTAGTGCATTCACTTTGCCATTGGAAATATGCAAATAGTGACGGCTTTCAGCAAGGGCAGCGTGGTCCCACCTAAGCCCGCAATGCCACCGATAGAAATACCTAGCGCAAAGTCTGAGGAGGGGGGTCGTGACTTGTCCCGCCTTGCCAAGATCAACCAACCGAAGCCCAAAGAAAACACAAGCAAGCCCACAGAGCCATGGCTCCAATGGGCACCTAAGCAACACCCACATCCACCCAAAAGCCAACCCTCATCTCGGGTCCATTATCCCAGGACATCATACCCTACAACTAGAGACACATTTGGAACCATAGAACCAAATGTATGGCCAAGACGTTATGGGTGCCTAAAGCCCTATTGCGTGTCCAAGGCTATTATGAAGGCAACAATTCAATTAGGTTTCCTAAGCCCATGAATGGTATAGTGTCCCTCAGTTGTCTACTACTAGCCCATCTCCAAGACCTTATAAGCCACCTAGAACAGACAAGCCACTTAAGCCAAAAGCCACCAAACCCATAGAAACGTAATGGGTCTCTCAACCAGTATCCCAACCTGTTGCCCCTAAACTAGAATTCTCTTACCCACTCCTTGATCTTATCAACCACTTCTAATTGGTGTCTCGGATCAGGATATTCTCCAACCTTCGCACTGCCCTTTTTGTTGTCCTAGGAGCAGATGTCTCTACTTTCGCGTCCGTGTGACTTGCTTCTCCTTTGATTATGTGGTGACACTATCCATCTTAAGCATAATCTTTGTCTCAGCCCTCTTTTTCCTTCTTCTATAGCTTCTCTTCCCTATCGAAGCTGCATCGAGGTTACTAGGTCCTGGTAATGAAATAGCGACTTGCTTTGCCTATGCTCAGGTCATGACATTCAGCGAAATCGGCATGGCTTTTTCATGAAGTGTTTCAACTTTGAGCAATTCCAATGGTACGGATGGCACGATAGTCGAACTAGTGGAAGGTTTTCACCGCACTCGATGTACAAGTGTGCGATCCCATACTCAGGGCATCTCAGGTCCACCTTGTCTCAATTGACTTGCTCCCTTTCAAGGTACCGGGATGAGATGTGTCCTGGGTGATCGTAAGTTCAACATGTGATGGGTTCATGGTTCTGTTCTCCTAAACCTCTATCTTTTCCCCTACCCAACTCCATTACTCGTACTAGTCTCAAATCCATCAAAATGGGATTTCTCTCTTCATCATATGAGATGTAAGGGTTTATGTATGCTTTATCTTCATTCAACTCATCTCTATGTAATGTATTGGATCATGGCTCGATGGATGGGTCGCAATGGGTCCAGGTGGTCTAGGTATCACTGTGGGGTTGATCTCCATCCTAGGGATGGCTGGCTTTGAATTGTTGAGTGCTAGGAGAGCTAGTGGAGCCCCCCTCCCGAAAGATTGTGGTCTATTCCCTAGATAGTAAGATTGATTATACGGTTGTGAGTATGGCAATCGCCTTGGTAGTCAACAATATAGTGCATCATGGTAAAACCTACCGCAATTGGCATAGGGTCTCAATCTAGGATCCATGCACTCAACTAGAAGGTGGTTTCCTTTATAATGCATGCACTGTACACGAGGTCATGCGAGCCTTCTCATCATCTCTTGAAGCTTAGACAACTCTAGCTTCATGTTTGCCAATTCCTGGCTCTGACTGACACTCTTTCCCTTGACTTGGGTGCTCTGGTTAGATCTTTTACCAATGGTCGTAGCCCTTTTTGAGGTTCTAGAGATAGTGATGTCTCGAGTTGTGGGTCTCAAGCTCCTCTTCTTGAATAGGTCATCCACTCGTAGGGGCTTCTTCGAAGACCCTAGCTAGCACATCTCTTTGCAGGGTTGCGTTGCTCACCAAGGCCTTCTCTTCTTCCTTTACTTTTTCCACCTGCACAAGGAGCTCCTTGACAAACTCATCATACCCCATCGATGGTGGCACTAATGTAGGTATCAATGTTCTTGATGCCTCTACTTTCTGCTTCTTAGGATCTTGCTATGATTCAGCATCCGCAGCTCTGTCGGTCTCTTCATTCTTGTTGTGGAAGCTCCTCCACTTGAGTTTGGGGCTATTTCTTGCACTCTACCCATCAGATACTGCACCGAGGCCATTAGATTACTTTCACTCACTATGTTTGTGGTGCCTTGGATGGTTGTTATAGTTGCGGTTGGGGCCATGAGAAATGGTGAAATATGATGTAGCAAGCCCTTGCCCTTTGGTCACTCAGTCTCTACTACCTTGGCATTGGTGCTTGGACCTTCTTCTATTAGTGGGCTCATGGCGTCTAACTCCTCCTCCCTAGCGCGTTGTTCTATTGATATGCAAATAGCTTTTGCATTGTCTTCTTCCTCTTCCATGAGTAATCTTTGTGTTTCTTCTTTCAATTTCCTCATTCTCTCTTCTTTGGACCTTTTTGACTCTTCTTGCGCCTTTTGCAACTCAGTCTTTTCATTTCTTGTCATCCTCTCCCTGGCTTCCTCTTGCTTCTTGAGAGGAATCTTAATTTGTATCTTCTTCGGCCCTCCTTGGCTAGATGGCATCCCTTGTTCTCTGCCCTCGTTCACTCTTCTTTCACTTGACCGATCTTGCTCGTGGATTGGTGATCCCTTAGCGGTCTTCCCCACTTCCTCTTCACCTTCCACCTCTCCCACCACCTCTTGGATAGTAGCAGTTAGCATCGTGCCAAACCCTATGGTTGATGCTTTTTGGATATAGGCGTTTTGCGATCAGATTCAGAGGTGGCAGCAGATGATGAAGAGGATTATAAGCAAGCTACAAATATAGCCAGTGAGTCCCACAAAGCCACAACATTTCAGCCGTTGAAATGTAAGACCCTACCATTAGCTCTAGGAAACAACCAATACTTGTCCCTTTCCACATCCCGTGTAACAAATTGGAACTCCATGGGGATCCTTGAATACTTAACAAAAGGGCTAGTAGGTAACCCAGCTGCCAATCTCAAACCCCTCAAGGATCTCATGGGCGAGCCGAAGTGGTAGTGGACCCAAGTGCAAACCTTGAACTTAATGTACAATTGGGCTTGATCATAGACGAGAAGAGGGTTGAGAATAGAAACCTAGGAGACATTGAGTAGTCAGAAGATAACAATTTGGATGATGAGTATGAAGATTGCTGCTCTACAAATGAGACAAGTGAGGAAGAGGCTGAGACAATAGAGTATGACATGGATGGCCAAGTGATTAAACAGATACAAGTAGACTCCAAGCCACGGAAAGCCAATGTCCTTAGGATCAAAAGAGGAGTCTTTAGAACATAATGTGACCATACTTGGTTGAACCACCTAGGGGTAATAGACCACGAGCAAGAAGATTAGTTTAACCAAGTACCGCACCATGCCTTAGAACAAAATCGGCCTTAGAGCCACAACCACCAGGGAAAACTCCTCCTAGTGAAGGTTGTGAGTTTGACACTGAGTTAGAAGTGAGCTCTGAAAGTGACCCAAAAATGCCCTCACCACCTAGGGCCAAATGCACCAAAGGGGACCTCCCAAGAAGAAGGACAAGTGGAAGCAGCCATGGGGATTGGAAACCGAAGAGCAACAAAAACCCCACGACCTACCTAAGCACTTCACAAAGCTCAAACATGGCAACAAGGTAGTGATCTTGTTAGAAGCTAAGAGACAAGGGAAAGTAAATGAACCAATAGAAAGGCTTGCTAAGGTCAAGGAAGGCACCTTGGCAAGGGAAGGGGAAAAAACTCGATCCCTATTCATAGCTAATGACGTGATTGAGCAAGAGAAGGATGATCTCATCATTCTCCTACGAGAGTTCATAGATGTATTCACTTGGTCCTTAGATGAATTCAAAGGATTCAATTCGAGGGTCATGACCCATAACATCCTGAATGACTCTGGATGCAACACTAGTTAAACATCATCCATGCTCGATGAATCCAAAGCATGCACACACCATCAAGGAGGAGATAGATAAATTGTTGAAGGTCAGATTCATCTATAAAATTGAGCACACAAACTGAGTATTGCCCATAGTGATTATCTTGAAGAAGAACAAAAAGATTCAAGTGTGCGTAAACTACAAAAAGGTCAATGCTGCAACCAAGAGAGATAACTATCCATTTCCATACACAGAGCACATGCTCAAAAGAGTAGTGGGAAAAGAGGCCTACAATTTTTTGGACGGCTTCTTAGGCTATAACTAGGTGCATGTACACCTCAATGATAGGCAAAGAGAGCGTTTGCAACGGAATGGGGTGTGTTTGCCTACATAATCATGCCATTTGGACGACCAATGAATGCACCAGATACCTTTAGTACCTCACGTATCATCTTCAAAGACATACTTAGATGAGAACTGGAGGTGTTTGTTGATGATCTATGTGTTCACTCGAATTGTTGGAGGGAACACCTAGATAAAATTCATACAATCCATGAGCGGTGTAGGCTGTATAGCCTCTCCTTGAACCCCTTGAAGTACCAATTCAGGATATAAAGCATGGATGTATCCTAGCGCAGGTGGTGTCTAAGAACAACATTGCCACCAACTTCTCCAAAGTTAGAGTCATTGTCGATCTACCACCACCCACGAACTATAAGAGAGTTCAGTGCTTCTTGGAACACACATGGTACTACTGGCGATTCATCTTGAATTATGCATTGATTTCTAGGTCCCTTTACAAATTGCTGATCATATTTGAGGGAAACAAGGAATGCCAACACACCTATGAGAAACTAGGAAAGGGTCTCACACCGCATCGATTCTACGAGCCCCAAATTTGAACATAACATTCCTCATGCACATTGATGCATCGAAGTTTATCGTGGGAGCTATTTTGTATCAACTTGGTGAACATAATCTTGATTATCCTCTGAGCTTTGCTAGCAGACAACTCACGAATACAGAGATGAAATACTCCACAATGGAAAGGGAAGGCCTAGCCATGGTATTCATTGTGAAGAAGTTATCATTATCTTTTGGATACGCCCTTTGTCTTCTTTGTTGACCATCAAGCCTTGCTTTACCTAGTGAACAAACGACGCATAGCTAGGTGGTTGCTTCTACTTCTAGAATTTGACTTCTCTGTGGTTGTACATAAGGGTAAGCAACATTACATGGAAGACCATATGTCCCACATATCCACAGGAGAAGCCACTGGATGGGGCATCGTAGATGACTTGCCCGATGCGCATCTATTTAGCATGTCTAGTGAGAGACACATTTTTAGGACCAATCCAATGTCCTATTGGGTAGATGACATAGTCCAATTCCTAGAGTATGGATTGCACCTATAGATATGGCTAAGCTAAAGCGCCTTATTCTTAAGATTCAGCCCTATTAGTTAATTAGCAGCCAACTCTATAGACTATGACAAGTTATTGTAAAGATGCGTGTGTGAGCACGAAATGCATGAGGTTCTTGCTAAAGCACGTGGTGGAATTGCTAGGACACTTCAGTGGAGACACTACAACACACAAGGTATTCCAATCTCCGCTATGGCAGCCCACCCTATTCCACGATGTTGCTAAGTTCATGAACTATTGCGATGAATGTCAAAGAACCAAAGTACCCATTTGTAAGGACAAGATGGAATTGACCCCGATAATAGCACAATAGCCCTTTGAAAAGTGGGGGATCAACTTTATTGGGCCAATTAGCCTCAGAGAGTAGTACTCGTAGGCCAAGTACATCATTGTAGCGACAGATTATCTCACAAAATGGGCCGAAGATTGGGTCACCAGAAAGAATGACGTTAGAACCATGGCTAAGTTCCTTTGGAAGCATGTGATTTTGAGATTCAACTGCCCCATCGAGCTACTTAGTGATCAAGGCATGCACTTCATTAATGAAGTAATTGCCCATTTTCTATCCACATTCTTGATCATCCATAGAAAATCATCACCATACTATCCTCAAGCTAACGGTCGGACGGAATCCGTGAACAAGATCCTAGTAAATGTCCTGACTAAGGTAGTCTCTGCCTCACATAGTGACTAGGACAATAAACTCATGGCAGTGCTATGGGCCTACAGGATAGCCTACAAGATGGTTGTAGGGAAACACCATTCAAGCTTACCTATGGGATCGAAGGGATCTTGCCGATGGAGTTTTTTGTCCCAAGCTTGAGAGTGGCAGTGCAAGAGAGATGGGATGGCAAGGAGGTAAGGACGGAACACCTGGCTTAGCTAGAACACCTTTTTGAGACTCGCTGTTGTGATGTTATGCGGACACAGTAGTGTGAAAAAGCATGGAATGTATCATCATCTGACTTCTTATTAATCAAGAGAGTCAATGTAATCTGAGTCATTAGTATTAGTGTGAGTTTCATATTATCTATTGTAAAATTTTTGAAAAAGTAAGAAAAAGCTTCTAGATTAGGATGGCATGCAAAAAGCTAGTGGCTTTTTCAACCAATTATGGGATTCTTTTATAAAAAAGACAGATGGACAAAATCACGCTCATTGCGATCGCTGTAAATAGGTTGAAAACTACACTTTGAACTGAAAGAAGGAGTGGTTTGGGAGATTCGTAACTAGGTATCTTGCGGTTTTACCCCCCTTTCAGAGGCAACGGAGCCATCAAATTTGGGTGTCGAGCAGCAGAGAAGGAGCTAGAATCTTGATGCACGTTTTGTTCTACGAAGAAGCTCCAGGAGATCTAATGCCTAGAGATTGCTTCTGAGTAGTGTAAAGATTCCAAGTTCTTTCATTACATATTGATTTAGTTCATTGTGCTTTGTCTTTATAGTGTTTACCACGTGTATTCTCTCTCTTCTCTTCCATCTCCTATCTCTACTTCCTTCTACCTTTGATCCCCGGTGGATTCGACCTTTCGATAAAAACCCCTCTGACATTGGTGAACACGACATGAAAGGTTTTCAGAAGAAGGAAAGGCAAGATTGGAGAATCTTTGAATACAATCTCCAATGATATTTTGCAACATTTGGTGCAAAATATGAATATGCTTATGCAGGTACAACAACAACAACAGGTGATGCAAGCTTCTGCTGAAACAGAAAGTGTTGTGATGAATGCTTTGTAAGAAGTTGAGCGTGAGGTAAAGTTATTCAATGGTAGGAATGTATCTGCATATGTACATACCTATGCTCAGAAGATGGAATTCTTTGGGGTGGCTCAATTTGGATGGAGCCGGTATTTTGTACGTATTATTGTTCATGAATTGAAAGCATAGATTACTGAATTATACTTGCAGGATGCTGACAGGGTAAGAAGACACTCAGAGAAGAATTTTACATTGAGAACACTAGTTTGATTACGCACAAGACTTTTCAAGAGTGGGTTTTACAACCCAATAAGGTTATTGTGGCTAGAGAATTGCTAAGAGAATTTGAAAGTCGATTTGAGCAGTTGGATCTTGCAGAACAACAAGCTCTTGCAAGTCAGAAAATTGAATTGTTTCTACATGCAGCTGATCCTGAGCTTCAAGAGAAGCTTGATGATTTGCTGGAGGATCAAACTACAGACACATGTTTGAAAACATAGTGGAGACATGTCAAGGAAGCTGTTACTGCACTTGTGAAGAAGCATAGAAGAAGAGAAAGATTGCATGTCTCTAGCTTGGCCATTGTTACGAGCAAGACAGTTGATGTATCTAGTAAGCTATCTACTTCTGTGGCTAACCCTATGGCTATACCTGCTATTGTTCCCTCTGTTATAGGGAAGATGTCTTAGATGAATTGGTTAAAGGGATGCGGGGTCTTCAATTGAAGGTTGCAAAATTGGATGAAAAAGGACAAGAGAAAAGGGGACGGGTAGCAACCCCTAAGCCAAAAAAAAAATGTATGTGGTGTGACAGTTTGCAGTATGAGAGAAAGGATTATGCTACCTAGCAGGAGGCCTTGGCACGACAACTCATCTTTTGGAAAGATGGCAAGATCCATGCACAAGAAATTGGATTGCCTCTTGCTTTGAATTTTGGAAAGGGAGGTATGTAGAAGTTGCTAGAAGACTTGGCAGTTCGAAATGCTTATGTGGCAGTACATACTTCTACTTTTGGTTTACAGTTGGATAGAATGCATGGCCAAGTGATGGTTGGTCCAAAGGCTGAAATATGGACACATGCTTTACATGCAACTGAAAAGAGAAAGGTCATTGATAGTGAAATGTCTCATGCAGGGCAAGACATTCGTGGCATAACTGGTTGGGCATCATTGGTAAATGCATATTCAGTGGATGCATATTTAGAAAAAGAGCAAAATATGGATGCAGTTGTTGAAGAGAAACAAATAAGAGATGAAGTTAATGCAGGGATATCTAAGGAAGTGACAAGAAGAAGTATGGATTTGTCTAAACTTACAAACCAGCCATCTCTTGAGCATGTTATGGAAGAAGTTTTGCAAGAGCACAAACATGATAGCAAGCAATGTAATAAAGCAATTTTCATGCTACTTTAATTAGGCCAGTTAGTCTATTTTAGGCTAGAGTTTAAAAGGCAAGAGAGTGCCAATGTAATATATCTTTGTCAATTCATTTCTTGAAACTCCACTTCTTGGAGCTAGAAGGTTTCTTCCTTCCCACCATTGCAAAGGGTGTGTACCTTGCAGCAGCTAACATCATAGTATTCTCAACAAGTAGCCATGGCTTCAACATTTGTATTTCTCCTTCTCATTGAATATGAATGTCAAGCTATGGTTTGGAAGCATTTCTTGTTAGTTTTCTTGTATTTTCTTGGATGTGGCAATGGCTGAATCTTCCAGTACAAATGCTCTCAACTCCTTTGCAAGATCTCAAGCATTTGTAATCTTTTCCCTCTCCCAAACCCTAGCTATGGCAGATTTCAGGACGGCACTCAAAATTTTTGGAATTTCTTGAAGAGATCAAGGGGCTTTTACTCCATTTTACTTCCTAGAGCTTCCTCAACACTCAAGGGACTGACATTGAAGCATTCTTGGACTTCAAGCATGACAGGGATTGAAGAATTTCTTGGAAATCTCAGTCCTCAAAGAGGCTCCAATTACAAAGGATCTTCCATTCATTTGGCTTCTTGGAGTTGAAGACTCACTCAAGGCATCATCCTTGGATCATACTTGGAGCTATTGTATGGAATTATGGAGTATTACTCTCTCTTGATCAATTAGAGGACTTTTGAAGATGGGCTATCACTCTTTATGGCTGAGGTTTGAGACAAGCAACATCTTCTTCTCCAAGCATTGAAAGAGGTGGTGGACCACGGAAGACCACTCAGGATGAGAGTGGAAAAGATTTGAAGACACTTGGTACAAACAGGAAAAAATAGGGCAGTTTGGTCACAGTTTTGAACAGTTTGACAGGCCTAAAGGTGCTACAGATTTGATTCCAGGTGGTGATTATAGCCTACAGGTTTCCCTTCAGTGCCCACATGAGTTTTACCATGGTCTATATGCATATGGGATGAAACAATGCTCAAACAGTGCTTTTACAGGGTTTTACAGGGTGTAGTCCCATTCTGGACAGTCATAAAGAACCTATTATAGGAAAGGCATTTTTAATTTTGCAATAAGGCTTCTTGTGTTCAGAACATAAAGCTTGAAGTCCTCTTCGATCCTAGCTATAGCATGCCTCATTTGGAGTAGCGAAGCTCAAGTTATAGCCCATTTTGTGACAAGTGGTCACTGTAGACTGCACTTTGACAGGCAGGCAGAGACACACTGTTTTGGTGTGGAACCATTATATACCTTTTCCAAAGTGCTTATTTCAGTAAATCTGGTATATATACATGCTCCGTTTGGAGCTATAAAGCACTTGGATTGGGGAAGCATAGCTCAAGATATAGACCAATCTTTGACTGACAGTGCTGAAATTACAACATGGCAAGGAACAAGAAGAAAGAGCAAATGTTAGACCACACTGAGGAAGGTTTGGAGGAGTATCATGCTGAGACAAATGATAATAATAGAGCCAAAAATCATAGGGAAGAATTCATGGGAGTTAGTACCACCAATGACGAAGTGCAATGGCCAAAGAACCCTCATGTCATAGATCATGGGAATGAAGTAAACATCTCACGTGATTCTAACGACTTCCAACAAATGTCTAAGCAACTTGACAACATGAATAATGGTTTACTTCAGCTTACCCACTCCATGGATGACAAATTTTAGCAAGATGATTTCTCATATGGAACAAAAAAGTAGTAGATTGGATACCAAGTTTGATCAGCTGATCACTATATTCAGCAATTTGGGAGATAGATTCCAAAGTAAACCACCACCCCATGTTGAAGAAGTGTCACTTACACATGGGAATGTGAGATCTACTACAGCTCACCAACATATACCATCGACTTATGAACATGGATGTCCTTCTAGAGTCAATGAAACTGCTCAGCCACGGGCTAATTCATGGAGTAGAGGTAGGCCTAAATTTCCTATCTCAAGAGAGCATGGACAGCAAGGTCATTCACTGCATGAAGATGAAGAAGAGTTTATTCATGGATGTCACCCCTTTTATAAAGAGTTTGATACTCATCATGCTCAAACTCCTAATGTAAGAGAACCTAATGTGAGAGAAGATCATGGACAGCATGTACATGGGGACAGTTTTCAGCATGTTAATGCTCGTGACAATTTTTAGCATGTTAATGTTCATGAGGATAGAATGCCACATGGTGTTTCTAATCATGCCCAATCACATGGAAATTCATTGCTTGGCCATCAATCTCATGGAAACCATCGCAATGGGCAGCAATCATATACAAACAATCATGGGCAGCAAGCAAGGAGTGACTCTTTTCATAGATAATAATCTTTTGGCTTCAACAATCATGGTGGGCAGCAATATCACTATGATAAAGAATACAAGGATAAGATCAATATAACAAATTTCAAAGGAGATAACCCTTCACCGATCGAGTTTGAGGAGTGGATCAATAAATTGGAAATGTACTTTACTCTATACCCTCGCAACAAACAAGCAAAGATTTGTTATGCAGCCCTACACCTAGAAGGGTATGCACATACTTGGTGGAGATACATGTGCAAGATAGGGGAAAATTTTCAATCTTGGGATGAGTTTAAATCAGCCATGACTCAAGTATTTGTGTCACCCATGGAAAAGAAAAGACTTGAATGAAGATGGTACGATCTTAGGCAAAGGGGATCTTCTGTAAGGGATTATTCCAGCCAATTCTTAAATCTTTCCATGTATGTCGAAGGTATCTCCGATGCAGCCAAGTTAAATAAGTACATCTTTGGTCTTGATCCTAACCTTTCAGCCGAAGCTGGAGCAGCCAAGCCAACTAGTGTACATGCAGCCATACAATATGCTGAAAGGTATAGCCAAAAGTATAGAAGAGAGTTGACTGCATTTCAGCCCAAAATAGGGACACACTATCAAGCAAATCAGCCCATGAGATTTGGACAGCAATTCAGCCAACAAAGAGAAGGAAATATAGTTGAAAATAGGTTCTCAAATAATTTTAGCAGGGTGTCTATATATCCTACAGCTTATGCTTCAAGGCAGGGCACTAATTTTAGTAGTAATGCTGATTCAAAAGGGGATTTCAAGAGGACTGAAGCTGCAGCCAAAACCATATCCCATTGCCAACAACAATAAAGCACTTCCCAATGACAAAACCAAGGGCCTATGTTACAAGTGTGGGGAGAAGTGGTCTCCTAAACATAAACAGAAGTGCAAGGGATACATAGCAAAGTCAAACAAGCTAAATATAGAAGAATTTGAGGATAAAGAATCAAATGAAGATGCTCTTTTGCAAGTGGATGCAGCCCCCACATATGAAGATATGCATGATCAAGAAGACTAAGATGTGTAGGAGGATTTAGAGCCGGGTCAATAGCTTTCCCTATGATCCAGGCGGTTCTATGGTTTCTTGTCAACCCATGTTATGTTCCATATCTCGCATGGATGGGTTGTAAGGGTGAAAATACACTTCGGCTGAAAGGTACTATAAATTCAAAGGTTGCTCATATTCTCATTGATACAGGCAGCACACATAGTTTGGTCAATGCTAAGTCATTGTATGAGCTGAAGTTATTACCACAAGAAATGGATTCCCTATTGAAGGTACAAGTGGCAAATGGAGCTCAAGAGTTGAGTAAAGAGATATGCCAGCAGACTCCTATTGAACTATCACAGTCTTGCACTATTATGACAGACTTGATTGTCCTAGATATGGGTCCTATTGACATCATCATTGGCTGCGATTGGCTTAAACAGCTTGGAAATTTTTCCTTGGATCTTAACCAGATGTTTATGGAGTTTACTTGGAATGGTTAGCAAGTAAAACTTAATGGTATTGAGAGGAAACAAGTGGAAATAATAAGTAAGAAGAAGATGAAGAGGGAAATCAATGCTATGTCTTGTATTTTCACACTTCTATCAAAGGCAGATGAAAATGAGCAATCTACTTTGTCAAGATTGTGGGAGAGAAGGAAGGAGTCTCACTTGTAGCTTTCTTGCTTGCACAATGGGGGAATACACACAAGGGTGGAGGCTGAAAACAGTCTTTCTCTTCTTAGTTGTGTAAGCCAAAAGAACTCTCGTACAAAGAAATAGAAGAACCCTCTATATGGGTCTCAAACCAAACTCAACTAACTAAGGTGGCATACTAACTGAGCCACGAACTAGAGTAGATAAGGATAGCTATCATGTAGCTATTATTCATGGGCGGTGTACCAACCGCGTCTGCAACTGACAAGTCGGTGACATAAATACACAACGGTCACCCTGGCGTATCATGAGTGGAGCTCGATATCTCAACACTCCCCCTCGAGCTCAATCCCAATTCCTGCACACCAAGCAGGTCTCTGAACTTGCGCAGCTTCTCTGCGCCCAATGCCTTCGTGAATATGTCAGCTACCTGATCCTCTGTGCTGACATAAACTAGATCAATAAGACCTAGTAAAACCCTCTCTCGCACATAGTGATAATGCACCTCAATGTGCTTTGTTCTAGCATGATAGACTGGGTTATTTGCCAAGTGTATACTACTCATGTTGTCACAATAAATGACAACTGGTCCATCTGTAGACTGATGCATATCATAAAGTAGCTTATGCAACCAAGCTACCTCACATGCAGCCATTGCTGCACCCCTGTACTCAGCCTCTGTGCTCGACAAGGCAACTGTAGGCTGTTTCTTGCTGCTCCAAGTGACTGCAGCACTCCCAAAAGAGAAAACATATCCACTGGTAGATCGTCTATCAGAAATGCTACCAGCCCAATCAGCATCAGTGTATCCATGCAACTGTATCTGAACCCCAGTCTCATAAAATAGTCCATACTGCAATGTGGACTTCACATACCTGAGTATACGTCTAGCCGCATCCAAATGTGGTTTCCTTGGAGCCTGCATAAACTGACTTACCAATCCAACAGCATAGCTCAAATCTGGCCTGGTAATAGTCATATAAATCAAACTTCCTACTATGCGTCTGTACATAGTAGGGTCTTCTAGAAGCTCACCTGCATCTGTGCTCAGCTTCACATTCTGCTCCAAAGGAACTGAAATAGGCTTACAGCCTGTCATCCCATATTTGGACAGCATGTCCAATCCATACTGCCTCTGCAAGAGCTGTATCCCACTTGGTGATCTAATCACCTCAATGCCCAAGAAATAACGCAACTCTCCCAAATCCTTCATCTCAAACTTCTGCTTCAATAGCATTTTCACATGAAGGATATCTTCATCACTATCACCTGTCATAATCAAATCATCAACATAAATGACAAGTAGCATAATACCTTTCTCTGTTTTTCTCACATAAAGTGAGAAATCTGCCTTGGAAATCTGAAAGCCAATAGTGACAAGATACTGTCCTATCTTGTCAGACCATGCTCTAGGTGCTTGCTTCAAGCCATACAAGGCTTTCTTCAACCTGCAAACAAACTCAAGATGAACAACATGCACATAACCTGGTGGCTGCTCCATATAGACCTCTTCTTGCAAATCACCATGCAAGAAGGCATTCTTTACATCCATCTGATGTAAAGACCATCCCTTTGATGCAGCCATAGCAATGACCGCTCTTACGGTTGCCATCCTTGCAACCGGACTGAATGTTTCTTCATAGTCAATACCATATGTTTGTGCATACCCCTTGACTACTAATCTTGCCTTGTATCTGTTCACAGAACCATCAGCATTGTGCTTCACCTTATAAACCCACTTACAGCCAATTGCATTCTTACCTTTAGGCAAAGGTACCAATTCCCATGTAGCATTTGCTTCCAAGGCATCCATTTCTTCATCCATGGCTTTCTCCCATTTTTCTTTTCCCATGGCTTGCTCAAAAGAAGTGGGTTCTGGTTCCTGTATCACCTTGACCATATATGCATAGTGAATGGTTGTAAATTCATCATATTTCAGCCTATCCACAGGATACCTAGCTCTCGTAGACCTGCGCAAAGTAGGTTCACTCCCAGGTGCTCTCAAAACATCCCTGGTCTTCCTTACTCCAGGTGTAACAATAGAAGGAATACCCAACTCATCATCAATGCTCTGTTCTGAGCCACTGGATTCACCATCCACATAAGAGTGACCTGCATTCACATCAAACATGGGCTGATCAACCTTCTCTTTTCCTTTTCGTGATACCTGCATACCACTATCTGCATTACCTTGAGAAGATTCTCCTGATCTCAATCTGCCTGTCCATGGCGAAGAATGTGAACCACTGCTAGAGGACGCTCCAGGTCCACTAATATTTTGTGACTGCTGCTGTGAATTCTGTGCAGCATTACCATTTTGTGCATCTACATCATCAATCACATTTACTGGTTTATACCAGCTACTCATCTCATCAAAAACAACATCTCTGCTCACTGTAAACTTACGAGTAGAAGGGTTATAGCATCTATACCCTTTTTGCTGCAGAGAGTAACCAATAAAGATGCACTTCTCAGCTTTTGGATCCAACTTGGATCTCAACTCATCTGGCACATGTACATAGGCAATGCAACCAAAAATTTTCAAATGAGAAATATCTGGTTTCCTACCAGTATACCTCTCCTCTGGAGTCATTCCATGTATTGCTGCAGTGGGAGTCCTGTTCATTATGTAGACTGCTGTAGCAACTGCTTCAGCCCAATAAAAATCTGGCAAGTCTTTTTCATTGAGCATGGCACGAGATACCTCTCCAATATGCCTGTTTTTTCTTTCTGCAATTCCATTTTGTTGTGGGGTATGACTGCATGAATATTGCTGCTTTATGCTATGCTCCTGCAGGAACCTTGCAAACTCATTTGAGAGGTACTCTCCCCCTCCATCTGACCTTAGGCATTTTATATGCAGGCCTGTTTCTTTTTCAACCATCGCTTTAAGAGTTTTGAAATGCCCAAAAACTTCACTTTTCTTTTTCATAAAATACATCCAAACTTTTCTGCTATAGTCATCAATAAAACTGACAAAATAATGACAGCCTCCAAGAGATGCAGCTTTAGTTGTCCACACATCAGAGTGGATTAATTCCAATGGCTTCTTACTCTCTTGAACATGTCTAGGAAATGGTTTCCTTGCCTGTTTTCCAAATTGGCAGGCTTCACATACCTTATGCATTTCTGCAACCTTGAAATTAGGCAATCATGCAACAATAATTTGGGCCTGCATTGATTTAAGTCGTTGTACATTAACATGACCAATGCGTTTATGCCAGATATCAATATCTGCAACTACACCGGTCCCATGTGCAAACATTGCTACACTCAATTCAGACATGTCTACATCCAATGTAAACATTCTGCCCTTCTTCTTTCCTTTTGCTATCAAGCGACCTTTATTTTTCATATCCTCAACAAAGCACCCATGAGGATTAAATCTGACCTGCAAGCCCTGCTCAACCATTTGACCAACAGAAACTAGATTCTTGGTGATATTGGGGACATGAAATACATCGGACATGTATTTCTTTTTCCCATCCTGCATAGACAAAGGAATTTTTCCAATCTGCACAATAGGATGTGCAGTATCATCACCAGTCTCCACAAATCCTGGTTTTTCCATTTTCCTTGCATCCTCCATCCATTCTGCATGACCTATCATGTGGTTTGATGCACCTGAGTCAACATACCATACATCGTTTCTTTCTTCTGCACTTGTCACAGAATTGTTCATGTGCTGCACCATAAACAAATGCTCATTTCTGTCATCACCCTGTCTACTAGAAGATGCATAATTCCCTTGTTGCAATTTACCATTCATGATGTCATTCTGCTTTTTATAGCAGTCCTTAGCCATATGACCCATTTTATCACAATAGTAGCATTCAACATTACTGTTTGCATTTTGGCCTCTTTGCCATCCACCACGACCTCTTTGGCTCCCCCTGCCTCTAGAGTTACCACGTCCTCCTCCATAGGACTGGTTTTCTTGAGTTTGCTGCATATTCTGATTTCTACCACGGCCTCCATATCGGCCTCCTCTACCTCTGCCTCTACCTCTTCCAGCATTTGAGTAGAAGACAGCTTCTTTTGAAGTTCCTCCTGAAGAAGATGCACCACCATTTCTCTGCTTCTCAGAAATTAGAAGAGCAATCAGCTCCTCAAAATCAGGAAATCTTTCACGAACTGAAATGGATGTCCGAAACTGTGCATAATCCTTTCCTAGACCATTCAAGGTCACAGAAACTAAATCATCATCTTCCACTGGCGACCCAATGGAAGCAAGTGCATCTGCAATCTTCTTCACCTTCATGTGGTAGTCATTAATGCTCATATTTTCTCTTTGCACATTGTGCAACTCTTGCTTGAGCTGCATTTTCCTGGCTTGCGTATTTGTGCTATACATCTTTGACAGAGTATCCCATGCCTCCTTTGGTGTACTTGCATCCTGAATATGCACAATCATAGAGTCTGAAATGCTGATAGACAGCCAGTACATAACTTTCCTAGCTCTCTCATGCCATGCTTTGAATGCCTGCATTTGCTGTTGATTGGGAACATCAGGAAGAACTGGTTCTTCTTCATTTCCTGCAACAAATTCCCAATATCCTTTTCCCATAAGGAAATTCGTCATTCTAAACTTCCATGCCTGGAAGGTGTTCTTGTCAAGATTTTCAGTTACAATCTGTGAAAGAGAATCAGACGCCATTACAGAACACTGTGAAAAATTCTGTCACTGCAAAAACTCAGTTTCACCCTCACAAGGGCAAATCTGCAAAACTGGCGAAAGTGGTATTTGACCACACAGTCACTTCCTAGTGACGATTTTACATAAACAGGAACCAAGGATGATTCTGAAACTCCCAATGTCTCTGCGCACAAGCATACGATACAATTTCTACAGTAACTTTTCACCGACCTGTAGAACAGTGGCTGAACAGCATAAAACTGAGCCTTTTCCTGAGTGCGTGCAGAAAACTTCCACCTCCAAAACAGGCCCCGAAATGGCCTCAAATCAAAAAAACAGGGTCGCCAAGAGCTAAAGCTCTGTCCCGCAGCATATACTGCCCTCTTGCTTCACCGCGAAGGGCGTCTCAACCTGAGACAATGCACTCCTGCAATTTTCGGCTGTGCTACCTGCAGAGATCTGCTCCCAAAACAGAAAATGAAAGCAACACTGCTCCTCTTACCAGACCACCGCGAGCTTGGATTGCTTTCTTGAGCTCCTTACCACGAACAAGGCTCTGATACCATGTCAAGATTGTGGGAGAGAAGGAAGGAGTCTCACTTGTAGCTT
This sequence comes from Lygodium microphyllum, assembly GCF_053477565.2. Classification (NCBI taxonomy): domain Eukaryota; kingdom Viridiplantae; phylum Streptophyta; class Polypodiopsida; order Schizaeales; family Lygodiaceae; genus Lygodium; species Lygodium microphyllum. Next base: position 126,646,403 of record NC_141162.1, on the reverse strand, counting down.
TCTTGCTTGCACAATGGGGGAATACACACAAGGGTGGAGGCTGAAAATAGTCTTTCTCTTCTTAGTTGTGTAAGCCAAAAGAACTCTCGTACAAAGAAATAGAAGAACCCTCTATATGGGTCTCAAACCAAACTCAACTAACTAAGGTGGCATACTAACTGAGCCACGAACTAGAGTACATAAGGATAGCTATCATGTAGCTATTATTCATGGGCGGTGTACCAACCGCGTCTGCAATTGACAAGTCGGTGACATAAATACACAACGGTCACCCTGGCATATCACGAGTGGAGCTCGATATCTCTAAGGAGCAAGATTCATGTCTATGTAAACTTTTGGAAGAGTTTAAGAACTTATTTCAGCCACCTACATCGTTGCCTCCTCAGCAAGAAGTAGATCATCCTATTGATTTAATGCTTGACACTAAACCCATCAACAAACCTCCTTACAGATTATCCAAGTGTGAGAGAGAAGAAGTAGAGAAACAGGTAAAAGACTTGCTGGAAATGGGATTTATTCAGCCTAGTCAGTCACCTTTTGCTTCTCCCATACTACTTGTCAAGAAGAAAGATGGGTCATTTAGGATGTGTATTGACTATAGAGATCTAAATAAGAGCACTGTGAAGAACATGTACCCAATTCCCTGCATAGATGATTTGTTGGATGAACTCAAGGATTCAAAGGTTTTCACCAAGATCGACTTAAGATCAGGGTATCATCAAATCAGAATGAAAGCAGGGGATGAGTACAAGACAGCTTTTAGGACAGAAAGAGGTCTCTACCACTTCCTAGTCATGCCATTCGGACTTTCCAATGTACCTGCAACCTTCCAAGCACTTATGAACAAGATTTTGCAGCCATTCTTGTATAAATCAATCTTGGTATTCTTAGATGATATTCTCATCTATAGCAAGAATAGAGAGGAACATTTGGAACATGTCAGAGAAGTTCTCCTTACTTTGAGAAGACACAAGCTTTTTGCAAAGGAAAGCAAGTGTACTTTTATGGCTGATGAAGTGGAATATTTGGGTCATATAGTTGGTGAGAAAGGAATCATGGTTGATCCAAAGAAAGTACAGTGCATCAAAGATTGGCCCATACCACAAAATTCTACTTCATTGTGAGGATTTCTTGGATTATCTTCCTTCTATAGGAGATTCATCAAGAATTATGCCCATGTAGCAGCTCCTCTTACTGATAGATTGAAGAAAGAAGCTTTCTTCTGGGATGCTACAGCCACTATGAGCTTTAATGAGCTAAAAAGTCTTCTTATTTCAGCACCTATCTTAGTGTGCCCAAACTTTTCCAAGGAATTTACCATCTATGCAGATACTAGTGGCAGAGGTATTGGGGCAGTTTTATGCCAAGACCATGGTGTTATTGCTTATGAAAGCAGGAAGTTAGATGATAAAGAAAGGGAACTCCATGTCTATGAGCAGGAAATGTTAGCCATTCTTCATGCTATTAAGAAGTGGCATCACTACATCTATGGCAGCCATTTTAAGGTGAAGAGTGACCATCGAGTGCTGAAGTATTTTTTTTCTCAGCCAAATCTCTCTCCCAAACAAAGACGGTGGTTAGCTACTCTTCAAGAATATGATTTTGAGATATCCTATATGGCAGACAAGGATAATGTAGTGGCTGATGCCTTATCCAAGATGTGGGCATGTTCCGTTTCTACTATCTCTACCATACATAAAGATTGGATTTAGGACATTCAAGAAGAATATCTTTTGGATGAACACACTGCCAACATTATGAAGAAATTACAGCAAGACAATGGATTTGAATTTCCCAATTTCAAGTGGCAAAATGGACTTCTTTGGTTCAAAGGAAGAGTCTATTTGACCCCTCAGTCATTATTTAGGCCACGTATTTTGCAGGAGATGCATTCTTCTCCTTTGGCAGGACATATTGGCTTGTTTAAAACCTTTGATAAGATCCATAAATGTTTCTATTGGAAGGGACTTTGGAAAGATGTCAAGGAGTATGTGATGCAGTGCTTACCATGGCAGCAGAATAAAGATTCCAATTTATTTCCTAGTGGTTTACTTCAGCCTTTGCCTATTCCTCATGGTAAATGGACTGATATCAGTATGGATTTCATTACAAGACTTCCTACCACTAAGCAGGGCTGGAATAGTATTTTTGTTGTGGTTGATCGACTTACCAAATCAGCCCACTTCTTACCTACCAAAGTCCAATATTCAGCCAAACAGATCAATTCATGGAACGAATTTTCAGACTTCATGGATTACCTATGAAGATTGTTTTCTGTCTTCGTTGTTTTCTCCTCTTTTTCCTGGTCAGTGAAGGTGCATCTCTCAACGACTCAGGACCCTGGACTAGGTCAACCGTTGATGTGCTTGGTTGGGCCTCAGCATTCTCTTTCTCTAGAGGGTCCTCATGGGACCTAGTCGTGGCCTGCGGAGTAGCCTTGCCAGGTTGCCTAAGTACAACTGTCTCCCTTTTGGGGGAGTCTAGCTCTTCCGCCCGTTCCCCTGTGCTTAACTCCTCCAGCCCAGGTTTTAGGCGCTTTGGAAGTGCTGTAGTTGTTAAGGAGGTAGGTCGCGACACCTCCTTCACAGGTAAACCACTAAGGACACGTTCCGCAAGGGGCCTCATCACGGCCAAAGGCTGTGACTGCTGTGATCCTTGATTTGCAATAGTAGCAGCTAGTTTAGTGGACTTGCTACTATTGGTGGATTGCGGTGTCAAGTCCTTAGGTCGATTGAAAGCGGTCATGCCTTTTGTTGCCCTTAGAGCATTCACCTGAGTAGCAGTTGAGCTAGCCACGGTGGATTGCACAGGCATATCCTTAGGTTGAGAGCTAAGGGGGGTGTCACGTCCCACCTCTTGGACATTTGGAAGCTCTGATGTAGGTAGAGATTGGGATCGAGTAGCCGCACTTGATGAGTGTTGTGTTTCCCGTGTTCCAAGTTCATGGAAAATTTCTGGAAAATTCTCTTTACTTCCATGGGTACCAAATTAACTCCAAGTACTGCCTATCATCCACAAACAGATGGCCAAACTGAAAGGGTCAATAAATGGTTAGAGGTCTATTTGAGACATTTTTGCCATGATACGCAGAATGCATGGGAGCATTGGATTCATCTTCCGGAGTTTTGTTATAATAATACTCATCATATGAGTATTGGTATGTCACCATTCGAGGCATTGTATGGATACAAAGTCCAAGTACCTTCAACATTGTTTCATGATGAAGTGAATCCTATTGCTCGAGAAGAGTTGGAAAAGATGGAAGCCTTAATGAAGCAATGCAAAGAAAACATCAAGAAGGCACAAGAGACAATGAAATTATATGCGGATGATAAGAGAAGGCATGTGGATTTTGAAGAAGGAGAATGGGTATTTTTGAAAGTACCTAAGTCTCGTTATGCTTCTCTCAAGGGCGGGCATAATAAGCTTGCTCATCGCTATTATGGTCCATATCAAATCACAAGAAAAGTTGGAGATCTTGCTTACCAACTTGATTTGCCTTCATCCACACACATTCATAATGTTTTTCATGTGTCTCAACTTAAGAAGTATATTGGCCCTGACATACAAGTTCTTGAAGAACTACCTCCTCTTGATGAAGATGGCTTAATCATCTATGAGCCCGAAAGGATTATTGGCAAGAGGGATAAGGTTCTAAGGAACCATATTGTTATGGAATACCTTGTCAAATGGAAAGTATTGCCTATGGAAGAATCATCTTGGCAGCATGCTTCATATTTGGATCAATATCCATGGCTTCTTCAAGAAGATACTTAGCTCATTACACAGTGGACAGCTTGCTGTTATAAATTTCTGTCATGAAAATAATTGACATATCAACATCAAAATTGGATTTTGATGACATGGATGGATACCTTATGAAGTAAAATTCATTTCTATACCTCATATGCGTCATTCCGACATTTCTATCCAAAGTTATGGGTCATTTACTATAACTACCCTGTTCAGGACAGCATTCTAGATTTCCACTGTTTTGAGTTTATTTTCAAGATTCTTTTCATGGAAGAGTATCTTCTTCAAAGGACAACTTCAATAAGGATATTTAGCATTGGTCTCTCGTTCCTTTATATTTACCATCCACTTGTCATTTCAATCTTCAAAGTTTTGAGGACAAAACTTTTGGGCAGGGATGGATTGTAATAAAGCAATTTTCATGCTACTTTAATTAGGCCAGTAGTCTATAAGAGAGGGAGAGGGAGAGGAAGGGGGAGGAAATGAGAGAGGAAGAGAAAGAGAAAGAGAAAGAGAGGGAGAGGGAGAGGGAGAGGGAGGGAGAGTGCATTCTCTCTCTCCCTCTCCCTTTTTCTTTTGGAGAGTGTTAAGATATATTGTGAGAGGGAGAGGAAATGCGAGAGAGAGAGGGAGAGGGAGAGAGAGGGAGAGAAAGAGAAAGATAACATATATTGGAACGATAGCATATCCATGATTATGGTAATGGTATCCACTTTGCTTTTTTTATGGGTACCATTACATCGACTCCTTAAGAGGGTTAAAAATTAGTCATACACTTTATAAAGTCTAATTAGGAGATTTAAGATGCACGATAATAGACTTATCGATAATGGTATGCAATGTGCTTTGCCATGGGCCACGTACATTGGTGACTCTTTAAGATGGCTTAAAATTGGTCATATCCTTCATAATGTCCAAGTAGGGGATCTAATTGTGATATGCATAATTCATTGTTTTTGTATTAACTTTATAGGCATAACAAATTAGAAATCGTGCCAACTAGTCAACGGAAGGACTAAAAGAAAATGATACCCTAGCTAATGGTCATTATGGTACTTCATCAAAATGAACCCAAAAGTATTGTTATAGAGAAGAATCCCTTAAATTGAGCATAGGATATTTTCTTCAAATGTTATGACTATGAGTAGAATTGATTGAAACAAATTTTATTACTATAATTGATAAATTTCATAGATGGTATTAATTTTAATACGCGATCCTAGGACAAAAAAAACACATTTCTAAGATGCTTTTTGTTGAGACTGATTTATTATTAGACTAAGAGATCCTCCATGATGCTCATAAATGGATTACCTATACTCAAAGCCCTCTAGTGCAATTGTATAAGTAATCCTAGTAGAGCCCCTCTAAGATACTCAAAGTACATAACCTAGAGACCATAGCTAGGTATATAAGGTATAATGGTTGTACAAGAAGACACCTCAATAATTGACTTATCACCATTAAATCCCAAAGAATAATCGTGTTCCATCCCCTTCAACTCTATATTCACCTCGTGAAGAACTTCATTAATCATAGCATCCTTGTCACCAATATTTTTGTTGCAATGATGAAGTAACATATTTATCACTTTTCTTTTAGCATCTAAGCCATTATCCAATCTTTTAGTCAAGTCTAAACATTTAGTCTTCGACTCATGAACCTTATGAACAAATGCTTTTTTTTTTTACAATAACGAATAATTATCTACCGGGACAAACAAATCCTTGAGCATGGTATATGGCCGAGATATAACATCAATAAATCTCTCAACTACTATGTACAATGCATTCTTTACATTAATCAGTAAAGCATTTCTTATATCTTGAAGTTTAGATCTCAACAACATGGATGCATCAATATCAACCTCAATGTTTTACAAAATTTGCTTCTCAAGCTCTTGCAGAGGCTAAAACCTCTCAAGCAAGAGCTTATGGTCAGCTTGCAACTTGACATACATCTCCATAAAGCTATCCATTTGAGCCTCGTTTGCTGTAATGTAGATAAGATGGAAAACGAAGAAGGTCTTATTGTTCAAGATCGCGAGGCGTATCTTAATCAGCGTGTCCCATGTCCTTCCTCTCAATGCAAGTTGGCAATTAGACGAAAACGCCGATTGTCTATAGAACACGTACGATGATTTGGTGAGTTTCAATCTAAGATCATTGATGAGGCGATTGCGGATTTTCAGCAAACGGTTATTTGAAGTTAATATTAATCATGCATTGTACTCGCAAGCTAATTGAAAACCATACACAATAAGATTGGGTCTTGTTGGCAAATTTTCTATCCAGGGGGGTGATGTCTCGTCCCAAGGGGGAGTGCACCCTTTGCGGCCAATTAGAAGAGTTTGTGGGCATGCGATGGATGGAGTGCAGGAGCCAATCCACCGCTCGCAAGGCCAATCTATACCATCAATGCCAGAGGAGACAGACAACCTTCCAGATCTACCTACAATCTTGGAGCCCGAGATGGAGGAAATGATCGATGCATTGATTCCCATGGATGTCGAGACATTTGATCCTCTTAGAGAGGAAGCATCCATACCATTATATGATGGGTGCCGAGTATCTCGGTTGAAGACATTGCTTGCACTCTTAAGTGTGCAAGCAAAATACGGGTGGAGCGATACGAGTGTGACCGAGTTATTCAGGTACCTTGCACACAGGATTCATTGATTATTATTTTTTGACACTATTATTACAAATATTTGTGATTTTTCAAGGTGTTTTATGTTTTTTTTCAGGTTATTGAAATATCATATATTACCACATGCAAATACCATGCTTGAGTCTCGTGATGATGCATGACATGTTTTACGAAAGCTTGGCATGGACTACTATAACATCCATGCATGTATCAACGATTGCATACTGTTTCGAGATGAATACGAGACTATGGAGACATGTCCAAAGTGTGGTGCCATCATCATGAATGATGAGAGGAGGAGGGTGATGGCAGACTCCTAGGGGTTATGGATATCTGGTTGATAGTAGGTCAGGAGCCATCATCATGAATGATGAGGGGAGGAGGGTGATGGCTCGCATGAGAGAGTTGTGCCAACAAGTTTTTCGGCACAACGTCCTGGATCATTGGAAAAACATACCGGAGGGGAGCAAGGACTACATAGTAGCATCCTTGCACGAGGAGTTTCCGGTGCCAGCCGCAGTAGATAGATTCCCTACGGGCTGGATGATGGATTGCATGCGTGCATACATGTCACATAGACGATCCGACGCATGTAAGGAAATCAAGAGTGGGGCTGCAAAGCCCGAGTGGTTAGATGCAGACGACTGGCGCCGACTGAGGGAGGAGACTACAGATTCTCCAGGACGTTGGAGTCAACAGCGCGAGGCGGTGAGGGCACGACTCGAGGCCGGAGTGGTCCATCATCTTGGGAGTGGCGGCCACAGGATATATTTGGAGGACTTTGTAAGTTTCGCTTTTGTTTTGCTTGTTTATTTTTTTGAAATATTCTTTGTACTGACAATCACGTTTCTAACAGTTAGCATTTTGTTTTCTTTGCAGCACTCCATTACAAATCACGATCCGCAAGGCCTTGAGACTCGATATGCAGAGAGGAACGGTCTCAATGCATTAATCGACCGATTGTATAGACGCGACGACCCTATAAGTCACTCATATTTCTTGTCCGTAGTTACCATGAGATATTTGAATGCATTATTGTATGGTGGATTGATGTGTTGTTTCTTTTTCTGCAGAATCCGTTCGATGCTCCTTTGCGGCGGGATGAGCTTTTAAGGGACGAGGATTTGTAGCTCGCCCTTGGATCCTTGGAGCTCACACACCTTTATTTTTTAGTCGCTTGATCTATGTAGACATTTTCTATGTATTAGTGATATCCTGTCATGATTGTACCAATCGCTTTTTATGTGATCATGTATTTATTTCATGTATCAGTTTTATGATTTCAGTATACATTTTTTTTGTTTGCAAGCGTTTTGTATACAGTAGTGCAGAAACTATTTTGTATGGCTCTCATACAGCATATAGTGCTATATGTGGCAGGGCAGCTTACTACCCTACCACAAAATTTTTTTTATCCCTGTTACCGTCGCTATTAGTGTCGCAAATTTACTGCTCGCGTCACTATTTCCGTTGCTATGCATATCGTAAATTTACTGGTTGCGTCGCTATTGGCGTCGCTATTGGCATCACTATTAGCGTCGCATTTGCGACGCTAATAGGGACGCCAATAGCGACGTTTCTATGGCATCGTCAATAACGACGCTTTTTGCGACGACGAGAAAAAATTTTGTTGTTTGTATTTTCGTCGCTTTAAACGTCGGTATAAGGTCTTTATCTTGTAGTGTCTCTCTTTCTCTCTCTATGTTTCCTCTTTTCTATTATTTTTTCAGTATACCTTCATGTAAATACTAACTCTTGCTATTATCTTTTGCAGAGATCAACTTGGGCAAGATTGGATAAGTTCTCATTTCTTTCTCTCTCCCACGTACTCACACACTCTCTATTTCTTCCTCTCTGCATTATCCCTTTTCTACTATCTTTACAATAGGGTTTGATGCTAGTTCTAGCTTAAGGATCAATTGTTGTTACAGCAGATTGCAACACTTAACACAAGGTAGAGCAGAGATTCTGTAGCTCAATTTACAGGTAAATCTGCCATATTTTGTGGTGTCAAAATTTATTCATTTAATTAGTGACTTTTATATTTGATGGGATTGATATTTTCTTATGTCCATCATTTGCAATGGGTTTTGATTAGCAATGATTCAATCTTATCTTCAGTAGATCAGCTTATAGGTAAATTGGCCATGTTTTATATTGTTTCTATTCATGCAGTTATCTAGATATTTTTTGCTAAAAGGAATTCATGCAAGTATTTTTGTTAAAAAGGATTCATATATGTATTTTTTTGTACATGCAAGTATTGTACAAGGTTTAGGTGAAGCATATAATTCTCGATCAACTATTTTGATGTGGTGAGTGATTCCTTTGTGTTACATGATATGGATCTGCTAGAAATCGATGGTTCAAAAATCCTCTGCTTTATTGGTCCTATGTGTCCATTTGGATCTCCATGCCAATTGGCAATGATCCATGAAACTATTGTATCATATCATCCATATAACACACAATATGTTGAGTCTTAGAATATCTCAAGTGTCAATTCAATGTGCCTATTAAGATTTGCATGCCATGTGGCTGCTATCCTTGTAACAACTACTCTATAATACCAACATTTCATATAATGTATTGAGTCAAATTAGACTCCTCTTCATTATAATAAAATTTATTTTGGAAAAATTCTCTGAGTATTTTTGTGCTATTCTTTTCATTATATTTCATGTAAATGGTATGATTAAAGTGATGCATTGAAATTAAATCTATACTTTGTGTTGATATATATATCCACATGCATTTTGATATCGATGTTTATGTTCGTTTACAAAATTGTAAACATCTCTTAATGCCATGTTGATTTGTATGGTATATTGGTGATTACTAGAAAGACTTAAAATACTTATTATTTAGGGGTTAATACATTACTTATTTACATCTAATGCGTAGGTTATCATGCCTGAGAGAAGAACAAGCATTCTCTCGATAGAAGTATGTAACAGAAAAGATGAAGAAGGGAATTGGATCATTGATACATATCATTGCTCATCTTGGGTACATATGCATCCAAGTATGAAGGGAGCTTTCAAGGTGAAAGCATCTGCAATTGCAGATGTATCAAAGCACTGCAATGGTAAAATTTTAGCTCTCAGACAAAGGAATGTTGATTCTCACCTTGTAACAAAGGCGTTTGTACAACATGTATTCATGCAAAAACAAATACATATTGTGCCCACTGTGCCCTTTCAACGAAACATTGCAAATAGTAAGTATTTGCAACTCATTGAGAATGAGAAATTTCATGATACCTATGTAACAACTTGTCTCATATTTACAGAAGTATACCATTTGGATTGTTGTGAGTGGCAAAATGTTGAGAGTTTCACTGGTTCTTTTAAGTGTTACCACCTCAAAATTGATAGATTGCTCTTTGAGGGGCGTATAGCTAAGCACCTCGCAGAGGACCTTGTTTTTGTCTATGACTCCAAGTACATATTGCCCAACGGGAGTCGAGAATATGAAACCCTTGAGTCTATGCACATATCGAATCTCAATAGCATAGAATGGCCATTGTGTAGTAGCGACATTTTGCACATGTGTAGCATAAAAATTTCAATAAACATATTGAATTCTATGAAGCCAAGCACCGGCTCAAAGAATGTACATCTAAGCTGGTTCATATTAATTGCAATTTTTGCACATATGTTCAAGGAATGTAAGGGTTTGAGACGTACCAAAAGTACGTACGTCATAAAAAATACATCAGAGGATTATGTAACAAGGATTCTAGGCAAAACTTGGACATAAAAAATAACTCATAGTCCTGACACAGTGGAGTGTCGAGTCACAACAAGAAACATGGCTTTCAGGTAAAATTTTTCTCTCTTAGTTGACTATTATCTTACTTTGGGATGAATCGGCTAACTTTCCTTTCCAATTACAAGTACTTTGTCACACGACAGACTTTATGCCTAGTGTTCAAGTATCGTAGATGGAGGATGCTCAAGGGTAATGGTTGTGCCTTGATCAAGACATGCATGAAAGTGCAGTTGTGGATATTAGTGTCATTTGTGAGGGCCGTGAGCCCCAAGTGTTGCAAATGGAGGATGATTGGCCCTTGATTATAATGCGCCAGGAAATTACAATGTTAATGCAGAATCCACCTATTAGCTTCTATTTTAAACTAGATGGTAGGAAAAATCAAAGCCGAGCTGAGGATATTGTTACCAGTGGAAAGTGTGTGGCTCCACATATTTTAGAAATTGTAGAGTCTCCCTAAAAATCCCAACATCACAAGTTGCAATATCCCTAAAATTTATGATATTTATGCAAAATCATACACTTTTATACGCTTTTCACATCAACACATTTATATATGCATATAAACTTTAGAAAGATGTAAGTAAATCCATAACTAAATATCGTATGCGAACAACCCTTGATGGTTTAAAACCTAAGGTTTTTAAGGTAGAACTAGTTTAGTTCTTGTTTCAATATTTCATTTCACACTTTCTCTCTTCATCTCTTTATATCCACCACATCCCTCCTACTTGCTACAATGGATGCTCGTGCATACTTTGATGAGTGGATCCAGGAGACTATCTTTGCCAACCAGGGTGATGAGATATTCCAGGTTTTCTCTAAGAGCTTCAACCTTGAAAGCGTGCACTCATCGCTGGATCCCCCCCTTCAGGTTTTGGAAGACTTTGTGAGCACCATTGCTATATGCACATACTCCATCAAGGGATTCGACATGACTTGGGTGCCTCTGAAATAGCTCATGGTATTTCAGGTGGGAAGAATCACCAAAAAGTGGTGAATAGATGTCTGGCCCATGTGGATCCTTCGCATAGAGTATGCATTGTTCCCATGGGAAGTGTACCAGGTACATCACCTTTTGATCTCGTGGAGTGTGATTGTGCATTGGCAATTTACCTCCTTGCATTGGATACACCCCTAGAGGAGGAGAGCGATGAAGATACAACTCCACATGTTGTTTCCATCACATACACGGGAGAAGAACCGATTGAAGAGCTCATAAATGTTGAAAAGAAACATCGAGTGGTGGCAGAGCAAGGGTTGGCTCTTATGTTGCCATCTTCTTTAGAACATCCACAAGTCGACAAACCCAACCTTGCCTCCTTGACACCCATTGAAGTAGATGGTGTACAATACTTGCTTCTATTATATGTACTACAATACTTGGAGATGAAGAAAGAATAGTTGTTTTCTATCCTAGTCATGGATTCAATGGAAGACCTGATCGATTATGATTACATGCATGTGTATCCGACAATGGCAGAGATTGGAAGATATGATGGCACAAGCTTAGATACTGTGAGTGCCAACATAGCGACACAGGAGCATATTACCTTGGTTGAAGAAGATTATCTTGTGCCAGATGCTGAATTTGAAGCACTACAGTATGATTTGTTCGGACCAAGGCTCCACTTCCTACCAAGGAGTTTGTAGATCCCTCTGCCCAAAGAGGTGTCTCCCTGACACATGAGGAAATGAAGATATAAGATGATCTGGAGAATGTGAGATTTCTAACTACCATATATTTTTATGTGATGAAACTTGACGGTAGGGTGCGTCAGGTCCCCAGGAAAGTATGCCATGATGAACCATGTGGTGGACAGTTTGCAAGAGAAGCAATAGCCAGGAAAGCTCTGTTAGCAGGATACTGGTGGCCCATCCTCCACAAGGATGCATATGACTACTACAAGAGATGTGATGCTTGTCAGCGAATGGGAAAACCCACCAAAAAAAGTGCCATGCCACTGCAACCTATTCTTTTCCTAAAGCCGCTCGAGAAGTAGGGGATTGATTTCTTGGGACCCATTGATCCACCCACCAGACGAAAGTGGAACAGATACATCTTAGTATGTATGGATTATGTCACAAAGTGGTATGAAGCTAAAGCTCTGAAGCGGGATGATAGTAACAGCGTAGCCCTGTTCATGTACGAGAATATTATCACCCATTTTGGCAGTCCCCTCAACTTGGTAAGTAACAAAGATACTCATTTCCTTAACAAAATTATGAGGAGTTGACAGAGCTGTATAAGATCTGCCATCGCAAGTTCACTCCTTACTATCCCATAGCCAACGGCCAAGTGGAAGTCACCAACGGCATCCTCTACTTGATCTTGACAAGAACGATTGCCGTACATCGTCGCGACTAGGACAATCGACTTTCAGAGGCCCTCTGGGAATACAGAACCTTCCATAAGGCTACTACAAGATAGACCCCTTTCCAGCTGATGTATGGTATTGAAGCCGTCTTCCCTGTTGAACTGGAATTGCCTCTTTGCGAGTGGTAGTTAAAGAATGCTTGGGAGACAATGAGTCACTTCAATGCCGCTTCTTACACTTGGAATGTTTAGATGAGATTCGACGGACGTCCCTGCAATGCATGGAAACCACTCAAGCGCGACGCAAGGCCTATCATGATAGTTTCATCAAGCACAAGGAGTTCAAATAATGTGATTTTGTCCTGGCCTATGATTCGAGATTCGGCAAGTTTTCTGGCAAGCTTCAACAACGGTGGATGGGCCCATACAAGGTACTTGCTGTCAACCCTAATGGCTCTGTCCAAGTGCAAGATGTCGACGCTTCTGAGGATCCCTTTCTGATAAATCACTATTGCCTGAAGAAGTACTTCCCTCCTTGGGGATCTTGACAATCACAGTCGACTCACCCTTTCCCTTTTGGGTGTCGCACTGTTCTTTTCCTTGTGCTTCTGATAGCCCTCATGATCTTTCTCATGAGGCGGTCTCGTTCTGCTAGCCCCTCACAGATACCTCTCAACCCTACCTTGTTCTCTTCTCGTCTGATCCAGCAACGGTGGTGAGGTTGATCATGACACATGGTATTTCTACCATTCTCTTTATTAATGAAAAAAAATAGAAATAAAAATAAATAAATAAATAAATAAACAAACTGTTATGGGAGAAAATGAAAAAATTCCCTGTCATAACAGACCTCATTCCAAGAAAAGGTGGAAACACCCTTGGAAGCTAACTGTGGAAAAGATGGTAACACCCCACAGTTCAAGATAGTTGATTCATTAGTATAACCTTTCTAGAAGCAATTTGAAGTGACTTGTCTTTCTCTTCAAATTAAATGAGAGGCGAGCTGTGTGAATGGAGTGTTGAATGCATCGGTTGGGCCTCTCAATGCACAACACATGAGTTATTTCTGTGCATTGCACCATAAGGCTCCCTGGCCTTCCTTCTTGCACTGTATACCGGCACAGGGCGGGATTCACAGTTGATCCATCAAATGTGCACAAGGCATACAACCTCTGCACCAGTGACACTAAGGATTACATCAATGGATTTCAGGAATGGGTTGCCCTCCTGTATCTATCAACAGAGTGTGAGACAAAGGGTGGGTTGAGTGTGACTAATGTTTCTTCTCAATCCATCCTGAGAGATGAGATTGAGGGACATTATGACACTTGGAGTCAGGTACGTTTCTATTTCTCTATACACATATGGGATGGGTCTCTGCCATCAGCATAAGATGCGTCATTCTATTGTTCTGTACACTGTACTGCAAGGCTCCCTGGCCTTCCTACTTGCATCTATGCCAGATGAGGTGGGGTGCACTGATGCACCATCAACTATTCACCATGGCATACTCCCTCTGCACCATCCCCTTGTCGATTCCTAAACTGGGTGTGAGATATGGGTTTTCATCAATATTCACTCGCATGATGTAAGTTATGGGACGAGTGACTGTTCTCTCATCCCATCTAAGTGCCCGTGAGTTGAGTGACTATCCTTCGTCAATGACACCTACCTTGACGGGCTTTATCAACCAGCTATCTCCTTGGGTGCTGCTACATGGTCTCTGTCATGCTGGCTGAACGTTGGAGTGAGCCGTGGTACCTCCTGCAGAGCTGACTCCAACCCTTCTGTAGCAGTGATGGTTCCTTCGACCATACGCGAAACGGGCCAAGTTTTTCTAATCCTATCCTTATGATTGCAAGTTTATGTTATGTGTTAAGTGTGGGGATGCCAAAGTCGAGTTGGTTGACGAGTCCTAGGTTGTGTGGATGCATCTAACTCTATCCGTTAAGGTTTTCAGTGTGGGAGCGCATCCTTGCATGTCTATGATACATACCCCCTTGTATATGCCTTAATTTAATCCTGCATGTATGCCATGACCTGATTTTACCCTGATGGGGTCCCTCCCCCACCCATTTGTCCATGTTCAACCCACCCTTGGGGCCATTCTTTCTCTTTTTCCCTTTATTCCTTATTGTGATAATTTTCCATGTGAACACATCCTACATTCACCGAGACCCCCATCCAACCTTATAGCCATGTTTGTCCCTTCGAATGGTATACTTTTCCATTTTACCAACCCTTGTTCCGACCGCTGGTTCTTGAGTTATTAATTTTTGTAGCATTTCCCGTAAATTGGACGTTTTTTCATGTGAATGTACCTTTGTTGTTTCGGAACAACAATCTGACATGATAGCCCTAACCCTCATCTTCCCCTTGACCTTTTTCATTTTTTTCCCTATCTTTTCGATGCATGGTTCATCCGATCTTAATTTTTGCGCGTTTTTTGGCAATTTTTGTGCATATTTTTTTCATTTTTCCATGTGAACATGCCCTATTTTCACCGAAATTTTCATTTTATTTGATCGCTGTAACCTACCAGCCTTTCCCCACATTTTTTCTTTTTTTTCCCTCCCTAATTCGAACACTGGATTTTTCGTTATTACTTTTTTCATATGTTTTCGGTTCCGTTTTTTGTGTTTTTTGCATGTGAACCCCTCTTACTTCCCCCAGAACTGAGTTTTGAAATGATAGCCCTGTGAATCCCCTTCCCGTGGCCATTTCTACTTTTTACTGTCCTTCGCTTCGCTACTTGGTTCTTTTCATATTAAAATTTGAGCCCATTTTCGAGTCAGCTTTTTGATTTTTTCCATGTGAACGCGTCCTCTCTCAGTCAAAACCGTGTTTTGACGTGATAGGTTTGTCGGACACATTATTTGGCACATTTTTTCTTCTTTTCACCCTGCCTTCCAACGAGCAGATTTTCCAACATTAATCTCGGTATGTATTTTTGGAGCCATTTTTTGTGTTTTTCCTATTTGAACGCCCTGATTTGATCCCATACACCCCATTATACTTTTCCCCAGTCTTCCCCACACCGTTTGGCCTAGTTTTCTTTTTTACCGCATTGCGTTCCGATGAATGGTTTGCGAGTTATTAATTTTTCTTAGTTTTGCCGAGTTCCCGCGTGCTTTGCCTCGCACGTGAACGCGCGTGTTTTTGTTTTTATGCGCCTCGTGACGCCCCTGTGGCGTCCGTGCCTTCCTTGCCACCATCCTGACCCCCATTGCTCCTCGTCACTAAAAATTTTTTTACCCCTGTCCCGCGTGCACACGTGAGACGGGGACGACCTCCATCCCTTCGTTCTTTCTTTTCTTTTTCTTTTTTTCTAGTTTAAACACACAAAAAAACCACCAACCCAAAAAAAAAAAACAAAACAAAAAAAACGTAACACAAAAAAAAACATAACAAAACACACAAACAACAACCAAAACACCCACAACAAAATTTTCCCACTTCACACTTCCTTTAAAAAAAAAACAAAACAAAACAAATCACACCCAAATTACTTTTATAATAATAATAATAATAATACCAAATTAAACCCCCTCCCCACCGACGGTTTTTCCCTCTCTCTCTCTCTCTCTCTCCCTATTTTCTTCCTTCTCTCTTCCTCTCTTTCTCTCTCCCTGTTTTCTTCTTCTTCTTCTTCTTCTCCTTCTCCTTCTCCTCCCTACTCTTCTTCCTCTCCTCCCTCTTCCTCCCTTCCTTCTCCTCCCTGCTCTTCTTCTTTCTTCCTTCTCCCCTTCTTCTCCCTCCCTCCCTCTTCTTCTCCCACCCCTTCTTCCGTTCTTTTCCCTCCCTCCCTCTTCTTCTCCCGCCCCTTCTCCCCTTCTTCTTCCTCCCCTTCCTCTCCTTGCCGCCTGCCTACGCCTGGCCACCTCTGCGATGCCGCTGCCTCCTTCCTCTCCCGCCTCCACCACCTCCCTCCTCCATCACCCGCCTCCTCCTTCCCCCCCTACCCCTCTCTGTCCACCGTCCCCTCCTTCCCCATTAAACCCCCCCATTGCCCACCCTGCCCAACCCCCCCTACCATTTTTACCCCATTTTTACCCCCCTCCTAAATTAACCCCCCATCCCTAATTCGCCCTTCCTACCCCCACCCAGTTACCCCCACAAGCCCCTTGTCCCACCACTGCTCCTTTCCTCAACCCGCCCCCCTTTCCTCTGTCTTGCCATGTGCCTTCACCCTCCACGTGTGCGTGCGTGGTGCTTGTGCGTACACGCGTGGTAGTGCTTGTGGGATTGTCGCGGTTGCTCACACGCACTCGTGTGTGCGTGGTCGGTTTGTTAGAGGTCTTTGCATGTGTTCGCACGCGTGGACACACGTCCAACCTGTTTGTGCGGTGGTTTCAGCTATTCGTATGCAGTCACAATCATTAGCAACCGTTCCTATGCAGTCACAGGTACTTCAAATCCCGAAAAACTCTAAAAACACATTTAAAAAATAAAAAATTCAATTAAAATCCAAAAAAAATATAAAAAATTTTGAACAATCTCCAACATTTCTGTCAACAATTCAAACATTTTTTGAAACTAGAAATATCAGAAAAAATATTTACAAAAAAATTGAAATTTCACAATTCTTTTCAAAAACATGTAAAAATGGACAAATTCATCAATAATTAATAAAAATACCGATATAATTTCAAAAAATTCAAATTTCCTTGCCACTTTTGCCAATAAATTTTCAATTGAAAATGCTACCTTAATTGGCAAAAGTTTTATTTGAAGATACAAAACCTTAATTTTTTGCCAAAATTCATGCAAAATTTATTTTCAATCTCAACAATGAGTTGAAAAATGTGAATTAAATCTGATTACCTTATTGACACTTGATGATCATGTTTTACTGCTGAAATCTCATTTTTACATTATGTTTTTAAAAAACCAAAACATACTATAGAAACAAAAAAACAAAACAAAACAAAACCACAAACTTTCCGCACATTGATATTTCAACCCCAACATGTTTTCTCATTTGGTTTGTTGTTTCCATACATATCAACATGAACCACCATATTGCCCTTCATTTTATTTTCCACATTTTTGTGCTTTAAATAAATTTCTTTTAAAAAAAACAACAAAACCATAACAATAAAACCCAACCAAAACAAAATCCCAACATAGCCATCAATTTATTTTATTTTGGTCATGCATCGCATTTGTTTCATGATTTGTTTTGGTGAATGTGTTAGTTGTTTTTTCATTTTTGTATGATAGGACGACTAGTTTTAGTCGACCTTTTGTCCGTTGTGTGGAATATTTGTGGATTTTGCCTTTCCTTTTTGGAGAACGTGGTATTAAACTTTGTAGAGAGACCCACACATTGCCAGGTTTTTTCTCTTTTTCCCTCTCTCACGTTGCACCATAACACACATTTCATTGTAATAAAAATCAATTGACCGTTGCACACACCAAATTAACAGAATGCACATAATAAAATTGTAAATAAAATGAACCGGACATTAATTGTAAAAAGGCACCCTGCCATTGTACAAGTACTTTGACACAATAACCCACCTAATTTTCTAAAAATTAATTCACACATGCACGTACACACGTGTTACAAACACATCAAATTGTAATTAAAATAAACCCCCTGAAGTCACGCATGCATGCACTCAAGTGCCACACATCATGTAATTGTAACAATGAATAGCATCAGTAGAGACCCAGTTAAGTCAAGTTGTGTCAAGTTTTAGAGGGGCTAGGTTACGCTTCCCACTCACCATGCATTAATAGATTGAATTAACAATGAATTGTACTTAATTGATCATTTAATCAAAATGAGTTATTAGTTTCACCCATCCACTTCACCGCACTGTAGGATGTTGCACGTTACGTGGGATTTGGGATTATCAGTCTGACCTCGGTCTGATGGATGCTCATTATATTTTTACTCAGAGTCTTTGGTTCATTCATGATTTTTTGAGTCCGTGTTCGGGATACGATGTGGTTGAGTTTTGTTCTTTTTGAGTGCTTGTCTATGGAGACACAGGGTGCCTGTTTGTTGCATAGCATGAAGCTTTCTGTCGCATATGTGCGTAGATCATGTCGAATTTTTCGTACGATGTGGTTTGCTTGGGGTGGTTTGGTCCACAGTCTGGTTCTCAGTCTATTTCCTATCGATGGTCTCAGTGGTGGATTTGTTTGTGGGTTTTGCAGGTTTTCTCTTTTTATTCCCGATTTTGTGTTTGTGGGTTTTTCGCTATAGTCTGAATGGTACCTACTTCTACCCCTTCGATTGTGGTATAGCATGTTCCCCTTGCAGTCCATGATTATTCCCTCCTTTTAGAGGCAGATTGCATCCGATGTGGAGGCCTAAGACCATTTGTTGCCCTTACATTGCCGTCTGTGGATGAGAAACTTTGTTACTCCTTGGCTTCTTACAAAAACCAGTCTGGTTTGGTTTATAGCCGCACCTTCTGTTTATCTTTAGCTAATATCAGTGAAGCACTATGCTTGCCCATTTCTACTTCATTTGTGCCCAGTGGTAAGCAGTTACTCATTACTGAAGAGATTGTTATGTTGATGAAGAAGGAAACTTCTACCCCCTTGCTCCTTAACCAGCTCATTAATAGTTTAGGGGTATCTGTTGCCCATATCTCTTCTCCCATATGGAAGCAGCTATGATAGCTCCTCCAGGACCGATTTATGTCAAGCAAGTTTGTATCCAAGTTTCTATGCAAAGAACTGTTCACAGCTTTTGTGAAGATTCTAGAGGGTGCTAAGTTCAATTGGGCAGGCTTCCTATTATCCAAGATGGATCAACATTTGCAGCGAGTACACAAGGGTCAAAACGGTAATGTCTCTTATGGTGCCTTATTACAGAGACTCCTCACTTTTGCAACTCCTCCTGGTGGTATTCCAGTGCCCGATCATCCTGCTCCTTTACCAGTGCATCCTCCATCTTTAGTTCCTTCTCCTCATCCTATGCAACCTAATTCAGAAGATGAAGAGTCCCCTGTTGTGTTTTCTCACAAGAAATTCCTTTGCAAGAAGGGTCCTTCCAATCCTCCTGTACTAGATTCCGTGGTATACACATTCACTTCTGTTGTGTTTGGCAGTGCCCTTCCTTCATTCCTCTCTTGTATCAATCTATTTGCAACCCAAAAGGAAGGCGAGTTAGATTTGCAGATTCCTTTATCTTTACAAACCATATTATCTAGACCCATGCTTCCACAGATGGTTTCAAATGTCCAGGCTACTCTGGAAACCTCCCTTACCTCTTGCCTTCAGACAATGTGCACAAGTATTTACACTTCCATGCAAGACAAGGTGGATTCCTTAACCAGTCAGTTGAGTAAGGCACTAGAGGATCTGTCTTCTAAAAGGGCTACACTCAGTGATATCCATAACCAAATGACTACTGCCACAACCTTAATGGATTCACAAAAGGTAACTATTCAAGAGATGGAATCTAAGGTTGCTAAATTGGAAGAGGAGAATGCATCTTCGATGATTGACAAAAATTCTGCCCTTGAGGAGATGGTCACTTTGGCTAGTAAACTTGCTATTAGAGTGAGGAACAGTTGCAACACTCTCAGGCAACTGTAGAGTCCCAAAAGGAACTTATTGAAGAACTTAACCAAAGAGTGGAGTTTCTCCTCCCGATCCTGTATCTTCTGCTTTATCTTCCAAAGAGGATCTTGATCAGTTGCAACAAAAAGCTAAACTATGTGATGGGTTCTTAGCTAAGGTTGAACACCTTCAGCAACGTATGGATTGCGTGCAGAATGATTTTGTCCGTTATACTGAATTGGTGTCACCTCCTCCTTCCTTTTGGGTGAAATATAACCAGCAGAGATTTTCTTTATATATCTCCTTAAGCAATGTGGATTTGGAGCCTCCACAGGATGGATGGTCATCTCTAGCATGTGGATCTCTTGAGAGATGTTTTTGATAGATTTGTGGATGAGTTGATTTCCCATGAGGTCCAGTTACTATCTTTCATGTTTCTTATAGGCCATTTATAAATTCGTGATGAGGAGAAGTTGAATGTTTATATGGGGGATGTGATTTTACAGGCAGTGATGTATGCGCACTCAGTTGAGCTCCTGTTAGCAGATAGTTTGAAGCATTATCATGAGTAGACATCTTGGTGTAAGGGACATGCTTGGCATCCACCTTTGGAGGATGTTGCTTTGGAGCCTTGTCGACTCAGAAATGTTTTCCATAAATCTGATATCCAGCCTCTACAATCTCAGTTATTGAGCTTTATTGTTGATCACCCATTATTTACACAATCATTTTTTCAAGACCTTAATTTTCGTTGTTCTATTTATCCCTTAGATCCTGCACATCTTATTTCTTATTCCCTCATGTCTTATTGTTTCCCTCTTTATGTTTCTCTTCTTTTATCTAGTCCTGACACCATTCCTCTCTTATCCTTTACCCCTTCAAGTTTTCATCATATTCCTATTTTAACTACATGTCCTTTCATTGCTGATCCTACATTATTTCCTACTCCTTCTGAACCCCCACCTCCCATTCCTCTCATTCCAACAAAATCCCTTCATACCTTTTTGTTGTATTCTCCGTCTTTTCCACCTTCTTTATCCCTTCATTTACCTTCCTTTTATGATCTATCCTATCCTCCATTACAAAGTTCTCCTTTTATTCCATTGCCCTCTCCATCCAATTACATTAACCTTTCTCCCCAAATAGTGCTGGATACACCAGTGTATGATAGTGACATACTTCGTCGACGATAATGGACACTACATGATTCTGTCAGGACCAGTGTTTTAACTGGCCTTTTATTCCAAGGTCCTGGGATACCTCTGCAATATGTTCGAACTCTTACCTCCATTTTGCTAGAGTACATGTTACTTCTGGGGATACCATTGTTGGCCTTGCAGCTCATTTTTGCTGGTATCTTGCTTTCATGCATCAGCAGTCCGCCCTGAATACTCGAAAGAGTATCCCACAGTTGCTGATTAATCCAAATGAGAATGTAGCTGTTGCTCACATGGATGTTCTCTATTACTTTGCACAGGCCTTCCCTACCAGGTTCATAATTTTACTGGAAAGGATGTGTTGTCTACAGTTCCTTCAAAATGTACCTCAGTACTTTTGTAGATGAGAACAAAGCCTTGGACCATCTTAAATTTGATTGTATCCTCTCTTTCTTGATGGAAACTTCTTTTTTCTCTCCACTTTTTGGGGATCCGTGCTATTCAGACTATATCTGTATATGGGTATTTTTTGTGTTGGGTTTTGTTTGTTTTCTTTTCTATTGTGGAGAGCTGATGAAGATGAAGCTGTGAAGATTGTTGATGATGGTTATACCATGGTTGTAGTTGAAGATTTGGATGTTGAACTCTTATATCCTTTAATAATTTGAATTATTTTGTTTTTATGGTATTGGAATGGTTTTTGGTGTTATTGGTTTTCCTTTCATATGTGTATTTCAAAGGAAATAACTCACGATTGAAGAATCGGTCATTTATATTTTTCAATGAAATGAATGAAAAAAAGGAACTTAAGATATCTATGCATTCTTAGCAAGTTGTTTCTATACATTGCAAAGTAACGAATCTAGATCAACTAATGACTATCTTTACAAGTGGAAATTATTGTCGTACACTTCGATTATGCATGGAAAGATTAAATCGCATGTCGCATTATTAGACATCTCTTTCTTCGCAATGATTCATTAAAGAAGATTGCTAACAACCGTAGTAATTTGCAAGGCATGGAAATGATTCTAGGGCTGCATGAAGAAGGTTAAACTCTAGACAATTGGCATAAATCTCATTCAATCTACGTAGTAGTTAGGAAAGGTTACGTAATGCTCAATCAGTGTATGAATATTTCATTCAGAAATGAGTTAGGGAAAAGCTGCATGGTTCGTTTTAACATAAACCCTAAAAGCTTGGCAGCATGAATTGTGAATGCATCAATGGAAATTATGCCGTAACTTAACATACGCTTTGATCTTAACCAGAAAAGTTAGGGGTTGTAAATCTAATCATACGTAGGTAATGAATCGTGTGCTTACGAGAATGGTATCGTAATGCAACTAGTTTTTCCCCTCTTTGATCAAGACAATATCTTTATGACTAGACAAGTAAATTGGTTTACCCTAAACACCTAAACTGCAAAGGAATCGCTTAGGAATGGTTAAATCGATGCAACATATCCCAAGTGCTAAGTAGGGTTTAGCATGTTCACGACGTGACTTGCTCGCACCTATTGCCAAGTTAAAACTCTCATACCGTAAAGACCTTCCCACATTCACGGAATGTAGGGACAATAGGACATACTCGCAAGAAACGATCTAGGGTTTCTACCCTAAGGATCGCTCAATTAAAAAGATGAAATTCGGATTGAGTTGGAACCCTAGGACTGACGGAATCGGCCTAGTGCAATCGGAATGAGATTGGCAGATTCTTGCGCAAGTTTATCTTGCAAGAGGATGAGTAGTCGTCCTGATATAGTACCTTTCTTGGGAAAAGTGACCAAGATAAGGGAATTAGATATTTGCTTGGAAGCAAAGGACCAATCAATAATTTTGAGCAACATATTTTCTGTTAATAGAACTTAAGGTATTGGTTAAGTTGGGTTATTAGGGTACAACCCTAACCCAAGAACTTAAGGGTTAACAAACAATCCCTTGGGGATCTTGCCAAGTTGCAATTGATCCCGGATCGAATGCTGGATGCATTCCGAGAGAAGGATTCACTCCTTAGTAGTTGGCCAAATTAACGACCACTGGGAATGATTGTGCTTGTAACAATTTAGAGAGCACTGTTTGCTTTGTTTGCTCAAGGAATTAAAGGATGAAAACATATCTAATGCTTTAGGTTGAAGGCCTAAAGATAGAGGTAGCCTCAGTTACCTCCAACTGTCTGCCTGACCCTAACCAAGGGGATTGTTAGCCGTGTCGGAAAGGTGGACCGAACCCGCTGCGTGAGGTCTCCTCATTGAGCGCTACTTGGAGTAGGAGGACGCTTGGGTGCCAGGGGGGCTAGAATTTGAAAAAACTTTCTTCTACAAAGTTGTAGAGCACGTCCAAACGGTTAAGAGTTGTGAGCCATTTCTCCAAAATCTATTTCTGTAGCAAGATATGGCTTCTGCAAAAAAATGGGCTCTAGATAGTGTCTCTTTTGATGAACTTTTTTCAAATTTGATATATTTGATGTCAAATGGCCACTCACAGGTGCTCAATGAAGCCTTATGAAACTCCCAAACAAGCCACAACAAGCTCTTGCACAAGCACAAAGCATAGACCCTGATGTATACCTTGATAGGAACAATGGCTGTCTTTCTTCTTCAGCACCTTCAAGCTCTAAATCTAGACTCCTTCAATGCCAAAGCTCCAGAGAGCCCATTCATGTTGGCTCTGATACCATGTTAAATGGCAACGAAGGTTTGGAGCAACAGAGAGTGAGCAGTCAGCTCATCCCATCTCTTTCATTATTCTCACATGTATGTAATGGTTCTGAATAGTTACAACTAGGTCATCTAATCAATGTACTAACCATGGTTGAGTCAAAGGCCACTGACTTATTAAATGTCCCACACTTGCTGTGTACAGCTAGACATACAGTTAGACTGTTTAGTCATACCCATAGATAGATAGACAGATCTTGAAGTATGAACAAGAAAGAGGAGAGAGAAAGACTAAATTTTTATATTGTTGAATACTATATCATTTTTCATGAGAGTTGGAGGATGGAGAGCGAAAATTTGATGTAGCCAATGTGCCTAGGAGTAGAAAGGGAGTGGTTGCAGGTCCAAAAATGTCATTTTTGAAGGATTTGAGAAGGCATAAAAAAAATGGCATCCCTCTCCCTCCACCCATCACATTTCATTTTTTGAGTTCTTACCCTCTTTAATCAAGAACCATTAAACCACAACTTATCTAGTTCATTTCTTGGTGTTCACAGTTAACCCAAAGTGGTTCCGGCCCAGTTGAGGGGACCAAGGAGCTCAAAATTGCGATCCAACTGGATGGGTGACTTTTTGGGGTCGAAATCTATCACCTTGGCCTCTATCACATGGTTTTCAACTTCTAGATCCGATAGCAGCTTCATAATGCCAAACCTTACATCCATTAAATTGGGGGTGAAAAGGACTCGGATTGATGAACGGACACTTGTGTTGGATTTGTATGTCAAAATACAGTTAGAAAAACCCCAACTCCTTGATCTATAACAATTGTTTCATTTTCCATGAAAAATTGTTCTTTTATGCCTCTCGAGGTCTTTTGCGCTATAAAATCGGTTCTAAAAATTTGCTTTCAAAATGGTTGATGATAGTTTGAGACAGCTAGAAGGAGTGGTATCTCAAGTGCATGTAATCATAATGCATATTGAGTGTGTTCTTGACTTTTGTATTATCCAAATTTCTAGGATGCTAAGCTATCAATTATTGCTTGGATAGCCATGGGTCTTATACTTTGATTGTTTGGTTGATATCCGAGTTGGTATATCAATCATGCGCTCTATCAAGCCAAGTCTACTTATGGTTTCTCACCCCATGAGGTTTCCTACCATCTCCTCTTGTTCGCTCAACTTGTCATAGATGAGATTTCACAACCTCTTAAGCAAGAAGACAACCACATAAAAATAGTTGATGTAGGGAAACTCACCACATGTAATCTAGATGTTTGTTGAGAGCTTCCAAGCTTAGATGACTCCGTCGATGCATGCTACCACAAGCTCCGCACTTCTCACCCTGTCATCCTCCACATGCAAAGAGTCTATCTCTATCGCTTGTTCCTCTCCAAGCCAATGCTCTCTCTCTCTCTCTCTCTCTCTCTCTCTCTCTCTCTCTCTCTCTCTCTCTCTCTCTCTCTCTCTCTCTCTCTCTCTCTCTCTCTCTTTTCCAAGCCCACTCTAGCTCTCTATCTTTGCAACAAAGTCTCTCCTCTTCTACCTCTCAAACTGAAAAGATCCCAAGAAGGTGAGGGAAAGCAATGGAGTTTTGCTACAGTAACCAAGAGCAAGCTATTAAGAGTATTTTATTTTATTTTCTTTTCTTTTTTGCAACTATTCTTTACCTCTCCTTTGAACTTGAGATGATGGAAGTAGGTGCCTCATGAATTTCTCAAAGAAGGCCTTGCTCATCATGTATGTCTTAATTGACAAGTGGGTATTCAACATTATTAAGGGCAAGAAGGGATGATTGCGAGTGGTGAATCAACTTTTTTTCATGTCTTCCAAAAGTTTTAGACAGTAGGTCGACAAGCCAATGCGGGCAGAATTACGAAAATCCATAAAAAATGGACAAAAATACTGATATTCGTAAATTGCAACATTTTTCTCCATCTTTTATCTTGGACGACTTTTTCCCTTCCTTAGCCTATTGTTCTTGCGATTGCATGCACTCTCAGCACACATGTCCTCTTTTTCTTCAAGAAATACTCGTTGGCGATGTAAAATGTATGATCTTTTTCTTTGATCCTTGAGTCTTCAAAATATTCTCTGGATATGAACCTGTTTTTTTATGCAGTGTGTCCTAGCAGGAATATGATTTGAAAGAGAACTCCGTACCCAATCATTCATGATTTGAAAAAATATGCAATGTAAAATCAATGCTATGCAACCATTCAATCGATGCTTCACACAAAAATAATGTATGCATTTGAAGAATTGTGTCTAGCCTATCTAGATGTGATCGTGCGTCATGCAAAATGCAAACAGAATTCATTATTAATTTAAAATTCCTTATCCTCACCTCTCAGCTCTCATATAAAAGATATGATATACTCTGCTCCACCCATCCAAAATCTCACGATCACTCTAGGAAATGGTGATCCTCAAGATGTTAACCAAATATGAACAACCCTTCTCACAATTGAAGGCGTCCTTCACGACCCTCGAACTCTCCCAACCACCTTACACTCTCAACCAGAGGTTCCTAACTTTGTGATGAACATCCCAAATGGTGCGCGCAACAAATGTGTGTGCTCAATGACAGGTGCTCTCTCATGTGCGCGTGTATCTAAAACTTACTGCATATAGCTGCAGCGGACCTCATGCCGTGTAGTGCTCAATGATGGTGCAAAACGTGCATAATCCCAACCCATGGCATGGAAATATTTGATAAGGACAGGAGACGACCCTCGAGTATAGTGCATCAACAAGTGCAATGTGAAGTGCTCGTGAATCCATTATCCCTGTGATGTGCAAGAGTCTCGACAAGAAAACATACCTTGCTTCTCAATGTTTAGTAGCTATTAGCAAACTCCTACTTCAACCTGTCCAAAAAAATACCAAGCTCAACCAGGTCTATCAAGTTTCACACTCAACAAATCAAACAAATTCATAGAAACAAATCCTATGCTAGACAAACACAAGAAATCCAACTACAAAATAACAAAACAAACTATCATGCAAATAACTAAGCTAGCAGAAATCAAACCTAACTACAATTTGACTAGGGCTTTTCACTTTTCAAAAAAACACTTGACATATTTAGCCCTCCCCTTACTCTACAAATATTCATGTGCAGCAGTTGCTTTCATAACATGATGCAATATTTATGAGCCAATCAAAAATCAAATCCAACGATCTATCCACAATCTTCTCAACAAACACAAACATCACATTTCTCTCAAACAACTCCTTTATAGGTAGACAAAACTCATCCATGAAATTCTCATCAAAATCCTTGAGACAATCCTCTCCATCTAAGGAAAATACATCATCTCCAAACTCTTCAAATCCCAACCATAATCCAAAATCTTCATATCCCACCCATCCTCCCTAGGAAAAACCATGTTACTTCTAAAGTCTCTAAATAAATTTTTGACCCTTTCTTTGTTGCCAATCTCAAATTCATTCACTGATTCATCTACAACTTCTCCTAAAGATACTATGTAAGGATCTCCCAACTCAATCTCCAAATCAAACAAAACATCAAAAGGAGTCAACTCCAGACTCATAACACCACAAGAACCAACAAGATCCACAAATGGGGTCACTCTAGGACACCCATCCACATCACTCAACTCATCAACAATACAAGACTCCATCGAGTCTTTCACACACAAAGAGTGGTAAACACCTTCCATGGTACCCTTACAAGAAACCTCATAAGAAACTAAAGAAACTTTCACCTCTACATCATCACAAATAACATCTTCACTATACAACACTTTTGGGTCTAAAACCTCAACCAAATACTCCTTAACTACCAAATCCTTAACTTCCTCCTCACAAATATATTCCAACTTTGTTTCCTTGGTTTTAAATCTCTCTTCCCTCAAATTCTCAATCCTTTTTAAAGCCTTACTCAAATTCTCTTTCACATCCTCATCAATGTCACTCTCAAGATCCTCAAAAGCCCAATCAGAATCATTACAAACAACATCAAAACGTTTACGAGAACTCAAAGAAACTAAAAGACTATCAAATGAAGTTTTCTCTTCGTCATTCTTGCCTAAATCAACCAAACAATTATCTACACAATTATCAAGAAGCATGAGGTTAGGTCTACTCAAAATAACATCATCAACACCACAAACAAAAGCATCTACAGGGCTACTCAAACCATCAACAACCAACTCACAAGACTCATCAGAGTCAGCAATACCAATACTAAAATCACCACAAGAGTCAGAACCTAAATCCTCAGTACTCTCTTGATCATCAAACTCACAACAAATCTCAACAAACTCATCAAGCAACAAATTCGAACCCTTAACTTCATCTTGAAAACTTACAGTTTCTAAGCCCTCTGCCTCATGGTTTTCTAACAAACTCAAAAATTCATCCTCTATTCTCTCTTCATCTTTCAAGCAATCAGATCTATCTATACTATCACCAAGGCAAACAAGCTCACTCTCTAAATTGTCTTTACTCTCTTCAACACTGCCATAACTATCAGAATTTTCATCACACCTTCCCTCATCAGAAACATCAAAACTTTCTTGACTCTTATCCTCTCCCAAAGAACATGAAAACTCTTGGTCCTTAAAACAATACGATCTCTCATTTTCTTCTTTACAACTCAGATCCATCTCTAGCTCATCTCTAAAGTCCTTACGCTCCAAAGTATCATTAGTCGGTCCCTCTTCTTTAGTTAAATCACTAATCACTGAACTAGAATTATCCGTGGTCAATGGGTATGAATTCACACTCCTAGACTCTTCACTCCAATCAATCAAACAAGTATTTTTCTCCTCAACCACTTCAATTGATTTGTCACAAGTCAACTCCAATCTTTCCCTTGGTTCATCAAACCCTAACTCTTTTTTTCTTTTGGTCTTCCTCTCTTGATATTTAGCTATCTTCATCGCTTCCTCAAAAGTTGTAGGGTTTTTTACCTCTAATTTCACTCTCCAATCTTCTAATTTTAACCCATTTACAAAATACATTATGTTCAACATAACTGGGGCTATCTCACCTTCTAACAATGTTAAACTCCATCGATTCCACAATCTTTCAAATTCCCTAGCAAAATGCTCAACACATTGATCACTTTTTTGAACACAAGTTTCTATTTTTGCCCAAATCTCACTTTGACTTTCTCTTTTTTTAAACTAAGATAGAAATGCAGTTTTAATGGTCTCATAGTCCAAATTTTGTCTCTTAAATTTCAAGCTTCTCTCAAAGTCAAGCAACCAATTTCGTGCTTCTCCTTGCAATTGATATCTAAAAATCTGGAGTTTATCCTCAAGATTAATCACTCTGCCTATCAATCAACACATCTCTATTTTTTCTAAGAATCTTTCGGGATCTTCAGTATGATTACCATGGAACTCGAAAAAATTATCAACCATTTTCAACAATCACAAGAAATCAAAACAAACTCACATTCAAAATCACAACAATGTCAATTTCGGCACTCCTGAGTGGAGGCACCAAAAAAGAGATGTTACGTGAGCAGTGATTGAGAGCAAGCCTCACTCACAACTCGATAACGAGATGTTAAGGAGTGCCGGTTGGGGTAATTGACTTTGTCGAATGCACAACACAACTTGAAAAATTAAAATATTTGACAAAACACCATGAAACAAGACTAAAAACAATGCCTCTTATAGCTCACAAAAAATTTAAAACCCGTATGCGGGTAGAGTATCACACAACCACACAATGGAAATACCAATAATTCAAAAACAAAACCAAGAGAAATATTTTCTCATACCTTAACATCCTTGAGCTGAGGCTTGACACTTTGACATCCAATGGCTCCAACTTCCAAATTGGCATGACAAGAGCTCACTCTAGCATGTGACCCTCCACTCTCCTCTCTCACAAAATACAATTTTAAGCAAAGGGGAAGGCCCTTAACTCTTCAATCTCCTCTCCTTATATAGTTTTCTATTCACACTCACACACATTAGGCTGTTTACTTTCAGCTTTTGGCTTTTGCTTTTCTACTGCTTTTCACTATTTTTGTTTTTTCTGCTTTATGCCTGTTTGCAACTTGTTTGGATCATAACTTCTTCATTTGAACTCCGAATATAGACATTCGAATACTTATAACGATCGGAAAGTATCTGGTCCGACAAGGTAGCATGGGCAGAATTACGAAAATCCATAAAAAATGGACAAAAATACTGATATTCGTAAATTACAACATTTTTCTCCATCTTTTATCTTGGATGACTTTTTCCATTCCTTAGCCTATAGTTCTTGTGATTGCATACACTTTCAGCACACATGTCCTCTTTTTCTTCAAGAAATACTCGTTGACGATGTAAAATATACGATCTTTTCTTTTGATCCTTGAGTCTCCAAAATATTCTCTAGATATGAACCTGTTTTTTTATGTAGTGTGCCCTAGTAGGAATATGATTTGAAAGAGAACTCCGTGCCCAATCATTCATGATTTGAAAAAATATGAAATGTAAAATCGATGCTATGCAACCATTCAATCGATGCTTCACACAAAAATAATGTATGCATTTGAAGAATTGTGCCTAGCCTATCTAGATGTGATCGTGTGTCATGCAAAATGCAAACAGAATTCATTATTAATTTAAAATTCCTTATCCTCACCTCTCAGCTCTCATAGAAAAGATATGATATACTCCGCTCCACCCATCCAAAATCTCACGATCACTCTAGGAAACGGTGGTTCTCAAGATGTTAACGAAATATGAACAACCCTTCTCACAATTGATGGCGTCCTTCATGACCCTCGAACTCTCTCACCCACCTTACACTCTCAACCAGAGGTTCCTAACTTTGTGATGAACATCCCAAATGGTGCGTGCAAGAAATGTGCGTGCTCAATGACAGGTGCTCTCTCATGTGCACATGTATCTAAAACTTACTACATATAGCTGTAGCGGACCTCATGTCATGCTAGTGCTCAGTGATGGTGCAAAACGTGCATAATCCCAGCCCATGGCATGGAAATATTTGATAAGGACAGGAGACGACCCCCGAGTGTAGTGCATCAACAAGTGCAATGTGAAGTGCTCGTGAATCCATTATCCCTGTGATGTGCAAGAGTCTCGACAAGAAAACATACCTTGCTTCTCAATGTTCAGTAGCTATTAGCAAACTCCTACTTCAACCTGTCCAAAAAAATACCAAGTTGGACTCGGGCTATCAAGTTTCACACTCAACAAATCAAACAAATTCACAGAAACAAATCCTATGCTAGACAAACACAAGAAATCCAACTATAAAATAACAAAACAAACTGTCATGCAAATAACTAAGCTAGCAGAAATCAAACCTAACTATAATTTGACTAGGGCTTTCCAATTTTCAAAAAAACACTTGACAACGTCCGCGTATTCCTTTAGCCAAGAAGGTCCTTCACTAGACTCTTGCTTCTGATCTAACTTGTTGAGCTTAATTAAGTAGACAGGTAATCCTTTTTTGACTCCTTTTATGATCCGAGATGCTTTGGCCAATTGAATTTTTGGCACTCGAGTCTCACCTTGAGTTGTGACTAATTCCCTTTCAGAGTTCCGAAAGGAAACTTGGTCCTTCCCACAATGAATGTGGGCGTCGTTAGGCTTAAGCCAATCCATTCCAAGGAAACACTCATGGATACCTAGATTCATGACTCTGAATTTGACCAAAGTCGTCTTTCCTCCCAAAAAGAATTCCACCTTAGTAGTTTGCCTGGTACACGTAACCTCACGACCATTTGCCAATTCCACAAGCAAGGTAGGTGCTTCTACTATGGCTATTCCTAATCTTTTTGCACAAGCTAGTGAGATAAAGGAATGTGTATTGCCACAATCAATCAAGGTCTTGAAACTTTTACCTTGATAGTCCGACGGTGTCTGAATCACTGAGAATTGGTGATTCAAGCCTTTCTTGTGTGGACCGGCATGGACTGTCGCCCTTTCAAACTCTGCTTCCATGGTCGGATCTTCTTCTTCTTCTTCTTCTTCGCACATTTGACTCCGCACTTGTTGCACAAGTGTCGCATCGAACTATGAGACTATTCTACTCATCGAATGGAGTCACGAAACAATTTGTTCCTGATTACATTAGACTGACGTCGTCAGTCCTAGTGTTCCAAGTTCCATCTCGTAATATTCTTAGGGACAAACCCTAGATCATTTCCCAAATATGTTTCATTGTCCCTACATTTGGTGAATGTGGGCAAGTATTTAGGGTATAGGAATTTCAGTTCTAGCAATACGCACGATTAGGTCACGTATTAATTTCCTAGTGAATTTCTTGGAATTTAACTCATTCTAAACGAGTACTCCGTGGTTTAGGTGTTTTAGGTTTATGCCAATTTGTTTAACTCTTGAAGATAGTTATGTTATCATTCCATAAACACATGACTCATTGTCTACGCGTAAATTGATTTTTAGACCCTAACTTATCGTTTTTAAGGTCAGACATAGGTTAGGTTAATTCCAACTAATCTTCCTATAACTTGCGAACAAAATTCATGCTAAACAAGCAACCTTTTTCTTGATAATTTATGTAGTTGACAAACGATAATTGCCTAGAGTTATGCAAAGTAAGAATCATTTCATGCCTTGTACTTTCCTAAGGATTCCTAGCACTTCGCCTGATGATTCATTGCGAAGAGGATATGGCTTAATAATGCGATATGTAGTTTATACTTCCATGTTTAAAGAAAGTATACTATTTTAATTCCGTTTTCTAACAATGGACATTAATCTAATTTTAATTCATTGCAATGCATAAAGCTATTTGCTAGAAATGCATTTATGCGCCCTTTATTTTGCTTATTTTATTTAAAATATTAATGACTAAATTCCTTCATCGTGAGCTAATTTTTCTAAAGCATTTAAGACGAAGAATGCATCCTATTTCCAACAATTATCCTTTGCATGATTGAATTATAACAATACCAAATAAAAATGAGGAAGGAAAACCTGGACTTGGGGTGAGATGTCCACGTGGATGCTAGGAGACGATCCTCCTGCGGCTGTGCCTTGGGCTTTCTTAGGAGGCATCGCGAATGCAGCCTTTCCGTCGTGGATGCAGCTTTGCAACTCCTTTTTGAAATTCCACCGTGGCTCCCTTTTGTGATAACTTGCATCGTCCATCGGAAGCGGTTTTAGAAGGCTTCCTCCTTGAAG
Source organism: Lygodium microphyllum (assembly GCF_053477565.2). Taxonomy (NCBI): domain Eukaryota; kingdom Viridiplantae; phylum Streptophyta; class Polypodiopsida; order Schizaeales; family Lygodiaceae; genus Lygodium; species Lygodium microphyllum. The sequence continues at coordinate 126,613,419 of NC_141162.1, read as the reverse complement.
TAGGGATTTCAAAAAAAGGGGGTGTTTTCAAAATCTCTCGCGAATAAGACCCATTAAAGCCATGGGAAAGGCTTAATGGCCTTATAAAGATTCACACGAATAGGGAATAAAAGGTGAAAAAAAAACCTTACGAGGGCTTTTGTATGGGGAAAGAAAAGTGTCAAAAGACCCTTAACATCCTATCTTTTTTTTTGTAAGGGGGGTAAATAAAAGGTATAAAAAGGGCCTAAGGGAGCCCTTAGGGGAAATTCGAGGGGGTCAGATGAAGGGCTTAAGGTAAAATCTTTTGGGGGAAAAAGGGCCTTATAGAACTTCAAGGGGGAAATTTCAAGGGGGGGGGGGGAAGAGCCTTAAAGACCACTTAAGGCCTCTCAAGGGATTTTTGGGTAAAATCCTTTCTTGGGGAAAAGGGGCTTTATAAGGTCCTAAGGGAGAAATTCCAAGGGGGGGAAACAAGACCCTAAGGGAGCCCTTAGGGAGGAATTTTTAAAGGAGAAAAAAGGTAGCCTTTAAAGGCTATAGGAAAGGGGCCTAAGGGCCCTTAGGGGAAAAATTGGAGGGAGGGGGGGTAACCCCAAAGCCCACAGGAAGGGGGGACTTTAGAAGCCCCTCTTGGAAGCTTCTAAGCTTCCAGAAGCTTACGGGCCACGTGGAGGGGGGTTTGGAGGCCGTCGGCAAAGCTCTGGTGGCAGCGGCGGGCTGTTATTAGCAGCATCTCTTCCTCCATTGGCTCCACGGTAGCCCCCCCTTCTCTCAAGCGGCACATGCGGCGACTTCATCAGCCTCTCCCTCCCTCACTATTCCAACAGAGCCTCCTCCTAAGGATTTAAAGGCAGCGCCTCCTTTGTCTTTCGCTTGCATCCCCCCGCCCCCATTTATATAGGTAAGGGGAGGGGGATCCTCCCTCCCTTGCGTGTCGTCAGGCATGGCTAAGAGCCTAGGCAAGCTCCAGCAATGAGCTTGCCTCTCTTGCTATTCCCCTCTTCCTCCAGCTCGACAGTCGGCTGTGGAGGAGAGGGGAAATAATTTAAAAAAATTTGCTTAATCAAAAGAATTATCCAATTCCATTATCCTCTATTGAGGCAGTTCACGTGTGCTTGCGCCTTCGGGATATTACATTGCTCCAACCCTCACTCTTGCCACTCTGTCAGGGGTTCTAAAATACTAATGTGTTTTTCCTTTGTTGTTGGAGGTGCTCCTTCACCTGGGTCAGCATGGCTATAGTCCTCTTAAGATCTTTCTGTCCTTTGGTGGCTTTCTCACACTGCTCTATCAATTTGAGGGTTCTCTCCTTTATTTTCTTCACTTCTTCATCATCTAGCTATAATTGTACAATTTTCTAGTCTTGCTCCTTCAGTCTCTCTTTTGTTTCTACAATAATTTTTGAGGTCTCCTCATGGAGGGCTTATGCCTTTTTCGTATTCTGTTTCTCCTATCTATAATGTGCTAGTAATTCCTCATACCTATCATTACCCATCCTTTTTCTAGCCAAGGTCGCTAGCTCTATTTTGAAAGTCTAAACCTCCCTAGTGTACTGCTGCTAGAGCATTACATAAGCTTCATTTTTCCTTTCCAAGGCTAACACTACTTGCTTCCTTTCTTCTTCCTTCTGGTCCATTTGCTCCTCCGAAGTCTTGAGAAGATCATCAAAGTCCTGTTTAGTTCCTTGAGTGATATGGGGAACTTGAGACAAGGTGTGCTCTAGCTGTGGCACCTTCTCCAACCTCCTTTTTGGTCCAACCAACTTCTTTTTTTGCAAGTCTCTTTGACCCTATAAGGGCAGATCCCACTAATGGACTTCCTACCAAAAATGAGTAGAATTCTTACACCCATTGTTGGCCTTCACTTGAGATCTGACTATCTCTGTTTGACCTACAAATTAGTGGCAATAGTAGTGGGTCAATAGGTAGTGTGGTTCTTTCAAGTGCTTGGGTAGGATGCGGTGGTGGTGATAAGGGATGGAATGGCTCTTTTCCCTTACCCTCAATTGTCTTGTGCCCTTCTCTACTAGCTATGCTTCCTGCTCTGCTTGAACTAATGCCTAGTTGATTGGTATTGGGTGGGGCTTCTAGTGGGGTTTCTTCTCTTCTATGCATCTCCTCCATTGAGTTTCGTACAACTAGGCAATATTCCTTCTTTCCTTTCATTTCCTTCGCTTGTCTTTCCACTTCAGCTTTTCTGGACTCCTCCATGGCCATTTCCAATGCATCTTCTTCTTTAGACAGAGTCTTTTCTTCTTGACCCTATTTCTTCATGGTGTCCTTCTTCTTTCCCCCTTTTTCAAATATTTTCTCCTTGTTCTTCTCCTAGTCATCTTTCTATGCCTCTTCTTTATTAATAGCCTTCTCTTCCTTCTGCTTTTTGATGGATTTTAGCTCTACTTGTTGTGCATCTTATACTCTTTTCCTCCTCTCTTCTTTGGTCTTCTTTTCCCTTCATGTTTGTATCCTTTGTTTCTTTTTGCTGAGTGTGGTTTGGGGCCCTTCTTCTTCTTCTTGTGTTTGTTCCCATTGTACTGATCATTGGATCGCATCTTGCTTATCATGTCTTGTGCCGAGGATGTGACTGTATCCTCTTGCTCGCTTGTTATCACCTCTTTGGGCGTGTTAGGATCACTCAATGCTTCTTCAATGATGGCCATTATAGTACCCCTCCAAATGCAACTATCTCCCAATGTCTTTTTCTCTAGCAAGCTTCCGACTTTCCACTCTAACTTCTTTAGACCTCGTGGGCTTAGTAAGTAGCATGGCTGCTACATGAATGGTGCTCCTTGTGTATGCATTTAGGTCCACATCTTTCAAATCTCCTATGACCAAAACTTCAAACATGTTAAGGTGGATCCTATTCATCATGGTGTTGTAGTGAGCACTTGAGAACAATGTGTGGATGAACTTGGCCTGTAGAGCTGCAGACCAAGGTCATCGATTTGCTTAAGCTTGATTGCCATCATTGCCCATTTCTACTTTATGAAATTAAATTGGGCCATAATATCTTTCTTTGCCTTTGGATTTTAGGGGCATTGTGATAGACTTAGGGCTTGATGCACCAATCCTGTTGAGAGTGGAATCTTTACCCTCTATAGTCCTTCAGGAGTCTTCATCATGATGGTCCCTGCTCTTTTGTTTCCATTATAATTTGTTAGAACACTATATTAGTGAGTTTGGTCCCAGTTTTTGAATACTAAAAAGGTGGCACCCAGATAACATGCCCATAAGTTTCTCAAAACCATATGATGTGACTATCATTGGAAAGCACTTGAAAAATGGAATCTATTGAGCTATAGAGCGCTCAATTTGGAGTTATCGTGTTCAAGTTATAACAAATCCAAAGATTTGACCATGTGTCCCAAACCTATGGGAAATTCCCATATTCTTCAATATGGTGCTTTAGGAATTCGTTTTGGGTGGTTAACTCTGCCCCCAAATTTCTCCACACACTTAGCTAAGGAGCACAATTCCACCACTTCTTTGGATTTGGGTTCATTGTGTGATGTTTTGTATCTATATGTACCTTGGATCTCCATTTTTTAAGATATCAACATTCTTGTTGTATTTTTCTTGCTTTGCATATGTAAAGGGGATTTGGCTTCTTATGTCTCTCCTAGACAGCCTTCTTGCAAAACTCTTGCTATTTTTGACATGTCTTTTGTGAAAAAGAAAAAGTTGCAATGAGAAAAAGGTTTGAAATACTATATGAGCTTACATCCTTTGCTTGTTCAAAAATTAAGTGTTTCTTCCCTTATTACAAAAATTGCTAATAGTGATATGCAATGGCTGACTTTGAACACTTGATGAACACTTGATAGCATTTGATGAACACTCCCTCCCCTCCTTGGAGAGTTAGCAATGCTTCCTAGCTTCCAAGGGGTGAGTGGGGGAAGATTTGGGGTGGCACAAGGCTCAACACATATTATTATAGAATGAAAAAAAGAGAAAAAAAAGAGAAAAATAAAATAAAATAATATGTACATGGTGACTAATAGAGATGCACACGAGAATGGAGTTTAAGGAGATGATGTCGAACCTTTCTACAGAAACTAATCATAAAAATGAGAATTGCATGCCATGGCCAGCACAACGATCCATGTGAGTTAGGCTAACACCCACATGAATTATATAAGTGAGAACATCTATGAGGAAATCTCTTGTGTTCAAGAAGGCAGCTAGCAATATGTAGATCCTCCTCCCAGCACTCTATCCATGTGAGTTAGGCTGACACCCACATGAATTATATAAGTGAGAACATCTATGAGGAAATCTCCTATGTTCAAGAAGGCATCTAGCAATATGTAGATCCTCCTCACAGTACTCTATCCAAATATGGATTTAATAGCTCATAATCTTCCAGAGGGGTATTTTGGCTGATAATCAGCACCCGGAAGGAAGTGGGTGCAATGTAAGTGGGGTCATAGTCAGTGGACTTGATGGCTTGTCATTGTTCTTTGTTAGTCATTATTTGATAGCCGAGTCATTTCCAATGTGCATGCAAAGTGAACCACTTGTGAGTGAATGCATGTTTTGACATGGTTAGGTTCTCTAGGTTTGCTATTTCTATTTTTGAGGCATCTATGTGGCTATGTTTGAAAGCCAATGATTGCATAGTGAATGATGTCGATTAGCAATGAATTGTGTGGATGTTGATGTGGCAACCTGGAAGCAAAAGCCTAAAATCATTTTTTCATGCTATTTGCAGTCGTGAATGCCAATTGACCATTCAATATGTGTGCAAGCCCTCCAGAGTGTTTGATGGCTTGGATTATTGAATCAAAGTTGGCACTATTACCGTGAGCTAGAGTAGTCAACAATGCATTAGATTTACCCAATTCTAATGAGTAGTAGGTAGATACAATAAAATAAAGAAGAATTAACTCCACCTCTTTCAATAATAAAGATAGAAACCAAAATGAATCTCTCTATCCTAATATGGTGAGAGGAAACCCCTCTCCCTCTTTCTCTCAATCAATGAAGTTGGTAGAGGAAGGTGATAATAAAACAGGGGAGAGTGAGTGTGTAGATGGAGAGGATAAGGGTAATAAATAAGGTAGATGGTGGATTGCTTGAAAGGAGATATATATATATATATATATATAGAGAGAGAGAGAGAGAGAGAGAGAGAGATATATATATATATATATACATATACATATACATATACATATATATATACATATCTAAAGTAGAGGTGATAATGAAGAATAAAAGATTAGGTGAAGATGATAAGAATAGACATGAAGTAGGTGGACAGGATAAAATGAGACCAAGATAATAAAGATAAGGTGCATGTGAATAAGGTCAGTTTACCTTGACATGGATCCAAATCCTACTAATTTGCACACAGAGCAATTGATTTGGAATGTACAAAAGAAATGAATTTAAGGATAAACTAAGTAGACAAAAGCTAAAAGCTAATAACCTAGTCCATCAAGAGCTTGTTATGCTCTAATACCATGTAGTGAAAGTGATTGTGAGATAAAGAGAGTGTAATGTGTCCACCTATTCTCTCGTAGGACACGTCTTAGCAGCCCATCGGGAAGAGAGTCCAGAAAGCGCCGCCCGACACTCCGACGGAATGTCACGGGGTTTGCAATCTAGGTCCTCCTGAGTCTGCCACGAAGCAGAAGCATTTCGGCCATTCCCACTTAGGACCGACCTAAATCAGGGTTTTCCTAGTGGTCAAATTCCTAGAATGGCAGCTAGCGTCGAACCCGAGGTGAACTACTTTACGCAAAAACGTCAGGGTCAAAGCGGCACTTGGTTGAAGGAGAATGGGAAATGAGAGGGATGCAAAGCTCGACCTCTCTGCCCGTAAGGCATAGTCCCATTCCACTCCCCTAAAACAACATAAATCGGTCTCTAGTACTCTAGATTCTAGGTCATCCTTGACATAGACTCTTGACTCCGCAACTCGTCCTTGCCTTTACCCGATCTATGAACTTCCTTTGGCAAATCAATCTCAAAATTTGCCTACTTCCCCCTCGCGCAGGAATTCCTTTTACAGGACGTGGGTTTTAAGAAATTGGGGAAAAGGCCGTGTGCACAAGGCTTATGGAAGCTTTGTCTTTAGAAGCTTCTAAAGAAGCTTCTTATACTTCTATCACATAGAACATGACGTGGAGGGGAATGATTGGGAAGGAGGGGTGAAGGCGACGATTGAGGGAGATGAAGATGACAATTATGGTGACGATGATGATGGCAGGGTCATGACGCAGCTGGCGATGGAGGCAGATTTGGCGGCAGTAGCCCGTGAAGGTGGTGATGGCAGGCAACGTGACAGGCAGGGTCTCTCCCTTCTCTCTCCTTGTTCCTCTCCCCCAACCTCCAAGGGGGAGGTCTTATAGGTAGAGGGGGGGGGGAAAGATAGCCACCTTGCCCTCTCTCTCCCCCATGCTCTCCACCTCACAAGGAGTTCTCACACTTCCTCTCACACTCCTCTCCCTTGCCATGCATCGGATGAGGGGAGGGGGTAAATAATAAAAAAACTTTCCTTAATATTAACCATTATCCATTTTCCCCTTTTTCCAAGAGGGGTGTTCTCGTGCGGCTTTCGGGTTTTAGCCTCAGCCTTATTTGCACAACATGGTTGGGGTTTATTAACACGCGCACGGGGTAAGCTTTTAACTGCCAACTTTTTACGATGTGGGAGATTACTTTGGGGTGCCTTATTGCGCGGGGTGTGCGGGGTTTAAAGTTGACTTAATATTTCCAGCTGAAATATTACATTCTCTCCCCCTTAGAGGAATCGAGATGTCCTCATCTCAAGAAGAACTAGGGGTATTGTTGGTTGAGAGTACTTTCATCCATCCAAGTGGCATCCTCTTCGGGATAATCTTTCCACTGGATGAGACATTCTCTCAAGGTTCTGGATCTCAAATGTCTCTCCCTAACATCTAAGATCCTCTCAGGCCGTAGCTCAAGGACTCCTTGGCTAGGCATTACAACTTGTTGATCATCAAGCAGGTGACTAGGATTGGGTACATACTTCTTCAATAGAGTGATATGGAATACATTATGAACCTTTAGTTTCTCAGGGAGTTGAATTTTGTAAGCATTAGGCCCTAGGCACTTGAGGATTTTGTAAGGTCCACAATACCTTGGACTTAGCTTCTTGCATTCACCTAAGGATAGGGAACTCTTCTTTGGGCGTATGCCTAAGGATCTATCTCCTTCAACGAAGGATCTATCTTGACGTTTCAAATCCGCGTAAGCCTTTTGTCTATCCTTGGCGGCTTGGATGTCCTGTCTTATTGACTTGATTTGGTCATCCATATCTTCCAGCATATGCTTTGAGGCTTCAACCCTCAAGGTTGGATCCGAGAAGTTTAAAGGACTTCAATAATCGTGCCCATACAATGCTTGAAAAGGGGTCATCTGAATGCTTTGTTGGTAGGCAAACTAAACTAGTGGCAAATATTGAATCAACTTTTTGGGTTCACGGCAACAATGTGCCCATAGCATATCCTCAATAACTTGGTTAACTCGCTCTGTTTGACCATCGGTTTGGGGATGGTAAGCTGCACTGAAACAGAGTTGAGTCCCAATGGCTTCAAAGATAGCCCTCCAGAAGTGTGATGTGAAGAGAGAGTCACAATCACTAATAATTCTTCTAGGTAACCCATGTAGTTTGAATATTTCCTTGATAAATAACCTTGGAACGTCTGAGGCTTTATAGTTTGTCTTAACAGGAATAAGATGTGCAACCTTGATGAGCATATCCACCACAACCATAATGGAGTTGTATCCTCCCTGAACTTGGGGTAGGCCAACAACAAAGTCCATACTGATGAATTCCCATTTCATTTGGGGAATGTCAAGTGCTTGCAACTTCCCTGGCATTTTGACATGTTCGACCTTAATGTGTTGACAAGACAAACATTCAGTGACATATTTGAGAACGTTACCTTTAAGCCTCTCCCAATAATAACTCTTCCTGACTGCATTGAGGGTCTTGGCATAGCCAGGATGTCCTGAAAAAGGGGAGCCATGAGCTTCCCAAAGTATTTTCTGCTTGGGTGATTGGCTTGCCGGTATACATAATCTCATTCTATAGTAGAGAAGTCCACTATTGATAGATAATTCTTGATACTTCGCTTGTAGCTTCGGGTCTTGATCCTTGCTAGGGATCTCCCTTAGCATCTTCTGATAGGTTGGATCATGGCATGCCTCTTCTCTAGCTAGCTCAAGTATCGGGTTGTTTGGCATGGATACCTTTGTGGCTAAAGATCTAGCCGTTTATGGATCTTGCAAGATTAGAGAATTTAGAAATGCCTTGCGACTGAGTGCATCGGCAACCACATTCTCCTTTCCATGCCGGTATTTGATTTCAAAATCATATTCCCCTAGCACTTCAATCCATTGACGTTGCCTCATGTTGAGCTCATTTTGGGTAAAGATCCATTTGAGACTTTTATGATCCATCACTAGGGTGAACTTGTTACCCAGCAAGTAGTGTCTCCAAATCTTGAGAGCATGGATGACAGCTAACAACTCTAGATCGTGGATAGCATAATTCCTCTCATGGCTCTTCAGTTTCCTCGAAGAGTATGCTATAGGATGACCTTCTTGCATAAGTTCACATCCTAAGGCAAGTGTGCTAGCATCATTTATCACTTCAAACTCCTTACTAAGGTCCAGGAGTTTCAAGATAGGTGCTGATACCAAGCTTTGCTTTAGTTTATCATTGACCATACAATTGATGTTTGCTTCTTTAGTAGATCCATTAGAGGTGCTGCAATCAAGGCATAGTTCTTGATAAAGACCCTGTACCATCCTGCCAATCCAAGAAAACTATGTGTTTCTTTGACAGTTGTTGGTATTGGCCACTCCAGAACGTCTCTGACCTTGGATGGATCCATTGAAATTCCTTCTGCTCATACGATGAATCCCAGATATTCAATCTTTCGCTTGAAAAATGCATACTTCTTCTTCTTGGCATAAAGCTTGTGTGCCCTCATTGTCTCAAGGACGATGCGAAGCTGGGGCTCATGATCTTCTTCCTGTTTGGAGTAGACTAAGGTATCCTCGAAGAAGACGAGTACAAAGTCATCAAGATATGGCCTAAAGATATCTTGCATTAGCTTGTTGAATATGGTAGGAGCATTCGTCAGCCCGAATGACATGACTAGGAACTCAAAGTGTCCATATCTTGTGCTGAATGCCGTCTTTGGAATATCTTCTTCCTTGATCCTTATCTAATAATATCTAGACTTGAGATCGATCTTGGAGAAGATCTTCGCACCACTTGAAGACGGTCAAGAAGTTCATCTATTCTTGAGATGGGATATTTTCTCTTAATGGTTGATTGATTCAACCCTTTGTAGTCAATACATAGCTGAAGCGATCCATCCTTCTTCTTTTGGAACATGACCGGAGCTCCCCATGGTGAATTGCTAGGACAGATATATCCTTGCTCTAACAGTTGCTTGAGTTGCGCCTTCAACTCAATGGCTTCTGGGATGGACATTCTATATGGTCTCTTTGCAATTGGCGCAGCTCTTGGCGCTAGCTTGATTTCATGATCAACTTCCCTTTGAGGATGAAGTTCTATCAGCTCTTCAGGAAATACGTCTGCGTACTCCTTTATCCATGAAGGTTCTTCACTAGACTCTTGATTTTGATCTAGCTTATTAATCTTAATCAAATAGATAGGTAGCCCCTTTCTAACTCCTTTTATTATCCTGGCCAGCCTCCCCTTGAGTTGTGACCGATTCCCCTTCAGAATTTCAAAAGGAAAATTGGCCCTTTCCACAGTGAATGTGGGCATCATTAGCTTTAAGCCAATCCATTCTGAGCAAACACTCGTGGATACCTAGGTTCATAACCCTGAATCTGACCGAAGTTGACTTTTCTCCCAGCAGGAATTCCACCTTAGCAGTTTGCCTAGTACAAGTGACCTCACGACCATTTGCTAATTCCACAAGCAAGGTGGGTGTATCTTTTGTGGCTATTCCCAATCTTTTTGCACAAACTAGTGAATTACAGGAATGTGTACTGCTACAATCAATTAAGGATTTGAAACCTTTACCTTGATAGCCAGATGGGGTTTGAATCATCGAAAATTGGCAATTCGGGCCTTTCTTGTGAAGGGCAGCATGAACTGTCGCCCTTTCAAAGTCTGCTTCCATGGTCCGGTCTTCTTTATTGCACATCTCCCTGTTGGCAACATAGGCGGTTCTTCCTCTGCCTCAGGTGGCGGCTCCTTGGCCACCGGCGGTTCCTTGGAATGGTTCTTGACGTTGTCCTCTGCCAAGCTTGGGACATTGACTTTTAAAATGACCGGGCTTGTTGCAATGGAAGAAACGGAGATTGCGGACATTACCTTGGGTAGGAATGACATTGTTGCCAGCGTTCGCCCTAGCTCTCTTCCTTTGTCCCTGATTTTGGCCTTGCGCTCTCTTCACCTACTGGGACCTATACACTCCTTTGTTCTGATCCTTGTGAGACCAAGTCTTGTTATTTCTTGGCCTGGTCTGTACCTCCTGTATTATGGGTGCAGCTCAAATGAGCGCATCCTAAAGATCTATTGGGCGCATTGATTTGAGGCGGGTGTTTATAGGTGGGTTTAATTGGGCACAAAACTTCGACACCTGTTGTGTCATATCCATTTGTGGCGCATACTTCAAAAGAGAGACAAACTTTGAGTAGTATGCATCAAGAGATAAACAAAGCTGTTTCAGCTCATAGAACTCGTTCATCTTCTGCGTGTGGTAGGCAAGTGGTAGATATCTCCCTTGCACTGCTCTTTTAAGCTTTTCCCAAGTAACTGACCCTTTCGAGATCCCTTGGTCTCTGCACCATTGCTTCCACCAAAGTCTTGCTTTGCCGGTGAGCTTTAGCTTGGCGAGCATTGCTTGGTTAGCGGGTGCAGTGCTTCAAAATAATCTTCCATGGATTTGATCCAGATATCGGCATTAGTTTGGATGGTCCTTCCCTTGCCATCAAATTCAGGTGGCTTGATTTGCTTGAGAAGAAACTTCTTCTCCTAAATCACAGCCGTACTTGGAGTAGGGGTCGGACTAGGGGTCTGCACTTGAGGTTGTGCCTGGGCATTGAAATTCTTTACGTTAAAAACTTGCTACATTTCTCACATTTCATTACATGCCCAGTTTAGCTTTCAGCCAAGTGACCTAATCACTTAACTCCTTACCAACACTCACAACCATGATAGCCATTGATAAAAAAAAAGTTTATTTCATTCATATGGGCATAGCCCTTTGAGTACAATTATTCTTGGGATGGTAGAGCAAGCTGATACATTAATTCGGGGAGAATAAGATTGTGTTACATTGAGCTACAGGAACTGAGTAATAGTATGGATTGAGGTCATGGATTTTCAGGAATCGATAGGTCATTGGAAGATTAGGGTATCCTTTCCTTTGATACCTACTCTTTTCATAATGTCCCAACACCTTGATTCTGTCAGTAGGGATTACTCGAGTTACTTCCTCGTACACATACGTGTTCTGCTTGACCATTCAACCGTCGACATGTAGGGTTGTGTTTGCGTGAGCCTCAACAAAGATGAACAGCTTCACGAAGTTTAGGTCCTCCAACCACTTGATTCTCTTTAGGTTGGTTCGAAGGTACGCAAATTGGTGGGCAGCTATGTAATAGATTCCTGAATCACCCATCCATCTCCGTTCCACGTACAAGGGTGAATGATTATAGATGCGGTCTAGGATATTTATCATATCGATCCTCCCCGTCGATAATCTGAAGCATGCATCGCAGTCATAAACATAACCTAGAACACCAAGAATTTTTTCCATGCTTCATGACTCTGCAAGTCAACATCGATAAGTAAGGAAATGTTCTTAATAGCAACATTTGCTCTACTTCTCCTCATTAAGTTTTCTTGTAAATTACTTCCTCGTTGGTTTGCTCTGATACCAACTATAACATATCCACATATTCTCTCGTAGGATACGTCTTCACAGCCCATCGGGAAGAGAGTCCAGAAAGCGCCGCCCGGCACTCCCATGGAATGTCACGGGGCTTGCAATCCAGGTCCTCCCGAGTCTACCACGAAGCGGAAGCATTCTGGCCATTCCCACTTAGGACCGACCTGAATCAAGGTTTTCCTAGTAGTCAAATTCCTAGAACGGTAGCTAGTGTCGAACCCCAGGTGAACTACTTTACGTAGAAATGTCAGGGTCGAAGCGAATCCATGCTGCACTTGGTTCAAGGAGAATGGGAGAGGAGAGGGATGCAAAGCTCGACCTCTCTGCCCGTAAGGCATAGTCCCATTCCGTTCCCCTAAAACAGCATAAATCGGTCACTAGTGCTCTAGATTCTAGGTCATCCTTGACGTAGACTCTTGACTCCGCAACTCATCCTTGCCTTTACTCGATCTATGAACTTCCTTTGGCAAATCAGTCTCAAAATTTGCCTACTTCCCCCTCGCACAGGAATTCCTTTTACAGGACGTGGGTTTTAAGAAATTAGGGAAAAGGCTGTGTGCACAAGGCTTATGGAAGCTTTGTCTTTAGAAGCTTCTAAAGAAGCTTCTTATACTTCTATCACAGAACGTGACATGGAGGGGAATGATTGGAAAGGAGGGGTGAATGTGACGATTGAGGGAGATAAAGATGACGATTATGGTGACGATGACGATGGCAGGGTCATGGCATAGCTGGAGATGGAGAAAGATCTGGCGCGGCAGCAGCCTGTGAAGGTGGTGATGGTGGGCAACGTGACAGGCAGGGTCTCTCCCTTCTCTCTCCTCATTCCTCTCCCCCAACCTCCAAGGGGGAGGTCTTATAGGTGGGGGGGGGGGGAGTTAGCCACCCCCGTGGCATAATTGCATGCCCTCTCTCTCCCCCATGCTCTCCTCCTCACAAGGGGTTCTCACGCTTCCTCTCACACTCCTCTCCCTTGCCATGCATCGGCTGAGGGGAGGGGGTAAATAATAAAAAAATTTGCCTTAATCTTAACCATTATCCGTTTGCCCCTTTTTCCAAGAAGGGTGTTCTTGTGCGGCTTGCGGGTTTTAGCCTCGGCCTTATTTGCGCAACATGGTTGGGGTTTATTAACGTGTGTGCAGGGTAAGCTTTTAACTGCCAACTTTTTACAATGTGGGAGATTACTTTGGGGTGCCTTATTGCGCGCGGTGTGGGGGGTTTAAGGTTGGCTTAATATTTCAAGTGGAAATATTACAAAGAGAGATATAATGAGAGAATGAGATAGAGAATGGATCGTACACTTGCATTGCTCACTTATCATATACTTGCCTTGCAATAGTAGCTGCTGAGAGTACACATATATATACAATGAAGGTGTGGATATGGTAGGTCTTCTTAGCAAAGTATCCTCCACATGTTTTAGATCTATCTTATCTAGTTTTCCTAAATATCTAGATATTTTATTCCTAGATATTCTCTAAGTACATGTTCATATGAGTACATTCTAACACTTTCCTCATGCCCGCATAAAATTTGTGACCAATGAAGCTAATTTATTTTTTATAATTCTCATTTTTTAGCTCATTTTACATGTGATGAGTTATTTCGATCATGACGGTCAATACTTAGTTGTTTGTGGTGAAGCCCCTACATAAACATATCCTCAACCCACTGTAGGTGAACCTCTCTACATTATTGAAATGTAATATTGCATATGCATATCTCTCTCTCTTTCTAGAAAGTTGAGCTTATTCATTAAGATGAAGAGAATGGCCAAACTTTTGGATCCCCAAGAGGAACACTAAGAAAATGGAAAAACTACTATAACAAAATTGATATTGTGTCACCAACAAGTATATTCTTTATGCTCTAGAAACCACACAAAGAAAAAAGAACACCAAAAACAAAGGAACTTTGTATGTAGCATTCTATAATGAATCTCCCACGGCTCTAATTCAGCAAACTGAGTCTAAGATAGACGATCGAATTAGAAGTTCAAAAAGATATGAAGTGAGGTCATCCAAGAGTGATAGTCCATTGAAGTGTGTCTGGTGACATAGTGTTCTTCTTCGGCCAATAGGGTGATGTAGCAACTCTTTAGGTGGAGGCAAGGCATGAGTTTCGATGATGGGCTAGAGAGATGTGGGCTCTTATTAAGCGGAATCATGCTTTAGAAAGTGAAAAATCCTTTAGGGTTATATAGTTCTAACCACCTTACTGCCAATCATGGCTACCTATTCCATTCTTTTCAATAGACTAGTGGTAGATTATATCATGGGGAGCCAATGACAAGAAGAAATACTCCATTATCTTTGTGTTTCTCATTGTTGTGATTTGTTGGAGATGGGAGTGAAGGGATTCTAGCTTATACTAAGAATCTAGCATTAGGAGAAATATGGACTCTCTTTTTTTCCCCTTAAGGAGTGAATAAACAAATATAGGCCTAACCAATGAGAGCTCTGGGATTCCATATTCATGTAACATGAATTTTCTAGCCATATCTTGGTCCAAATCTTCTCTCAACAATAAAATAAGGGGAAATGTGGGGAATACAATGTTCTCACTTCTTGGAAGTTTGTGACTCAAATTTTCATTTTCTTATTTTTATGTTTGACTTTTCATTTCTTCTCTTTTTAGTTTCCCCCGTCTTTCTTAGGCGGAACTCAAATTTATCATATCTCTTTTCCCACTTCTTCTTTTTTGACAAAATTTGATAGCCTCATTGTTGCTTGCCCTATCTATAACCTTGTGAAATTTCATTTCCTCTACACAAACACAAAGCGAGTTTCACATGTTTTATGAGAGTAGAGCTTGTTCTATCAAAGCCCTAATATTTTCTTCACAAAAGTTTACAGGTTTATTGTTCTCTTCCATGGATGTTCTATGGTAAAGTTTTATCTGGTTTGGACAAAACTTGTGCAAGTTATGTGCATTCTCTGACATGTAATTTCTTTTGTTTTGGTACTCTAGGAGTCTCTTATAGTTAAGAATAATGATATTTTGAACACTGAACTTCCTCTTTAACATCTTAGGGTTTCTTTGTAAACAAAGTTATAGGTATGTCCTCTTGTTTTTTTGTTGCTCCATAGTTAAATTTTATCTCATTTGGAAAAAATATATGCAAGTTATATGTATATTGAGCTTTCCTTGGTTTTTGTACTCAAAGAATCTCCGAGGGTAAAGAATAATGATTTTTAAAAAACTCAACTTTTTCAACATCTTCGGGCTTCTTTGCAAAGAGAGCCACATGTATACAAGTACAATGTTTTTTAAATAAAATTGCTCCATTTAAAATTCATTTCATTTGGAGAGAGCATTTGCAAATTATAAACATGCTGATAGGTAACTTTTCTATTTGGTTATTATAGATGTCTTCACAGAGGAAAAACATCAATAACATACTTGCAGTGGAGGTTTTCAATAGGAAAGATAATGGTGGTAATTGGATTTGTGATAAGTACTATAAGTGGGATTGGATTTTGATGCACCCAAGTACTCAAGGGAGTTGCGTAAGGATGTTACAAACCCCAACAAACATTGGAAAGGTAGAATTTTAGAGTTTAGAAAAGTATTTAGTGAAACAAGTACAGTAACAGAAGTGTTGATCCAACATGTTTATATGCACAAACAAATCTTTGTATACGACGAGAACTACATTGCAAATTATGAACAAAACAATAAGTTTTTACATTTTATCATTGTTTATTCTTTTTTGTTTTTAAACGTCTTTGGAGTATTCTGATTCAATCTTGTTTTACTAGCAACTCTATATCCATCGACTTTGCATGAATGGAAAAATGTGGAATGTTTGAGTGGTAAGATACATGTTTGGCATGAAGACATAGGTTCTTTGATCTATGATAATAACTCTACAAGTCAACTTGCAACTCAAAATATCTTTTTTTATAACTCATTGTATATAATAGAAAGACAGAGATTGTAGCATGTCCCATTGCCGCCACTATCTAGTGTTGAATGGTTGATTGGTAGCTTGGAGTTGTCAGGAGCATGTAAGTCCAAGATAAAATCTGACATCAATAGTGCTATGAAACCCACCACATGCTCCAAAGATGTGCATCTTAGTTTATTCCATTCTCATTGTTTGCACATTTGTTTAATTCATGTGATGTTCCAAAGAAAACAAAGATTACTTATCAATGCAAGAGTCCATCTGAGGAATGGATGTAAGCCTTGGCAAGTTAAAAGAGCACATTTTGATGAGACGATTGAGTGCATGGTCAACCAATCTTATCTTACATTTAAGTAAATATTTTTTACTAATTTGCATACCTTGATTTAATTAACATAGGTCTTGCTTAGATGAATTGTTGTGTTAGTCACATTTACTTAGACAAAATATGTGCATTCGCTTTTGATATAGAAGAGGATGACTTTTGCGAGGGAAGTGGATTAGCTTGGATCAAGATACCGAAGAAGAGATCACTCATACAGCTCTCATAGATATGGTTATCTTGTGGAATGGTCATAATCCTTTTATAGTCAGCACAAAGAGTCATTTGCCCATTTCTTTTTTGAGACAAGAAATCCAATTAATGTCCAATGATCCCCTCTACAATTTCTATTTCAAGTTAGACAATAGAAAATTCAAGACTCATAGTGAGCAATCCATGATATGTAAACAATGTGCTTCTCCACATATCATTGAGATAGTGGAATCCTTGTAAATTTTTTTTAATAAAGAGTGAATACAAAACTTTTTTAAACTTCTAAGTACTTTCAATTTTGATAATCTTAGTTTATTGTAATCCAAGTGTGTGATAATACATACTATAACTAGGCAATTGTGCTGGTTAAAATTATAATTAAATTGTAGGCTAGAGTTAATCTATGGAATATTGTATTTGCATAATCATCTTTTCTACTCATTTCTTAAATTTAGATATTAAATTGGATCCAAAGGGATTTTTGAAGGCCTTTTAGATTTCTTTTCTTAAAAATGTTCTATATTTTCTCTAGTTGGACTTGAATATACTTAGCAATCCAAGCATATTTAAGGATATAATAATGTAGAACAAAGTGTTTGTCTGTATGAGTAATTTTAATAGTGACTTTAAAGTATTGAAATAAAGAAACTAAGGTAAGAGTTTTAATTTGAAACTTTACGATTTAAAATTTTATAAGAACCTTTATTTAAAACCCTAGATACATAGAAGTTATAACTCCAAACTCATTTTCACTTTCATTCTCTCTACTTCCCTACACTTGTGCTCTCCTTCCTTGTGTGATGCACTTGATGATTTTACAGATTTTGATATACTGGATGCCCCAGCATATGTTGATGAGGTGGCTTGATATGGTGGCACGAGCATCGATGATATCTCTACCATTGTGAGCATCCAAGAGTAGATTGAGGATGCAACGCCATAATATGAAACCTCTGATGAGGAGTTCGAGCGGTTGCAAGAAAGCCTTTTTGGTCCTCGACCCAACTACACAGTACATTCCCACGAAAGAGACGAGGGTGGCCCAATTTTAGGATTAGACATGGATGTTCTATTACATCACATATAGATGATGCGGAGAAGGTAATGTTCTCGATTTCCCATGCAACTTCACCATTAGGGCCTCTAGGGCATCAAGACTCTCCATATCACATATTATTAGGACCGATGTCATTAGAGCAGCCATGGCTGGAGGCTTGCATCTGGGGGTCTTAATCTATAGATTCAGGCCCCCAAACGTGAGCCTCCCTCTCGCCCATCCCGACCAACTCTAGCTTTGGAGAAAGTAGTGTGGCTTTGACGTTCAAAACTACTCTACTTATTCACAAGTACTAGGTCTGGCCCACTTTTCTCCATGGTGGCTCGTGGCATGGTTGCCGGTGTTGAAGACTCCACTGTCATTAGGAATAGGAACTATTGGGGCAAAATGTATTGTTGCCTATGATCAAGAATAGCTCTAACCATGGGGATCTTAGCTTGAAGAATCCTAGGAGAGAGTAGATGTACTTATTGCCTAATGATATCTCATTACCAATGTAATGCACTTTGTAATCTTTTCTTGAAGTATTAAAAACCGATGTCTGTTGGATTTGCGTGCAATGTAGTTTGTGATATGTGTCATTTTTTATTATTGTTTTTTACTTGAATGTTACATTTATTTGTTGGATTTATACACAATATGATTCGTACCCTAAATTTAATACACGGTGCTTTATTGAATTCGTGCGCAGCATGTATTCGTTCAAACGCATGCAATGATAACTCAAAGACATAAATAAAACAAAAACAAGTTACTAAACAAAAATAAGACATGCCAAAAAATTTGTATTCATATTCATAACAATTTACATGGGTTCCATTACAACCAGGGTTTTACAAAATCTCTTCAAAAGCTATACTCCATATATGTTTAAGTAGTATATCCATATCTTGTTGATCTCTGTGAGGACTATCTTTCCATTGCGCCGAAAGAACCTCACTATTTGCAGATCCTTGTGGGTCGGTGACCCTCCTTGCATGCATGGCTACATAGACTGAGTCTCTGAACAAGTCAATGAGGTAGGCTTCAGTAGCTTCTTGTAATGCAAGGAGGGCATGGGCACTCCAAAAATGAGATTGTTGCACATGTGATCCATCTAGGAAGTGCCTCTTGTTGTTCCTAATCAGTATGCCATCCATAATCTCTTGCATCAAGTTCTCAAATGGAGCCTTCAGTATCAGAAGGTGCATGGTCTTCTGGTAATGACAAATCTTACGACGACGAAGAGCCACTATGCCTGGCCTCCATCAATGCTTGCTATGTTGGCATGGTGGTGGTGGTGGTGGAGTTGGGGGAGGTGGCCTTTGTATAGGATTTCTAGGGGGTGTCTCTCTGGGCCGCTTGCTTGGTATGTGCCATGTCTTCTAGGAGAGAAAACTCAAAAATCAAAAGTGAAATGTGTAAAGTGAGGTGAAACTTTAAACTTATAACCAAACTTTTTAAAAATCCTTAAACTTAAATTAATGTATCCAAGATTTGGAAAAATATGACTAGTGATTTGATTGACATGAAATTTTACCTGTGGACTCCTCTAGACATATCAACCAACCAAAAAAATTTGGCCCCATTAGAAGCCTCTAGGACACTTGTTTGAAGGCTCGCGTCTAGGGCCCTAAATCTGAAGATTCAAGGCCCCAAACGTGAGCCTTCGAATAGCGTCCCAAAGGCTTCTGATGGGGGCAATTTTTTAATATCCATGCTTTTTTATGATGCTCAACATGTGGGTGAAGTTTCACCAGATTCTGATTTATAAAATTGACGGTTCAATCTTTTTTTGAAGATGCATTAATTGGATTATACTTCACTGATAACAGAAAAACTCACCAACGAGTGTGCGCAACTGCATATTAAATGTATTATTAATCAAACTACATGAAAAATTGGAGACTTAAAAATTCAAAAAAAAAATCATGGGTAAATGGAATATTGCATATCAAATATAGTGTTGCCAAACCACTAAATACAGTAAAGATATAGTGCATCGGCCCATGTACAATTGATCACTGACGTGTGCATGATTGTGCATTGAATTTATCCTCAACGAAACTACTTACAAAATTGGAAACTTGAAAATTTGCACAATACAAATCATGGTCAAAATAGAATATAACATATTGGATTTAGCATTACAAAACCATGAAATACATGGTAAATAGTGCATCGTACCAAGTACAACTAGAGCTAGGCAAAATTTAGCTCCATTTTATAGGCCACTGCTATCAAATACTTGAAGGTCTATTTGAAAGATAATCCAAAAATGAGCTCCTTACAATCTACAACCAAACTTGAGCTAAAAAAATAAATCCAATTACAAGGTAGCTTCTCAAAGTATACTGTTGACATTAAGATTAAATGTATCCTTGTTGTTGCATATTCTATGAACAAGAATTAGATCTATGGACTTAATAGTGATATGCCGGGCATGAATGGATAAAAGTTGACCATCACTCATTAAATCAATCAAGTAGCTTTCAGCTGCTTCTTGGAGAGCAATCAAGGCTTGGCTTGACTATCGCCCCACATTCCTTGCCTGGTTCCTTGAAAAGAACTTGTGATGATGCCCTAACTGCAGATCTTATAGTATTTCTTGCACCAACCTAGAGAATGGTGCCTTAGGAATAATCAAGTTGAACATCTTCATTTTGGAATCTCTTTTTAGAGAGAGAGAGAGGTGAGATAAACCCCTTAAGGGTAAAAAAAGAGAGTCCATATTTCTCCTAGTGTAGGTCATTCAAACATTTTGAAGTTGAAGAATCAATAGTTACACCAAGAAATAGATACAATGAGGAAACAATTAGAGGAGAGACAAGGAAAAATAAGGAGTCTCATAACCCAAGTGTAGCCAAATGGAAGGAAATGGCACTCCGATTGTGTGAAACAGAGAGGAATCTAGAGAATATTGAGACAGTCAAGCTTGGAAGTGGAGGCTGCAAGAGAAGAATAGTGACAATATAGTAACAATTGGTCACTCGTGCTAAACTAACTGTATTCTTCTATTTGTAAGAAGCTGGGAATACTTAGAATGTTAATAATATGCCATGTCACACTGACACTGGTATATAAGGAGAGAAGTTGTAATTTTTCACATCTTTTTGACATATCAATACAATTACAATCTTTCTCTCCCTTCTTGCTCCAAGCTTCCATGGCTTCTTCATCTTTCCTGTCTTTCTCTCTCCAATTCTAGTCTTTCTCTCTCCTCGTCACTCTATTTCTCTCTCTTCCTGCAGTCTTTCTCTCTCCTCTGCAGTCTTTCTCTCTCCTCTTTCTCTCTCCCTAGTTCTCTCTCTGACAAGTGGTATCAGAGCTTCAGTCTTTGATCCATTATTTTCTTCCATTTTCACTCTCATTTTCCTATTTCAAACCAATTTCAGACAAAAATGGTACAAGACAGTGACTAGTGGAGTGCTGCAGGACAACTACAGTTAGCAATGACTACATCTGGAGTTATCCAAGGTCAGATATGGCGGGTAAAGGCTTAAATGGCTGGACGTCATCAAATTTTATGCAAAAATGGAGGTAACTAGGGTAAAGAATGGTTAACCGGGCTTAGTTACAGACTAAACTCCAGTTACTTTTCAAAAGAGAGCTTCTCTCTCTCTCTTTCAAGCTTTTGGCTGAAGCTTCCATGGTGGATGTCAATAATCTTCACAAATCTCTCTCTCTGTGCTGAATATCTCACTGCCAAACCATGGGGTAAAGATTCCTTGTGTCATAAGCTTCAAGAGGAGTACCAGGCTTGACCATTGCTGAAGAAGATTAGCCAGGAAGCAGCCCGAAAAATGCGCCGAAAAATGCGCTGATTTTCCTGCTCCTGCTCCCTGCTCAGCTTGCTCCACTACCTCAGCCATTAATCACAGCTCTTGAAGGCTTCATCAAGCACTGATTGGCAACAATCTTTAACCTCTGAAGTATTCTGATCAGCCATTCCTCTGTTCAAACCCTAATACACAGCAGGGCAGCCATAGCCACAGACATGGAAGCTCAAATTTCTCATGATTTTGGACTTTCCCGACCTTCAAGGCTTCTCTAAAGCTGAATACAAGCTGGATAGACTTCAAGATTGAAGACATTGAAGAGATTTCAGCCCGTGCATGTCAATGAAGCTCAAATGGAAGGAATATTTTGGGGCTTTTCATCAGAGAGCTTGAATCTTTGAAGTTCAAGTGTTCAAGCAAGGCTGGAGTATTGATCTTTCAAGGATTTCATCATATTGAAGCATGTATGGACTGATTTCATGGAGATTTCAAGCTTTATGTTGGATTCATGGTGGATTATGAAGAACTCTTGCATCAATCGGGTTAAAGCTGATATCCATCATCATTTTCAAGCTTAATGGAGGTATTTTCTTTTGCTAATCTCTGAAATCTCTCAATAATCCTATTGCTAATGGCTTTTCCACTTGTTGATGAGAGGTTATTGATCAATTAATTCACTGAATTGATCAATAGATCAGAGAATAGTATTAATTTTCTTCAATTTCAGCCTATTTCATTGAATTCCTTTTGATTCAAAACCATTACTCATCTTAGGTAACATTTGATCAGCTTGATGCATAACCTTGATCTGTTTTGTTGAAATTCTCTCTTATCCAAGCTGAAATATTGTAAAAGGGTAAGTACTAGCAATCAGTGAGTCACTGAATTGCATAGGTAAACCCTTCTCCCATCTCAAGTTCTTTTATCTCAATCAATTGCATCTCATGAAAGGCTGAATGAATATTTTCCAAATGCATATCATGCTGATTGCTTAGTACACTAGCCTCTGCCATGTTGATATTCCCACCGAGGAAAAAGGTGGATGCCGGGGGAGATAGTGGGACAAAAGAGAGGTGACCCTCCCTCACTATCGAAGATCCCGAAGGGGTGCAACCAACCGACCCGGGGGGAACTTTGCCCACCTCCCGGTGATTCGGAGCCCGTGTAGGGAGCCCGTCCTGCCGTTTTATCCCTCACACAGGTACAGCGAGTGGAGAATTGAAGATTGAAGACTTTCCAACGACTCAAGTACCTATTGGAGTAAAACAGGGTAAAACAGGGCATTTTCAGGTTACCCACAGGGTATTTACAGGTGGATACAGGTACACCCTTTGATACTGAAGTACAGGTGCAGGTACTACAGGGTACCCACAGGTCCTATATACCCCTTTGCAGGGTTTGGTAGCCTTTGGAGGTTACTTTCTTGCATTACAGGGTCAAAATAGGGCACTTACAGGTCTAAACAGGGTGCAGGACTGGACAGTTCAGACTCTGAAAGTCAGTTACAGAATTTTCTGTCCTAAACCTGTTATAGCGTGCTATAGCTCATCTCGAAGAGGGCATTGTAAGCTTCGATTCGCACAAAAAAGTTTTGCAATCGGAGTTTTCTAGCCAAAGTTATAGCCGTTTTACTGACAGGGGGTACTGCAGGACTGCACTAGTATGGCAGGGCATAAAGGCAAAAATAAGGTCCAGGAGGATTATGCACAGCAAATCAGGGATTCTATGATGGAAAGCACACTTCAAGAGAACCCTGAAGAGCCTCAACAAGGAGAGATTAGTATTCTCAATGACGCTTTGTGTGCCCATGAACTAAGACATAAGGAACGTCATGAAGCTATTTTGTCAGTAATGGAGCATATGATTTTATCATTTGGTCAAACAAAGTCTACAATGGAACAAATGGTTTTATCTCATGGACAAACGAAGTCTACGCTTGATAAGTTGATGGAATCAACTACCCAAACCAAGGCTTCCATTGATAAATTAGTAGAATCCAATGCTCAGCTTATGGCAAAATTTTCTCAATTGATGCCATCGCAAACAGGATCAAAAGAAGCTAATGAGAAGGCTTGTTCAAACAATGACCCTTCAGTCCCACTTCAGCCATCCAACCAAAATGGTTATGGAGATGGAATCATTGGAAGAAGAGGTATTCCCAATAGTCAGTATGAAGTAGGAGAAGCTTCACAAAGGCATGATGATTATTTGGGCAGTTTGAACGGCGCTAATACTCAAGCTTTTGGACTGCATACTCAGCATCCTAGGAGTGCTTTACCAACAGGAAGATTACAGGGTAATTCTCAGCCACCTGTTGGAAGATTTCAATCTCATTTTGGGGGTTCTGTACTTAGAAATTCCGATCAGCCAGTTTTGGGACAACAACCTTTCCATGATAGAGAGTTCAAGGATAAAATTGTTTTATCCAAATTCAATGGCCAGTCATCTTCACCATCAGAATTAGAGGAATGGACTTCTAAGATGGAGTCTTATTTTGACATATTTCCTAAAACTGATGACATGAAGATACATTTTGCCTCCCTCCACTTAGAAGGATTTGCTCACACTTGGTGGAGGTATATCAAGAAAGAGAATGTACTTATTGAGAATTGGGAAGCTTTCAAGGCACTTATGGCTGAAGTCTTTGTTTCACCTCTTGAGAAAGAGAAGTTAGAACGAAGATGGTACAACTTGGAACAAAGGAGCCTAAGTGTAAGAGATTATACAAACCAATTCCTTAACTTGACCATGTATGTGGAAAACATCAGTGATGAGGCCAAGTTACACAAGTTCATGTATGGTTTGGAACCATCCTTGTCAGCTGATGTTATGGCGCAAAATCCTACTTCACTTTTCAAGGCTATTGAGCTTGCAGAGCGCTTTGGAAGGAAGTATAGGAAAGAATCTTCATTTCAGCCAAGTTATGGACAGCCAAGGACTGTTTTAAAGCAAGGGCAAGTTGGTAACAATTATGGCAGCAACCATATGCCTAGTGGGAGCTTACGGATACCAACTTATCCCCCATTTAATGCTTCTAGGCTTCAAGGCAATTTCAGGACAGCAAACAGTCCAAAGGTTGAATTTAAGCAAGGTGACAATAAGCCTAAGTCTACTTCAGCCAATACAAATTCTAGAAATATTCCCATGGATCTTTACAAGGAAAGAAAGGACAAAGGCTTATGCTTCAAGTGTGGAGAAAAGTATACTCCTGACCATGCTTCAAAGTGTGTATACAAAAATGCCAAGCCAAAAATTCAGAGTATGCTAGTTCTTGAGGACCTTGAAAATGACATAGATGAAGTTAATACAGTCCCAATCAATGCTGAAAATGAAGATTTCGAGGATGATGGTGGACATGAGTACTTCTATGATCCATCTGACTCTTTTCCTTTTGATCCAGGCGGTGATATCCCATTTGATCCTGGTGGATTTTGTAATGAGTTGCCTGCTGCCACTAATTGTTCTATCTCTATGGATGCTTGGACGGGATCTAAGAACCCTAATACACTTCGTATGAAGGGAAGCATATGTGGAAAGCCAGTGTTCATCCTGATAGATAGTGGCAGTACCCACAGTTTTGTCAATAAATCCATTTTGTACAAGTTGAATTGTGTTCCCACCGACTTACAGCAGCCCATTAGAGTACAAGTGGCTAATGGTGAAGAGGAAATCAGCACACAGATTTGTCCACAGGTTTCTTTGCAGATGGCTGAAAATTTTGAAGTCAAAGTAAACCTGATCACTTTGGAAATGGGGCCCATAGATATTGTACTTGGTTGTGACTGGTTGATGACCTTAGGCAGGATTACTATGGATTTCTCACAGTTATATATGGAGTTTTTCTCCAATGGACAGCTCATCCGTTTACGGGGGATCCCTAGTAAATCTGATTTTCAGCTTATCACCATTCAACAACTCAAGAAAGAGTACAAGAAGCGCTCACAGATATTTGTATTGCATTTGAACAAAGAAACACAGGATCAGCCCAAAAATTCAGCAAACCATCCAGCCTTGACAGCTCTTCTTGAGGAGTACAGAGATCTATTTGAAGTACCTACTTCATTGCCTCCTAAGAGAGCGGTGGATCACCCCATTGATTTGGAACCCAACTCAAAGACGATCAATAAGCCACCTTACAGACTATCAAAATGCGAACGAGAGGAAGTAGCCAAGCAAATCAAAGAGCTTCTTGAAATGGGATTTATTGAACCAAGTTCTTCACCGTATGCATCCCCAGTCCTGTTAGTCAAAAAGAAAGATGGATCTTTCAGAATGTGCATTGACTACAGGGATCTTAACAAGATAACAGTGAAGAACAGGTATCCTATACCCAGGATAGATGATTTGCTTGATGAGCTTAAGGGGGCTCGATTCTTCACGAAGATTGATTTGAGATCAGGGTATCATCAGATTCGCATGAGAGAGGGTGATGAGGTCAAGACTGCTTTTAGGACTGATCGTGGGCTTTACCATTTCTTGGTGATGCCATTCGGCCTTACAAACGCTCCAGCTACCTTTCAAAGCCTGATGAATAAGATTCTACAACCTTTCCTCTTTCAGTTTGTCTTGGTATTCTTCGATGACATTTTGATCTACAGCAAGACTTTTCAGGATCATTTGTCGCATATGAGGAAAGTTTTTGATGTGTTGAGACATCATAGGCTTTTTGCTAAGGAGAAGAAGTGTTCTTTCATGCAGACTGAAGTGGAATACTTGGGACATATAGTCAGTGAAAAAGGAATACAGGCTGATCCCAAGAAGGTGCAATGCATAAAAGATTGGCCAACGCCTACTACTACTACCTCTCTTAGAGGATTTCTTGGTCTATCTTCATTCTATCGCAGATTTATAAAGCATTATGCGGCAATTGCAGCCCCTTTAACTGACAGGTTGAAGAAAGAGGCTTTCTTTTGGGATTCTCTTGCAGATAGCAGCTTCAACCAGTTAAAGGAATTACTTACCTCCGCTCCTATTCTTGTATGCCCGGATTTCTCTAAAGAGTTTACTATACAATGTGATGCTAGTGGCCGTGGCATTGGGGCTGTTTTGCTTCAGGAGCATGGAGTAATTGCATTTGAAAGCCGTAAGCTTACTGATAAGGAGATGGCCATGAATGTTTATGATCAGGAAATGTTGGCTATTTTGCATGCAATCAAGAAATGGCACCATTACTTATATGGCAGCCGATTCAGAGTGCATAGTGATCATCGCGTACTCAAGTATTTCCTTACTCAGTCAAATCTTACTCCAAAGCAACGACGATGGGTAGCAACATTACAAAATTATGACTTTGACATCACTCATACAAGGGGCAAAGATAACATAGTGGCTGATTCTCTCTCTCGTATGTGGGCCTGCAAAGTATCAGCCATGACGGAATTACATAGTGATTGGATTGAAGAGCTACAAGAGGCATATCTCTTAGATGAGGAATTCAGCCAAATCTTTCAGAAATTACAGCAAGGTCTCATGGAAGAAAACTCGCACTACCAGCTTAAAAATGGTCTTATTTGGTGGAAGGGCAAGATTGTTATTCCTTCTACTTCTTCCTTCAAGCGAAAAATTATGGAGGAGATGCATTCTTCGCCTTTAGTTGGACACTTGGGAGTTTTCAAGACTTATGACAGGATCAGCAAGAGCTTTTATTGGAAAGGACTGTGGAAAGATGTCAAGGACTTCGTTATGAAGTGTATGCCTTGTCAGCAAAATAAGGATAGCACCCATAAGCCAGGAGGTTTATTGCAGCCATTGCCTATTCCTACGGGTAAATGGACTCATATTACTATGGACTTTATCACTGGCTTACCTACTACCAAGAAGGGGTGGAATAGCATTTATGTGGTGGTTGACAGACTCACCAAAGCAGCTCATTTTATCCCAACAAAAATTCAGTTTACTGCTTCTCAGGTGGCCAACCAGTTTATGGAGCATATTTTCAGATTGCATGGATTACCGCAGGTGATTGTCCATGATAGGGACTCAAAGTTTATGAGTAACTCTTGGCAAGCGGTATTTACATCTATGGGTACCAAGTTGGCTCCATCTACGGCTTATCATCCCCAAACTGATGGACAGACAGAGAGAGTTAATAAATGGTTGGAGACTTATCTTCGCCATTTTTGCTATGATGTCCAAACCTCATGGGATTCTTGGTTACACCTGGCTGAGTTTGCTTATAATAATTCCACTCATGCGAGCATAGGAGTTTCACCCTTTGAGGCTTTGTATGGTTACAAGGTGCCCCTACCCACAATCATTTTTAACGAAAAGATCAACCCTCATGGGAAGGAAGAGTTGGATAGAATGCAGACCCTTCTTCAGCAATGCAAGGTGAATCTAAGGAAGGCTCAAGATCAGATGAAGATGTATGCTGATGAGAAGAGGAGGCCTTTAGAGTTCCAGGAAGGAGAGCTGGTTTTGTTGAAGGTGCCCAAATCCAAGTATTCTACATTGAAAGATGGATCCAGTAATAAGCTTGCCCACAGATTCTATGGCCCTTACAGGATCCTTAAGCGGATTGGAGATTTGGCATACAGACTAGAGCTTCCCTCTTCTACAAAGATTCATAACGTCTTCCATGTTAGTCAGCTCAAGCCCTATTATGGTGATCCAGTGGATTTAGTTGATGAGCTGCCACCTATTGATGAAGATGGTATTGTTCAGTACATCCCAGAGGCTGTTATAGGTCAGCGTGAAAAGAAGCTTCGATCACGTTCTATTGTGGAATATTTGATTAAATGGAGAGGTTTACCCTCTGAAGAGGCTTCTTGGAGACCTGATTCAATATTGGATGAGTATCCATACTTGAAGGATACATTAGTGGCTGAAGCCTATTGCTTATGGAGCTAGTATTGGTGCAGACTGGTTCAGGACAGCACGCTGTTTTAGAACAGTTTTTGTCGTACTTCATTTTCAGAATTGAGCTATCTACATGAGCTTAAAGTACTCTTCAAGAGCTTCGTTTTGATATGTGGTACACTTCATTTGGACACTTCTATCAAAAGTTATGGCTGATTTGGTCCAGCAGGGACTGTTATTCCAGCAAGCTGTCTACTTTCTTCTGGAACTATTTGTTGAAGATTCTATGGCTCCAATGGCTTCTAAGGTTCTTCAAATCATGTATATAGCAGGGTCCACTTTTCGTACTTCAAATTCAGCCCTTGTAATGATAAATTCTTCACTCATTCCCTATTTGTTAAGCTGTAAAACAGAGTAGTACTCTGTTCTATCCATCTTTTTTTTAGCTCTTTCTAGTTTTGTTTTTGGGGACAAAAACTTTTGGGAAGGGATGGATTGTAAGAAGCTGGGAATACTTAGAATGTTAATAATATGCCATGTCACACTGACACTGGTATATAAGGAGAGAAGTTGTAATTTTTCACATCTTTTTGACATATCAATACAATTACAATCTTTCTCTCCCTTCTTGCTCCAAGCTTCCATGGCTTCTTCATCTTTCCTGTCTTTCTCTCTCCAATTCTAGTCTTTCTCTCTCCTCGTCACTCTATTTCTCTCTCTTCCTGCAGTCTTTCTCTCTCCTCTGCAGTCTTTCTCTCTCCTCTTTCTCTCTCCCTAGTTCTCTCTCTGACACTATTGTGCTAAACTAACTGGTCACTCATGCTAAACTAGTTGTATTCTTCTATTGTGTTCGAGAGCATCAAGCAACATTAGGAAAAAAATGAACTCATAAATGGGCCTTTTAGCCCCCCCCTCTCCTCCTTAAAATAAGGAAAAGAGGAGAGAAGAATAGTAAAATAATCCTCCTCTCTTTTCACTTTTGCAATCTCATTTCTTCTTTTTTATATTATCTACAAACTAGATATACTCAGATTCCTTCTCTCTCCTCATTCAAGAAGTCTTTTTCAACCAAATTTTATATTCAAAAAGGAGTTAGTTATGGGAGTGTGGTGCTTCGTTTTCAATGCAAAATGATTAGTAGATACGAGGTAATTGATTTTTTAATCGAGAACAAAAAAAAAAGAAAATTCGAAAGTCTCTTTTAAGATATTTTGGGGATTTTTTATATTCTAGCTTTTGGTCAAAAAACAAACCAACTGGTCAAATTTCATGTTTTTTGGAGATGTTTTTGGAGGCAAAATAGAAATATCTAAAATACGAAAAGTATTGGACATCCCTACCCTCTGAGCTATTTCCCCCCATATCTATACTCTCTCATGGCTCTATTGTGACCTCTTCTCTATGTTTACCTTCATTAACAGAGTGCATTACTTACCCCCTCCTTTCCCTTGGCACCTTTGTGTGCCTCTCTATGCATCTCCACTCTACCTCTTGTGACAACCAAGTAGGCTCCCCGTTTCTACTAATAGTAAAATGAATATAGGAAATAAGGAGCTGCATATTGAGGTAGAGATTGAATATGCCCCATTATTCAAAAGAACCCAGCGTACCAGTATCAACCCTCAGGTTTTGCAGAGTTACATGAAAATGGGATTGAAACATGTAGATTTGTGGGTTGATGGGGAAATCTACCCAATTGACCCCTTAAACAATAGACCTTCAACTTTCTCACGAATCACAAATTTGCTGAAGTATGTGTGCGAGGGTGTAAATGGGTTACTTGGTTATACTAGGTGGCTCAATGATCAAGTGTTCAAAGTATTTACAGCTTGCCAAGCAACCATAAAAAATTGCCATGATATGATCGCTGCACATCAACTTCATATACAACAGCTCATAGGACAAGTGGTACAACTGAATGACAATATAATTCAACAAAACAATCAAATTATTTCAATGCATGACACTATCCATGACATTGGTATCTCATATGAGGAGGCAAAGGCACAATTGGACAACTTGAGAAAGATCAACAGCAAGCTAACATAGGAGCACAAACGAAAGAAGAAGCCAATCAATGAGTTAATTGTGAATACTAGCTAGTGGAAGCGACGTATCAAAGCATGTAAGATAGCTCAGAAAGAGAACCTAGGTGAGGGTGAGATTGGATTGTGTATTAGTAGATTGCCGAAGACAAGAACATTGGAAAACACTTTGAGCAATCCTAAGTTTAAGGCTATGAAGGAAAAGGTGATTCAGTGCACATTAAAAGATGTGTCAAATGAGTTCTCAGTTGTGGATGCACAATCTATTTGTGACAGGGCCGGCATTAGCACAATGATTTACTCGAAGATATTCAAAGGTGTGAAGATTGGGTTTGGTCATATGCTAAAGAGAAACAGAATTGTGCCTCTTCCTCAACCTTCAAAGTTAATAGAGGCCCGACGGCAACTTAATACAAAGGTTTTGGAGTTGATAGGAGATCCCATGCATGTTCAATGTGTGGAAACACTAAAGGTTGGGACCAAAAATGCATATGAGGTGAAGTTCACCGAACTCAATAATTATTATTTAGATTTGAACAAAGGTGCAGTCAGCAATGGTAATGTACTACAATATGTCTGTTGAGGAATGTAATGGTAAATTACAGTTTGTTATAAAATTAGATAAAAGTGAGGTCGTCAAAGGAGTAAAACTTGAAAGACTTAGTGTAACTCTAATGAATAGAGCTTTACAATTTGACAAGAACAACCCAACAAACTTTAGTGTTCAATCTGAGCACCATGTGTGGTGGCTCGCTGTATTTGAAGTTCCTAAGGAAACATTTGAGGTGCTGCAGCTACTCTTTATGCACACAAGCATTCCAAGCATCATTGATCGTTAGGAACATGGTGAGATGCTCTCGATTAAAGGGTATGGTCAATACTTGGTTGAATGGTATCTTGCAGGAGACTTGAAAACTTAAAAATGCATGTGTGGAATCTCCAATGGTGCAAATACAAAGAATCCATGTCTATATTTCTTGATAAAGAGGGTGGGAGGAAATGATGGAAAGAAGAATTGGCGAAAGGTGACAAGTGCTGCACTGATGCGCAATATAGAAGATCCCACTTGGAAGCCTATCTTCAACATTCCCTAGGATCATATTCACATTTTTTCATTGCATGCTTTTGTCAGAATCATGGAGAAACTTGTATAATTATACATTTTCTTTGCTTATAGGATGCAACCAGAAAAAGAAGCCATTGCAAAATGTAGGAATGTGGAGCGAGTGCTATCAAAAATTGGGCTACACAAGCATCAAGTGATGATTGAAAAAGATGAGAAGAGATAAGGAAAATCTGATAACTTTCCAAAAAAGCATTGCTTTGGAGGAGCAAAGGCTCGGAAGTTTCTCTCAGTAC
This sequence comes from Lygodium microphyllum, assembly GCF_053477565.2. NCBI lineage: Eukaryota > Viridiplantae > Streptophyta > Polypodiopsida > Schizaeales > Lygodiaceae > Lygodium > Lygodium microphyllum. The sequence continues at coordinate 126,582,061 of NC_141162.1, read as the reverse complement.
CCATCAATGAGGAAGGGAATGTCATGGTTCGTAGGCCATAGGACTACGATGGGTGGAAAAAGTTACATTTTGCAGTTCGTGATCAAAGTAATGGAGGAAAAACATGATTGGCCAAAGCTAAGGTTTGGATAAGTCTTAACAAATTGGCTCCCTTACTTTGCAAGATGGTGTTTAACAATGAAGATAAGCAAGAATTTATCAATGATGTGCATAGCTTCTACGAAAACATGGTGGAAGCATGGGGCAAAAGCTCTATCACGCATTACATGGTGCATACTAAGTTAATATTTTAAAATTGTATGAATTGTATAAACTATTGAGCATAGTTTTACTCATATGTGACATGTGTCCTTGTAGCATATCCTTGAGGCACATGGGCCATACTTTGCAGAAAAGGGAAGCATCGGAATTTGGTCCACACAAGGGATGGAAAATTCACTAGAGCCCCAAGAGGAACACCAAGGAAAAGGGGATTCTACTGCTAGAAAATCTATCTTGTAACATCAACAAGCTTTTCTTTCATTCTTTTTTGATGACCAAAACAAAGAAAACAGTAAATCTTCACGCAGCATCATAGTAGATATCTCCCACAGATTTGATAGAATCAACCATAATCTTCAACGTCTTCATAGAATACTTAAATAGAATAAGGAACACAAAATAATACACCATTTTTTAATGAAAATCAATCACATAGTATTCATCTTCAATGTCTTTATAGTTTTCTCTCTCAATCTCTCATATATAGTTACACTATTTTGATAGAATTGGCTATCTTTGGCTTTGTTTCTCTCTCTCTCTCTCTCAATAGTACATCATCTCCTCACTACAATACTCTAATAATGACTCTCAATAATCCTTCTTAGGTCATGGATGCACCTCCCAAGAGGTATGTCTGATGTGAAGAGGCACTAGAACCACTACAGTGTCTCTTCACAACTCACTACTATCACTGTCACTCTAGTCTTCTCTTCCCTCTTCAGCAGTAGCTGCTTCTTCCATTTGTTTTAGCTCTTTTGAACTTAGATTCATCCTTTCCAAAAGTTAAAAAACTTTCCCAAAGTCACACTTACAGAAGATCTATAGAACAGTACAGTACACGACCAGAGCAAATACAAAACAATTATAGAGTAGAGACAGAGGCTCTATAGTAGGTTTACAGAGGGTTACAAAAGGTCATTAGAACCTCATAAATCATACTAAAACCATTCCAAACTATCAAAACTATTCAATAAGCTTCCAAAAGATTTCAATCTTCATCAATCATCAATCCATGCTTCATACAGAAGAAAATCGGAACAAAATAGAAGCTATACAGAACCAATCAGAACCTATCAGAACATCACAGAGCTTCATATCTCTACTAAGAATCATCATAAACTTCCAAAATATAATAAATATCATCCAAAACACTCTCAAAAACTTCCATTAACAACCATACATCACTCTAAATCCATCAAAAATCAATCATTCAATCCTCAAAAACAACAAAAATCAGTAAAAAATTCAGTCTTTTTTCACTCTCAACATATCCCCACACTTAGAAAGGAAGCGTCCTCGCGACCTAAGGAAAAGAAGAATATAAGTTCATTAAAGAGTTCAATTTTTATATTCTTCAGTATCTTCAACAATCTCTCCAAACCATGACCCTAACTTATCACCTGTATCTCTAGAAAAGAATACTTCTAAAGGAAAGCTTCGTTATTAATTAACACATCTGATAATCAATAAAAAGTCATAACAAATTTGTAAAGGATATAAGAGGTTCTTCTTTAGCTTTCCACCATAGGCATGCCATCCACCATCAATAGTTTGAAAAGAGCTCTCGAATAAATTATTCAACCAGCACGAACTCATCACATACAATTATTACAACACAAACACTAAACACAACCATCTGAATGACACCTCCAAAAAGAGAGATATATATAACTAAGAATCATCCAAAATACATTGCAAAGGCATCAATGAAGGTGATTCCTTTTGAAGGCTTGGTGGTTTTGAAAACGATCCATGGAGAAGGACTCATCCACAAATGTCTTTGGAGGATTTTGAAAGAACTGAAGGCAGCTTATCCTTTCTAGCAAAACAAAGTATCTGCTAGATAGACATAGGGCATGAAAATATAGGACATCCAACTGTTGGGAATCAATGTTCACATTGACATTAATACAAAGCTTTTGAATGGCCTTTTGATCGTTATGGGAATGCATGTGCATGTATGCTAGATACCAAGCAAAATGAGCTATCAATCTCACTGAAGGATCTAGAGATTGTGAATATTGGTGAGCAAAATGAAGGTAATTCTGGGATGTTTGACTAGCAGTTGTCTAGTCCTCTTCTTCTTGGAATCTGAGGGGGTTGAGAAATAGAAGTGGCAGGAGATGGAAGAGGAATAAGTAAAAGAGGATGAAGAGATGGGTAGGCAAAATCATAAAAGGAGAAACAATCTAAAGGAGTGGCTGCAAAATTTAAGTGAATCAGTTAGGAAAGGTGTCAATTGATAAATAAGAAAAGTAGAAGATATATGGATAGATGGAGAAGGGCATGGTGGAGAAGGGGAAAAAACTCGATCTTCAATGAAAGAACAATAGGTAAATATAGGAATTTGAGGAAAACCCTGAGGTTGGAAAAGAAGAGGTAAGATAGCTGTTGCTGAGTTGGATTGATAAAGGGAAAGATAAGTATCATAGCGATGGGCCATTTGCTGGTAGTACAATAGGTTAGGAGAACAGAGGGACCGAAAACAGATCATCTCTGATAGGCATTAAAAAAAAAGAATCAAATGGATGGTTCTTGGAAAGATAAGCTAGGAGATTCACCCTTAGTTGGTTAATGCTCTGCACATAAGTAGAAGTTGTATTCTGATGTTGATTCAGGACCACAGAATCAATCATTGAATGCCATGAATTGTTAGGGCAAGTTTCCACTTTAGAAGAATAACACTGGAACATGTCTTCTATCCTCAACTCCAAATAGTTTATAGCTTGTAAAACCACATCCCCCACATACCAGGCCAGATCTACAGCATTTGAAATCAACAGATGACCTCGTAGATACATGTAAGATAGCAACATGGTATCCGTCGTCACAGAATCTTCAAAAACCATACGGACAACTTCTGTCAGCAAATTAGGAGACGAAGCCCCACTCCAACCATCCTCTGGAAGAGGGAGATCCATCGTTGAAAGCTTCATAGAGAAGGCCAACTTCTGCACAACTGATAGTGGACAAAGAAAGAATGGTCTAGAGGAACATACTCCTAAAAGTGCTCAAATGTAGACCATAACAAATCCATCCGAGACTGCAATTTTTTCACTTTATCTTGAAATAACGGACACAATGTGGCATGTCTCTGGAGAACTGCCAAGTCCTGCTGAGATATAGAAGGATGAATAGGAATATTGGGGCTTGGAGGAATGGATCGTGACTGTGCCAGTTGGCCTTGCAACTGATTAATCTAGGAAGCTTGTGATTCCAATGTATTATGAGCAGTTTGCAAAGATGACAGTTTTGTATCTAAAAGAGTCTGAAACTCTTGAGCTTCTTTGGACATTCTCTCTTTCTCCTTCGAGACTCTAGTGACCTTTGACTGAGCTTCTGCTAACTGAACTTCAAAGAATATATTTCTTCTCTCTGGGTCTCAATCATTTGGGTCTCCTACTCCATTTGCTTAAACAGATCAGCAAGAGTGTCTTTAGTAGAGGCTAACTCTGAGGTTGCCTTATGCAACTGGTCTTTGGACTGCATCAACTCTTCATAGAAAGAAACGTATAGCTGTTGAACACAAACTATCATTGAAAGTTCAATCGAACTCTGGATGTCATTACAAAGGAATGGAATGGCATCTCCTAACACTAAACTATTCAGTGAAGGGACTCATATTTCCAGAGAACCCTCTCTATGTGCCCTGAATAAATTATTGTATGTAAGGTAGGCAGGGAGATCACTGCTAGATGTAGCAGGGATTGTGACTGAAGGAAGGACTGAGGGAGTTTTATCTGCCACATGCTTCAAGTGCTTCCATTGAATGACCAATGGAGGAGGGGAATCAAGATCCTCTATGTCAATAGGTTCTGACTCTTCTGAAGGTGGAGGGGGAGGTACTGGATTAGATGGAGGAGGTGGTAACACACCCTTCTTAAGGCCTGAGTATGTCAAGAAAGCATATAAGTAGGAACCATAAGTGACATTTGTGACATTTCCTCTAGTCACTTTGACAAAATGTTGGTCCATCTTCGTAAGCAGGTAAGTACTCCTATCAATGGCCATCCCTTTTAACACCATCCTGGAATCTGTGAAGAGTTCTTTGGACAAATAATGGGATGGTGTTTTGGTAGGCATAAACTTGTCTTGGAGGAACTAGCAGACTAACTTCCAAAGAGGATCAGTGATCATGGAAAAAGACACTCAGGAAGTGTTAATCACTTTCTTGACATCCAGAATCTCTTTAGTCTGCTTCTGTAATAGCTTGATAATCTTATCATTGGAGAATAATTATTTGGATGTAACAAAGGGTTCTCCTTTGTAGGGAAGAGATAAAGCCTTCCCTAACCCTCTAGGTGTCAATACCATGGAAGCACCATGAACCAGGCCCGACTTCTTACTGTATGATGCAAGAAACTCATCACACAGGGATGGATTGTCTGGAATCAAAGGGAGTGAAGCACCCACGAAAGTTGCAAGTCCTACTTTTCGCTGTAGGCTCAAAAGCCAGTAGGGAAGAATAATCCCTATTGATCAACCGGACATACTGGATAGGAGAAGGAGCGTGAGGTGCCATTCAAATGGAAAATACACACACCACAAACACAGACAATCACAGAGAATGCCTGCAAAACAACCAAAATAGCTATAAAAAATAAATCAATCAAAACAAGGACACACACACAGACGTAACTAGCCAATTGACCACCCCAAACAACCCACATCCTAGAGAAAATTCGACATGACCTCTACACATATGCGACTGAAAACTTCATGCGATGCAACAAAGAGGCACCCAAGACCTCATATCAGGCAAAAAAGAAAGAAAAACTTCAAATTGCATCCATAATCATATTAGATGAGCAAACCATTATACCTTAAAAACCTAATCAGGACCTAACCATAACTTTGACCAACAATTTCAGCTAAGAGGACTTTACGTGTCCATCCCACGAAGCGTGTTTATTAAAAGGAAAAAAAAGTGCAGTGAGGGGAAATGGTTTTAATGAAGGTTTATTTTAAGAAATTATTAACAATGGGTGATATTTTATTAGGTTATAAACTTTAATAAGAAAACGATGGTTCATTCTTAAAATTTTAATAACAAATTATTAGGGTGAAGCGGTGCTTTAACAAAACCCGAACTACGATTCCCAGACTGGGGTCTCTGAATGAAAATTTATTAATTAAAAATTAAAAGTGATGTGGAGTGCTTTTTTGTCAGCGTGTGCTTTTTAGTGACGGCTGGTTCATTTTTATTAAAAATTAAGGTGCCTCTAAAGCGCACGTAGCGTGTGCAAAGTGAATGACTATTTGATTTTTAATTATTAGAAACTATGTGTTTAGCACGAGAGCGCGTAAAAAAGTGAGTGAATATAGTTCATTTTAGCAATTAACTGTGGTTAAGGGATAACGAAAATGAATAAAGCACAAAAAATAAATACATAGTAGGGGTGTGTATGCAATAGACTTAAGGCGCACTGAGTAGTCTCAAATGTAAGGAATCCAGTCAAAAAAGTAAAAACCACTGACTAGAAGAAAGAAAGCACCTTAGTGTGTTTGTTTTATTTTTATTTGTTATTTGTTATTTTTTTAAAAAAAAGTATATTTTAGGTGTGTTTGTATTGTGTATAGTGTTTGGTTTTTTTTTCTCTTCGTTTTTTTGTTTTTTTTAAATGATTAAAATAGAATATAGGACACACAAATATGGTGTGAAGTGTAAGGGTGGAATTTCAGCAATCCAACAAGTTTCAACAATGTATTTTAATTTATCCATGATTTTTTAGCTTTTTTTTGGAATTTAAAATGAATTTTCATGAGGTGAAGTATTAAATTTAGGATTTTGGATTTAAATAATACTTTGGCCATCTATGGAAGCATTTCAATTAAGAATTTATCGACAAAATGAGAAAGGGGATTTGTGAAATTTTTTGATTTTTTTTTTGAAATATTTTTGAATTTTTACCAAATTTTAATGAATTTTGCTCATTTTTCATGTATTTTTGAAAGAGTTTTGAAGTTTTAAATTTTTTGCAAGTTATTTTCTTGAATTACCACTTTAAAAAATAGTGCAAATGATTTTAGCAATGTTGGAAAATTTTTAGGAATTTTTGTACAATTTATTTGGATTTTTAATGAATTTTAATGAATTTTTAAAGTTTTTTTGTGTTTTATGTTTATTTTTATGTGTTTTTATATATTTTTCGGGTTTGGAAATTAAAAGGCGGTACCCGAGCTGCGTATTAACAATGGAGGATGACTGCGTGTGAACGGCTGATTGCAACACAGCACCGCACGGACAAGTCGAAGGCGCATCCTCATGCGTGAAGGTCCGCTAGCAGCTCACGAACACGTGCGCGCACGACGGGGGAACAAAGGAGGAAGAGGGGCAAAGGGGCAAAAACGGGGGCTAACATGGGGAAAAACGATGGTTAGGAGAGGGGAGGGAAAAAAAAAAGGGGATTGAAGGTAGGGTAGGAAACTTAGGTGATTAACAGAATTAAGGTGAGTAAGTTAAGAAAGGTAGGTTAAGGGAAGTGAGTTAAGTAACCTAAGGGAATTAGGCTAGTAACCTAAGTTAATTAGGTTAGTGTAGTAAGTTAAGTTAATTAGGTTAGTGTAGTAAGTTAAATAAGGTTAAGTTAGTGTAGACTAACCAAGGGGAGAAGGAAAGTGGTGAATGGTGTGGTGGCGGCTGGGGAAGAGGAGAGGAGGAGAGGAGATTTGGGCGGGGCGACAGAGGAGGAGGGAAAGATGGCGGGGGCAACGAGGAGGATAGGGAGGAGATGGCAAGGGCACGGACGGAAAGGGAGGAGGGAGTCGCAGGGTGCGAGGCGAGGAGGATAGGGAGGAGATGGTGGGGGCGCGGGCGAGGAGGATAGCGAGGAGATGGCAAGGGCGACGAGGAGGATAGGGAGGTGAGAGTCGTAGGGTGCGAGGTGAGGAGGATGGCACGCCGCGTGAAGAAGAAGAGGATGAAACGGCACACGGTGCGTAGGTAAGACTTTTCTTTTGTGAATGGCATTTTTGTTTGTCCCGGTTTATTTGGTTTTATTTGTTGAGTGGTTGTTGTGTTTTTTCTCTTTTGCTGTGTATTTTTGTGTGTGTGAATTTGTTTTGTGTTGTTTGTTTATTTAAAAAAAATTGGTGGTGGTGGTTTGGTTTTGGTGGGTTTTATTATTATTATTATTATTTTGTGTTATTAATTACGTGGGTGGGTTGTGTAATGAGGTATTATTAGTTGTTGTTTTGTTTTGTTTTTGTTTTTTTTGTAATATATTTTGTTTAAGTTTTTTTATTAATATGATTTTTTTTCTTTGTTTTGTGTGGGTGTGTTTGTTTTATTTTATTTTTGTTATTTTTGAGTTTTTTGTTTAAATTTTATTGTTTTGCTTGTGTTGTGTTTGTGTTTGTTGTTTAAAAAAATAAAAATAAAATGTGGAAAGTGTTATGATTGTTTTTTTTTTTGTTTTTTTAAAAATTATGTGTTTGTTTGGGTTTTGTTTTTGTTTTGTTTTCTTTGTTGTTTTTGTTTTTGTGGGTAGTTGTGATTTTGATGGTTATGATGATTAGAAAAAAAATGAGCACACCCCCATCTCGTGTACATGCGCGGGGCGGGGGTACAAAAAATTTGCAATAGCGAGATTAGACGGGGCAAGGGTGGCACTCGCGAGCCACAGACGCCACGGGGGCGTCCTGAGGCGCGTAAAACCAAAAACAAGCACGTTCACGCGCGACACGAGAAACACGGCCACACGGCAAAAATGAAGAAAAATTAATTAAACTCAAACCGCACGTCGAATCGAAAAACTGTTAAAAGGAAAAATGTGTCGGAAAATGAGGGAAAAATGATGGAAAAAGGCAACACAGGTTCCAGGGCAAAATCAGGGTGTTCACATGGAAAAAACACAAGAAACAAGCTCGAAAACACTTACGTATATTAATATCAAAAAATCCACGCGTCTGAACGAAGTGAAAAAAGCAAGAAAAATGTGCAGAACAATGTGTCCAATAACCCTATCATGGCAAAACACAGTTCCGATCAAGGTAGGACACGTTCACAGGGGAAAAACCCCAAAAACAGACCTGAAAATAGACTCGAAAATTAATACGAGAAAAACCGTGCATTAGAATAGAGGACAGTAAAAAGGAAAAATATCTAAAAGAAAGGGATTCATAGGGCTAGTGCATCAAAACTCAGGTTGGGGGGAATTAGGAGGGGTTCACATGAAAAATACATGAAAAACACACTTGAAAACACTTAGAAAAATTAATAACTAAAAATCCGACAGTCGAAAAAGGGGGAAGGAAAACAGAAAAAGTGGAGAAAAGAGTGGCAGGATACGATTGCCAAATCAAACTGAAATCCCCGTGCAAATAGGACATGTTCACATGAAAAAATGTGAAAAATAGGTACGAAAAATGCCCAAAAATCTGTAAAAATTAATAACGGATAGACCGTGCATCCGAAGGACACAGAGTAAGAATGAAAAATGTCAGGGGGAATGGGAGTCACAGGGCTGGTGCATCAAATCATGGTTCCGAAGCAATAAAGATGCATTTACATGGAAAACCGTCCAATTTACGGGAATTGCTTAAAAAATTAATAACTCAAGACCTGTTTGTCAGAACAGGGGTTGGAAAAAAGGAAAAATGGGCAATTCAAAGGAACAAACAGGGCTGTAAGGTTAGATGTGGATTCTGGGGAATGTAGGATGTGTTCACATGAAATAGCATGAAAACAAAGGACAAAAGAAAATAGAGAAGGAACGACCCCAAGGGAGGGGGGAAAGTAGACGGGGGGTGGATAAGGGACCCCATCAGGGTAAAATAAAGTCATGGAAGAGATGCATGATCATAGCAGGGTATAGACATGGGGGTATGCAACATAGACGTGCAGGGACGGGTCCCCACACTTAAAACTTAGCAAGAATGGTAAACCGAACATCAAGGACCTAGTACCACACATCAGCCCAACCACGAATGTCCCCATACTTAAGACATGACCATCACTGAGAAACAGAAGGTATAGGGTTAAAAAAACTTGGCCCATATTGCCAAGGAGCAATGTTGACTATCGAGATTGCGTCTTGTATCGTTGTCAGCTGCAAGAGGTACCAAGGTATCTTCACAGCACACATCCAACGTCCTTCATGGTAGGGACCACGTGGCAGCACCCAAGAAGGGAGCTGGTTGAAGAAATCGTAGGAATTTCGTCGATGACGAGGGATATTGCACTCAACTCACGATCACTCAAATGAAATGAAAGAGTAGTCACTCGCCCCATTACTAACATCACTTGAGGAAATAATGATGAAACCCAGAGCTCATACCCAGTTTAGGAATCGAAAAAGGAATGGTGCAGAGAGAGTATGCTAGGGTGCACAATTAATGGTGCATTAGTGCGTCCAACTCGTCTGGCATAGGTGCAAGGATCTTCATGTCGGTTGTTGTTGTCATCAAGATCTTGAAGACGAGGCGTACCCAGGGAGGTAGCCTACAAATCTCTTACTTCAATGATTTGTAAGAAAGGTCGGATGTTAAGAAGGATAGACGGATTGATATTGCAGAGACAGCGTGCCAAGGAAGGTGGCTTCAAATGACTTGTTGAAAAGGTTATGTTGATGAATCAGCTATCTTGAACTACGCGGTGTTATCACCTTTTCCAGAGTGAGCTTCGTGTCCAAGGGTGTTTCCACCTTTTCTTGGAACGAGGTCTATTATGGCAGCGAATCTCTTCCTTTTCTCCCATAACAGTTTTGTTTGTTTTGTTTTTTGTTTGTTTGTTTGTTTTTTTTTTCATTAAGAAAGAGAATGGTAGAAATACCATGTGTTAGGACCAACCTCGCCACCGTTGTTGGATCAGATGAGAAGAGAATAAGGTCGGGTTGAGAGGTATCTCAGTGAGGGGCCAGCAAAACGAAACCGCCTCATGAGGAGAATCATAAGGGCTATCAGAAGCACAAAGAAAAGGACGGTGCGACGCCCAAAAGGGAGAGGGTAGGTCGACTGTGATTCTCAAGATCCCCAGGGAGGGAAGTACTTCTTCAAACGATAGCCATTGATTAGGAAGGGATCATCAGAGGCATCAACGATTTGCACTTGAACAAAGCCATTAGGATTGACAGCAAGTACTTTGTATGGGCCCATCCACCATTGTTGAAGCTTGCCATGAAACTTGCCAAATCTCGAATCATAGGCTAGGACAAGATCACCTTCTTTGAACTCCTTGTGCTTGATGAAACTATCATGATAGGATTTGCGTCGTGCTTGAGTGGTTTCTATGTCAAGTTTGTGGGAGAGAAGGAAGGAGTCTCACTTGTAGCTTTCTTGCTTGCACAATGGGGGAATACACACAAAGATGGAGGCTGAAAACAGTTTTCCTCTTCTTAGTTGTGTAAGCCAAAAAGAAGTCAAGTACAAAAGAAATAGAAGAACCCTATATATGGGTTTCAAACCAAACTCAACTAACTAAGGTGGCATACTAACTGAGCCACGAACTAGAGTAGATAAGGATAGCTGTCATCTAGCTATTATTCATGAGCGGTGTACCAACCGCATCTGCACAACTGACAAGTCGGTGACATAAATGCACAACGGTCACCCTGGCATATCACGAGTGGAGCTCGATATCTCAACACTCCTCCTCAAGCTCAATCCCAATTCCTGCACACCAAGCAGGTCTCTGAACTTGCGCAGCTTCTCTGCGCCCAATGCCTTCGTAAATATGTCAGCTACCTGATCCTCTGTGCTGACATAAACTAGATCAATAAGACCTAGTAAAACTCTCTCTCGCACATAGTGATAATGCACCTCAATGTGCTTTGTTCTAGCATGATAGACTGGGTTATTTGCCAAGTGTATACTACTCATGTTGTCACAATAAATGACAACTGGCCCATCTGTAGACTGATGCATATCATAAAGTAGCTTATGCAACCAAGCTACCTCACATACAGCCATTGCTGCACCCCTGTACTCAGCCTCTGTGCTTGACAAGGCAACTGTAGGTTGTTTCTTGCTGCTCCAAGTGACTGCAGCACTCCCAAAAGAGAACACATATCCACTCGTAGATCGTCTATCAGAAATACTACCAGCCCAATCAACATCAGTGTATCCATGCAACTGTATCTGAACCCCAGTCTCATAAAGTAGTCCATACTGCAATGTGGACTTCACATACCTGAGTATACGTCTAGCTGCATCCAAATGCGGTTTCCGTGGAGCCTGCATAAACTGACTTACCAATCCAACAGCATAGCTCAAATCTGGCCTGGTAATAGTCATATAAATCAAACTTCCTACTATGCATCTGTACATAGTAGGGTCTTCCAGAAGTTTACCTGCATCTGCACTCAGCTTCACATTCTGCTCCAAAGGAACTGAAATAGGCTTACAGCCTGTCATCCCATATTTGGACAGCATGTCCAATCCATACTGCCTCTACAAGAGCTGTAGCCCACTTGGTGATCTAATCACCTCAATGCCCAAGAAATAACGCAGCTCTCCCAAATCCTTCATCTCAAACTTCTACTTCAATAGGATTTTCACATGAAGGATATCTTCATCACTGTCACATGTCATAATCAAATCATCAACATAAATGACAAGTAGCATAATACCTTTCTCTGTTTTTCTCACATAAAGTGAGAAATCTGCCTTGGAAATCTGAAAGCCAATAGTGACAAGATACTGTCCTATCTTGTCAGACCATGCTCTAGGTGCTTGCTTCAATCCATACAAGGCTTTCTTCAACCTGCAAACAAACTCAGGATGAACAGCACGCACATAACCTGGTGGCTGCTCCATATAGACCTCTTCTTGCAAATCACCATGCAAGAAGGCATTCTTTACATCCATCTGATGTAAAGACCATTCCTTTGATGCAGCCATAGCAATGAGTGCTCTTACGGTTGCCATCCTTGTAACCGGACTGAATGTTTCTTCATAATCAGTGCCATATGTTTGTGCATACCCCTTGACTACCAATCTTGCCTTGTATCTGTTCACAGAACCATCTGCATTGTGCTTCACCTTATAAACCCACTTATAGCCAATTGCATTCTTACCTTTAGGCAAGGGTACCAATTCCCATGTAGCATTTGCTTCCAAGGCATCCATTTCTTCATCCATGGCTTTCTCCCATTTTTCTTTTCCCATGGCTTGCTCAAAAGAAGTGGGTTCTGGTTCCTGTATCACTTTGACCATATATGCATAGTGAATGGCTGTAAATCCATCATATTTCAGCCTATCCACAGGATACCTAGCTCTGGTAGACCTACGCAAAGTAGGTTCACTCCCAGGTGCTCTCAAAACATCCCTGGTCTTTCTTACTCCAGGTGTAACAATAGAAGGAATACCCAACTCATCATCAATGTTTGTTCTGAGCCACTGGATTCACCATCCACATAAGAGTGACCTGCATTCACATCAAACATGGGCTGATTTACCTTCTCTTTTCCTTTTCGTGATACCTGAATACCACTATCTGCATTGCTTTGAGAAGATTCTCCTGATCTCAATCTGCCTGTCCATGGCAAAGAATGTGAACCACTTCTAGAGGACGCTCCAGGTCCACTAATATCTTGTGATTACTGCTGTGAATTCTGTGCAGCATTATCATTTTGTGCATCTACATTATCAATCACATTTACTGATTTATACCAGCTACTCATCTCATCAAAAACAACATCTCTGCTCACTGTAAACTTACGAGTAGAGGGGTTATAGCATCTATACCCTTTCTGCTGCAGAGAGTAACCAATAAAGATGCACTTCTCAGCTTTTGAATCCAACTTGGATCTCAACTCATCTGGCACATGAACATAGGCAATGCAACCAAAAATCTTCAAATGAGAAATATCTGGTTTCCTACCAGTATACCTCTCCTCTGGAGTCATCCCATGTATTGCTACAGTGGGAGTCCTGTTGATTATGTAGACTGCTGTGGCAATTGCTTTAGCCCAGTAAAAATATGGCAAGTCTTTTTCATTGAGCATGGCACGAGATACCTCTCCAATATGCCTGTTTTTCCTTTCTGCAATTCCACTTTGTTGTGGGGTATGACTGCATGAATATTGCTGCTTTATGCCATGCTCCTGTAGGAACCATGCAAACTCATTTGAGAGGTACTCTCCCCCTCCATCTGACCTTAGGCATTTTATTTGCATGCCTGTTTCTTTTTCAACCATAGCTTTAAGAGCTTTGAAATGCCCAAAAACTTCACTTTTCTTTTTCATAAAATACACCCAAACTTTTCTGCTATAATGATCAATAAAAGTGACAAAATAATGACAGCCTCCAAGAGATGCAGCTTTAGTAGTCCACACATCAGAGTGGATTAATTCCAATGGCTTCTTACTCTCTTGAACATGTCTAGGAAATGGTTTCCTTGCCTGTTTTCCAAATTGACAGGCTTCACATACCTTATGTATTTCTGCAACCTTGAATTTAGGCAATCCTGCAACAATATTTTGGGCCTGCATTGATTTGAGTCGCTGTACATTAACATGACCAATGCGTTTATGCCAGATATCAATATCTGCAACTACACCGGTCCCATGTGCAAACATTGTTGCACTCAATTCAGGCATGTCTGCATCCAATGTAAACATTCTGCCCTTCTTTTTTCCTTTTGCTATCAAGCGACCTTTATTTTTCATATCCTCAACAAAGCATCCATGAGGATTAAATCTGATTTGCAAGCCCTGCTCAACCATTTGACCAATAGAAACCAGATTCTTGGTGATATTCGGGACATGAAATACATCGGACAAGTATTTCTTTTTCCCATCCTGCATAGACAAAGGAATTTTTCCAATCTGCACAATAGGATGTGCAGTATCATCACCAGTCTCCACAAATCCTGGTTTTTCCATTTTCCTTGCATCCTCCATCCATTCTGCATGACCTGTCATGTGGTTTGATGCACCTGAGTCAACATACCATACATCATTGCTTTCTTCTGCACTTGTCACAGAATTGTTCATGTGCTGCACCATAAACAAATGCTCATTTCTGTCATCACCCTGTCTACTAGAAGATGCATAATTCCCTTGTTGCAATTTTCCATTCATGATGTTATTCTGCTTTTTATAGCAGTCTTTAGCCATATGACCCATTTTACCACAGTAGTAGCATTCAACATTACTGTTTGCATTTTGGCCTCTTTGCCATCCACCACGACCTCTTTAGCTCCCCCTGCCTCTAGAGTTACCACGTCCTCCTCCATAGGACTGGTTTTCTTGAGTTTGTTGCATATTGTAATTTCTACCATGGCCTCCAGATCGGCCTCCTCTACCTCTGCCTCTACCTCTTCCAGCATTTGAGTAGAAGACAGCTTCCTTTGAAGTTCCTCCTGAAGAAGATGCACCACCATTTCTCTGCTCCTCAGAAATTAGAAGAGCAATCAACTCCTCAAAATCAGGAAATCTTTCACGAACTGAAATGGATGTCCGAAACTGTACATAATCCTTTCCTAGACCATTCAAGGTCACAGAAACTAAATCATCATCTTCCACTGGCGACCCAATAGAAGCAAGTGCATCTGCAATCTTCTTCACCTTCATGTGGTAGTCATTGATGCTCATATTTTCTCTTTGCACATTATACAACTCTTGCTTGAGCTGCATTTTCCTGGCTTGCGTATTTGTGCTATACATTTTTGACAAAGTATCCCATGCCTCCTTTGGCGTACTTGCATCCTGAATATACACAATCATAGAGTTTGAAATGCTGATAGACAGCCAATACATAACTTTCCTGGCTCTCTCATGCCATGCTTTAAATGCCTGCATTTGCTGTTGATTGGAAACATCAGGAAGAACTGGTTCTTCTTCATTTCCTGCAACAAATTCCCAATATCTTTTTCCCATAAGGAAATTCGTCATTCTAAACTTCCATGCTTGGAAGTTATTCTTATCAAGCTTTTCAGTTACAATCTGTGAAAGAGAATCAGACGCCATTACAGAACACTGCAAAAAATTCTGTCACTGCAAAAAACACAGCTTCACCCTCACAAGGGAAAATCTGCAAAACTGGTGAAAGTGGTATTTGACCACACAGTCACTTCCTAGTGATGATTTTGCATATACAGGAACCAAGGATGATTATGTAACTCCCAATGTCTCTGCACACAAGCATACGATGCAATTTCTGTGGTAACTTTTCACCGACCTGTAGAACAGTGGCCGCACATCATAAAACAGGGCTTCTTCCTGAGTGCGTGTAGAAAACTTCCGCCTCCAAAACAGGCCCCGAAATGGCCTCAAATATTGTCCTCTTGCTTCACCGCGAAGGGCGTCTCAACCTGAGACAATGCACTCTTGCAATTTTCGGCTGTGCTACCTGCAGAGATCTACTCCCAAAACAGAAAATGAAAGCAACACTGCTCCTCTTACTAGAAAACCGCGAGCTTGGCTTGCTTTCTTGAGCTCCTTACCACGAACAAGGCTCTGATACCATGTCAAGATTGTGGAAGAGAAGGAAGGAGTCTCACTTGTAGCTTTCTTGCTTGCACAATGGGGGAATACACACAAAGGTGGAGGCTGAAAACAGTTTTCCTTTTCTTAGTTGTGTAAGCCAAAAAGAAGTCAAGTACAAAAGAAATAGAAGAACCCTATATATGGGTTTCAAACCAAACTCAACTAACTAAGGTGGCATACTAACTGAGCCACGAACTAGAGTAGATAAGGATAGCTGTCATCTAGCTATTATTCATGAGCGGTGTACCAACTACATCTGCACAACTGACAAGTCGGTGACATAAATGCACAACGGTCACCCTGGCATATCACGAGTGGAGCTCGATATCTCAACATTCTATGCACTATAGGGCCATCTGCCGTATCTCATCCAAGCATTCCATGTGCAGAAGATGGCATTGTAGTGACTCATCATCTCCCAAGCGTTCTTTAACTTCCACTCGCAAAGAGGGCAATTCCAGTTCAATAGGGAAGACGACTTCTGTACCATACACTAGCTGGAAAGGGGTCTGCCCTGTAGCTACCTTATGGAAGGTTCTGTATGCCCAGAGGGCCTTTGTAAGTCGATCATCCTAGTCGTGACGATGTGCGGCAATCGTTCTTATAAGGATCAAGCAGAGGATGCAATTGGTGACTTCAACTTGGCTGTTGGCTCTAGGGTAATAAGGAGTGGCCTTGCGATGGCGGATCTTATATAGCTCGGTCAGCTCCTCCATGATTTTGTTAAGAAAATGAGTACCTCTATCACTTAACAGCTCGAGGGGACTGCCAAAACGGGTGATAATATTCTCGTACATGAATAGGGCTACACTGTTACCATCGTCCCGCTTCAGGGCTTTAGCTTCACACCACTTTGTGACATAATCGGTACACACTAAGATGTATCTGTTCTGCTTTCATCTGGTAGGTGGATCAATGGGATCCTCAAAATCAATCCCCCACTTCTCAAACGGCTTTAGGGGAAGAATGAGTTGCAGTGGCATGGCACTTGTTTTGGTGGGTTTCCCCATTCGTTGACAAGAATCACATCTCTTGCAGTAGTCATATGCATCCTTGTGGAGGATCGGCCACCAGTATCCTGCTAACAGAGCCTTCCTAGCTGTTGCTTCCCTTGTGAAGTGTCCACCACATGGTTCATCATGGCATGCTTTCAATACTATGCCAATTTCATCCCCTGCAACACATATTCACAATACTTCATCTTTGCCTCTCTTGTACAATGCACCGCCTAGCAAGGTGTAGGGGGCTGATTCTAACAGAAGCTTCTTCTTCTCACCACTTGAGATGCCAGGAGGATATTGTTGAGTTGCCAGGAGATTGGCTATGTCTGCATACCAGGGAGTAATTGTTTCAACTAGAAACAAAAAAGCATCAGGAAGGTCAGGATCATCATGTTCCTCTTCTTCTGTTTGTTGAGGGATCCGTGATAGATGATCAACTAGGTCATGGGAATGGCCAGGCTTAGTGACTACTTCAAAATCGAACTCCTAGAATAGGAGTAACCATCTCATCAGTCGTCCTTTAACATCTGCTTTGTTCATTAGGAAGGACAAGGCTTCATGATCCACGTAGAACTTGAAATGCGTTGACAGTAGATAGTGTCGAAACTTCTCTAGTATAAATACCATTGCCAAGCACTCAAGCTCTGTCACTATATAGTTCCGTTCCCTATCAGTGACCTTCCAGCTTGCATAATAAATTGTTTGATCTAATTTAGAAAGGCCCTTTTGACATAGGATATCACCTAGCCCTTCAACTGATGCATTTGTGTCACATGGAACTCCTTTGTCTAGTCAGGAGGCTGCAAGATAGGTGCTTGGATAAGGCACTATTTTAGGGTATTAAAGGCTTCTTCACAGTTCATCAGTCCAAAGGAAATCTGCATCTTTTCTTAGGAGCTTGTGCAGAGGGTCTGCCTTGTTTGCAAAGTGTGCAATCAATCTTTTGTAGTAGCCCACATGGCCAATAAATCCTCTCAATTGCTAGAGGTTTGTTGGTGCTATTTAAGGGATAATCTTCTCAATCTTTGCCGCATTTGCTGCAATCTCTTGTGCAAAGACAATATGGCCCAGAAGAAGAACTCCTGATGAGACAACAAAGACACATTTGTCGAGGTTGAAAGAAATCCCATACTCTCGGCATCTGTCAAAACATTGCTCTAGGTGTCCCCAGTGCTCACAGATCAAACTATAGACACAAAAGTCATAAAGATATACCTCAATGAAATCATGAAGATGATTCTAGAAGGCAGCCATCATTACTCGTTGGACGATGGCAGGAGCATTACACAGCCCAAATGGCATCACTCTATAGGCATAGGTCCCTCATTCTGTGGTGAAGGTTGTTTTGGATTAGTCCTCTTCTACAATTTGGACTTGGTTATATCCGCTGAATCCATCCAAGAGGGAATACAACTCATGGCATGCCACTATGTCCAATAGTTGGTCTGTAAAAGGGATAGGGAAATGATCTTTCTTCGTCTTCGAGTTCAGCTTTAAAAAATCTACATATATTTGAAGTTTCTCGTTCTTCTTGGGTACTACCACAATGGGCGAAACCCATTCACTGTTAGCCACGAGATAAATGAACTCGGATTCAAGAAGTTTCAATAATTCTGCCTTCACCAGAGCAGAATAATTAAGATTCATATGCCTTTGTCTTTGCCTTACTGGTTTGGCATCAGGCTCTAGGTCAATGTGATGTTGGCATACTGTGGGATCAATCCCCTTTAGGTCTTTGTACGACCAAGCAAACACGTCTAAGTTCTCTTTGAGTAGGTCTTGCAGGACCACTAGTATTGAGACCCACTTTCAAGTGACGTTCAGTACCCTCAGTATCTAGGAACGTCACTTGTTTTTCACCTTCCACTTCGCAGATAAATGTCCCATGGATGACTTCTGGATAAAGACTCTTTCAAGAGAGTAGTGTCCTTATCTGATGTTCCACTAGAACCAGTGTCCTCCTTCTGAAGAGATGACTCATTCATCTCTTGAGGTTGCTGGAAGGGTATCAGAGCTCTGTTTGCTTCTGTGTGACTGGAAATTTCTTCTGGACTTAGGTATTCATCTTCAAAGGATGCGTCCAAGAATGTCACATAGCACGGACCTTCTAGGGGCCGTGGCTCTGAGGGCTTTAGCTTCTGTTGACAAGGGGCATCATCATCACTTTTCTCTCGACTGAATGGACAGGGAGACAGGAGTCACTGGTGAACTTAATTTTTATGCTTTTAATCCATTGCTTATACAGATTCTGCATACTTTGTGGTCGATTGGTCAACCCAAATGGAACCATGGTCATTTCATCCAACACCCTAAGATCTTTAGCCTCTGAGTTCTCTGTAGGGACATCAACAAGATCATCCACTATTAGAGGAAATTCTTCATCTGCACTTTCATAACCTGCCTCATTTTCTTCCTCATCATTTTCATCCTCTTCCTCTGGAGACTCTGTCTCTGCTTCTGTAGAGGCTCTGTAGGAGAAGAACATATCTTCTGCCTCTGCATCTGCTTCTGATTGTGCTTCTGTTCCCGTTACAGTCACTGTCTTTGTGATTGTCTCTAGTTTTGTATATGCTCTATATCTGCTTTGTCTCTGCTCTGTCTTTGTTATTGCTTCTGTGACTGTCTCTGTATCTGTTATTGCTCAATATTTGTTTTGCCTTTGTTCTGTCTCTGCGACTGTCATGTAACAAGGAGAACAATATATCCATGCTTCTATTTCACTGTCAGAGGTAATTTCAGAAGTTAATTCTAGTTGAGGCAGGAGGTATTCTCCCATGGACAATGACTTTTCTTCCCTTGGTAGTTGGCTTACAGTGCCCACTATTAGGGACTATGCCTCTGTTTTCTTGGGACAGTTCTGTTTAACAGCCTCTTCATTTCCTTATGTACCATCTGTTACCTCGTTGGAGGAGTCAGTTATGACTTCAATGGATGTGGATCCATTTCCTTTTTGCGATCCATACAACTTCAACACCACTTTGTTGGGTCCTTTGCCTAGGGTTAGGGTTCCTTTAAACCAATCCGTCCTGGCTCTTGCTTCAAAAAGCCAAGGTCTTTCCAATAGCAGAGGGTATTGTCAAGATTGTGGGAGAGAAGGAAGGAGTCTCGCTTGAAGCTTTCTTGCTTGCACAATGGGGGAAGACACACAAGGGTGGAGGCTGAAAACAGTTTTTCTCTTCTTAGTTGTGTAAGCCAAAAGAACTCAAGTACAAAGAAAATAGAAGAACCCTCTATATGGGTCTCAAACCAAACTCAACTAACTAAGGTGGCATACTAACTGAGCCACGAACTAGAGTAGATAAGGATAGCTATCATGTAGCTATTATTCATGGGCGGTGTACCAACCGCATCTGCAACTAACACGTCGGTGACATAAATGCACAACGGTCACCCTGGCGTATCACGAGTGGAGCTCGATATCTCAACACTCCCCCTCGAGCTCAATCCCAATTCTTGCACACCAAGCAGGTCTCTGAACTTGCGCAACTTCTCTGCGCCCAATGCCTTCGTGAATATGTCAGCTACCTGATCCTCTGTGCTGACATAAACTAGATCAATAAGACCTAGTAAAACCCTCTCTCGCACATAGTGATAATGCACCTCAATGTGCTTTGTTCTAGCATGATAGACTGGGTTATTTGCCAAGTGTATACTACTCATGTTGTCACAATAAATGACAACTGGCCCATCTGTAGACTGATGCATATCATAAAGTAGCTTATGCAACCAAGCTACCTCACATGCAGCCATTGCTGCACCCCTGTACTCAGCCTCTGTGCTCGACAAGGCAACTGTAGGTTGTTTCTTGCTGCTCCAAGTGACTGCAGCACTCCCAAAAGAGAATACATATCCACTGGTAGATCGTCTATCAGAAATACTACCAGCCCAATCAGCATCAGTGTATCCATGCAACTGTATCTGAACCCCAGTCTCATAAAATAGTCCATACTGCAATGTGGACTTCACATACCTAAGTATGCGTCTAGCCGCATCCAAATGTGGTTTCCTTGGAGCCTGCATAAACTGACTTACCAATCCAACAGCATAGCTCAAATCTGGCCTGGTAATAGTCATATAAATCAAACTTCCTACTATGCGTCTGTACATAGTAGGGTCTTCTAGAAGCTCACCTGCGTCTGTGCTCAGCTTCACATTTTGCTCCAAAGGAACTAAAATAGGCTTACAGCCTGTCATCCCATATTTGGACAGCATGTCCAATCCATACTGCCTCTGCAAGAGCTGTATCCCACTTGGTGATCTAATCACCTCAATGCCCAAGAAATAACGCAGCTCTCCCAAATCCTTCATCTCAAACTTCTGCTTCAATAGCATTTTCACATGAAGGATATCTTCATCACTGTCACCTGTCATAATCAAATCATCAACATAAATGACAAGCAGCATAATACCTTTCTCTGTTTTTCTCACATAAAGTGAGAAATCTGCCTTGGAAATCTGAAAGCCAATAGTGACAAGATACTGTCCTATCTTGTCAGACCATGCTCTAGGTGCTTGCTTCAAGCCATACAAGGCTTTCTTCAACCTGCAAACAAACTCAGGATGAACAGCATGCACATAACCTGGTGGCTGCTCCATATAGACCTCTTCTTGCAAATCACCATGCAAGAATGCATTCTTTACATCCATCTGATGTAAAGACCATCCCTTTGATGCAGCCATAGCAATGACTGCTCTTACGGTTGCCATCCTTGCAACCGGACTAAATGTTTCTTCATAGTCAATGCCATATGTTTGTGCATACCCCTTGACTACTAATCTTGCCTTGTATCTGTTCACAGAACCATCAGCATTGTGCTTCACCTTATAAACCCACTTACAGCCAATTGCATTCTTACCTTTAGGCAAAGGTACTAACTCCCATGTAGCATTTGCTTCCAAGGCATCCATTTCTTCATCCATGGCTTTCTCCCATTTTTCTTTTCCCATGGCTTGCTCAAAAGATGTGGGTTCTGGTTCCTGTATCACTTTGACCATATATGCATAGTGAATGGCTGTAAATCCATCATATTTCAGCCTATCCACAGGATACCTAGCTCTTGTAGACCTGCGCAAAGTAGGTTCACTCCCAGGTGCTCTCAAAACATCCCTGGTCTTCCTTACTCCAGGTGTAACAATAGAAGGGATACCCAACTCATCATCAATGCTCTGTTCTGAGCCACTGGATTCACCATCCACATAAGAGTGACCTGCATTCACATCAAACATGGGCTGATCTACCTTCTCTTTTCCTTTTCGTGATACCTGCATACCACTATTTGCGCTGCCTTCAGAAGATTCTCCTGATCTCAATCTGCCTGTCCATGGCGAAGAATGTGAACCACTGCTAGAGGACGCTCCTGGTCCACTAATATTTTGTGACTGCTGCTGTGAATTCTGTGCAGCATTACCATTTTGTGCATCTACATCATCAATCACATTTACTGGTTTATACCAGCTACTCATCTCATCAAACACAACATCTCTGCTCACTGTAAACTTACGAGTAGAAGGGTTATAGCATCTATACCCTTTTTGCTGCAGAGAGTAACCAATAAAGATGCACTTCTCAGCTTTTGGATCCAACTTGGATCTCAGCTCATCTGGCACATGTACATAGGCAATGCAACCAAAAATTTTCAGATGAGAAATATCTGGTTTCCTACCAGTATACCTCTCCTCTGGAGTCATTCCATGTATTGCTGCAGTGGGAGTCCTGTTCATTATGTAGACTGCTGTAGCAACTGCTTCAGCCCAATAAAAATCTGGCAGGTCTTTTTCATTGAGCATGGCACGAGACACCTCTCCAATATGTCTGTTTTTTCTTTCTGCAATTCCATTTTGTTGTGGGGTATAACTACATGAATATTGCTGCTTTATGCCATGCTCCTGCAGGAACCTTGCAAACTCATTTGAGAGGTACTCTCCCCCTCCATCTGACCTTAGGCATTTTATCTGCAGGCCTGTTTCTTTTTCAACCATAGCTTTAAGAGTTTTGAAATGCCCAAAAACTTCACTTTTCTTTTTCATAAAATACACCCAAACTTTTCTGCTATAGTCATCAATAAAAGTGACAAAATAATGACAGCCTCCAAGAGATGCAGCTTTAGTAGTCCACACATCAGAGTGGATTAATTCCAATGGCTTCTCACTCTCTTGAACATGTCTAGGAAATGGTTTCCTTGCCTGTTTTCCAAACTGACAGGCTTCACATACCTTATGCATTTCTGCAACCTTGAATTTGGGCAATCCTGCAACAATATTTTGGGCCTGCATTGATTTAAGTCGCTGTACATTAACATGACCAATGCGTTTATGCCAGATATCAATATCTGCAACTACACCGGTCCCATGTGCAAACATTGCTGCACTCAATTCAGACATGTCTGCATCCAACGTAAACATTCTGCCCTTCTTCTTTCCTTTTGCTATCAAGCGACCTTTATTTTTCATATCCTCAACAAAGCATCCATGAGGATTAAATCTGACCTGCAAGCCCTGTTCAACCATTTGACCAACAGAAACCAGATTCTTGGTGATATTCGGGACATGAAATACATCGGACAGGTATTTCTTTTTCCCATCCTGCATAGACAAGGGAATTTTTCCAATCTGCACAATAGGATGTGCAGTATCATCACCAGTCTCCACAAATCCTGGTTTTTCCATTTTCCTTGCATCCTCCATCCATTCTGCATGACCTGTCATGTGGTTTGATGCACCTGAGTCAACATACCATACATCATTGCTTTCTTCTGCACTTGTCACAGAATTGTTCATGTGCTGCACCATGAACAAATGCTCATTTCTGTCATCACCTTGTCTGCTAGAAGATGCATAATTCCCTTGTTGCAGTTTTCCATTCATGATGTCATTCTGCTTTTTATAGCAGTCTTTAGCCATATGACCCATTTTACCACAGTAGTAGCATTCAACATTACTGTTTGCATTTTGACCTCTTTGCCATCCACCACGACCTCTTTGGCTCCCCCTGCCTCTAGAGTTACCACGTCCTCCTCCATAGGACTGGTTTTCTTGAGTTTGCTGCATATTCTGATTTCTACCACGGCCTCCAAATCGGCCTCCTCTACCTCTGCCTCTACCTCTTCCAGCATTTGAGTAGAAGACAGCTTCTTTTGAAGTTCCTCCTGAAGAAGATGCACCACCATTTCTCTGTTCCTCAGAAATTAGAAGAGCAATCAACTCCTCAAAATCAGGAAATCTTTCACGAACTGAAATGGATGTTCGAAACTGTGCATAATCCTTTCCTAGACCATTCAAGGTCACAGAAACTAAATCATCATCTTCCACTGGTGACCCAATGGAAGCAAGTGCATCTGCAATCTTCTTCACCTTCATATGGTAGTCGTTGATGCTCATATTTTCTCTTTGCACATTGTGCAACTCTTGCTTGAGCTGCATTTTCCTGGCTTGCGTATTTGTGCTATACATCTTTGACAGAGTATCCCATGCCTCCTTTGGCGTACTTGCATCCTGAATATGCACAATCATAGAGTCTGAAATGCTGATAGACAGCCAGTACATAACTTTCCTAGCTCTCTCATGCCATGTTTTAAATGCCTGCATTTGTTGTTGATTGGGAACATCAGGAAGAACTGGTTCTTCTTCATTTCCTGCAACAAATTCCCAATATCCTTTTCCCATAAGGAAATTCGTCATTCTAAACTTCCATGCCTGGAAGTTGTTCTTGTCAAGCTTTTCAGTGACAATCTGTGAAAGAGAATCAGACGCCATTACAGAATACTGCAAGAAATTCTGTCACTGCAAAAAACACAGCTTCACCCTCACAAGGGCAAATCTGCAAAACTGGCGAAAGTGGTATTTGACCACACAGTCACTTCCTAGTGACGATTTTGCATAAACAGGAACCAAGGATGATTTTGAAACTCCCAATGTCTCTGCGCACAAGCATACGATGCAATTTCTACAGTAACTTTTCACCGACCTGTAGAACAGTGGTCGCACAGCATAAAACTGAGCCTTTTCCTGAGTGCGTGCAGAAAACTTCCGTCTGCAAAAAAATACTGCCCTCTTGCTTCACCGCGAAGGGCGTCTCAACCTGAGACAATGCACTCCTGCACTTTCCGGCTGTGCTACCTGCAGAGATCTGCTCCCAAAACAGAAAATGAAAGCAACACTGCTCCTCTTACCAGACCACCGCGAGCTTGGCTTGCTTTCTTGAGCTCCTTACCACGAACAAGGCTCTGATACCATGTCAAGATTGTGGGAGAGAAGGAAGGAGTCTCGCTTGAAGCTTTCTTGCTTGCACAATGGGGGAAGACACACAAGGGTGGAGGCTGAAAACAGTTTTTCTCTTCTTAGTTGTGTAAGCCAAAAGAACTCAAGTACAAAGAAAATAGAAGAACCCTCTATATGGGTCTCAAACCAAACTCAACTAACTAAGGTGGCATACTAACTGAGCCACGAACTAGAGTAGATAAGGATAGCTATCATGTAGCTATTATTCATGGGCGGTGTACCAACCGCATCTGCAACTAACACGTCGGTGACATAAATGCACAACGGTCACCCTGGCGTATCACGAGTGGAGCTCGATATCTCAACAGGTATGAGGTCCCATAAGAATTTGGTTTGACCACCAAATATGTCAGCTAAAAGTCTCTTCCTGCAAGGGTTGTTTTGACGTATGGGAGGATGCCCAACGATTTGATTCTGCTTTGGTCCGCCAATCTGATAAGCCACTATGTAGGTTGAATTCCTTGCAACCCTAAGTCCTTCATTGTCACATCTGTCATTATGTTTACTAATGAGCCTCCATCAATCAATGCATCTGAGATGAAGCATCCTTCTATCCATACACTAATCTCTGGGGTTCCAGGATCTAGGAAGGCATTAGCCACATCTACTTCCTTTACAGGCTCTAGGGCCTTATTGGTCTTGGTCGGTGTTGAAGGAGCGATCCTTAGTCCACATTTTCTTGTCAAGATGCTTTTGAATTTCTTTCGGCAACTGGGAGATAGCATCAGTAATGCCGGAATGTTAAGTTTGGTTTAAAAGTGTCTAGGTCTTTGACCAAGTCATAATCTTTGATAGGATCCACGGGCTTTTCCAGCCTGCTGGGGAATGGGGCTACAACCATTTTCATCTTTCCTTTTTCTTCTAATAATTGCAGCATCGGCACGTCCTCTCTTTCTAGAGGTGCTTCTGTATCGTCTATCTCCTGGGCCTCTGGTTCTGTTTCTGGGACTGTCTCTGTGACTCTCTGTAGCACTACAGTGCTCTATACTACACTGTTCTGTCCTGTATTGCTTTGTCCCTCTGCTGGCAAGATGAACTTCACAGTCTTGGCAGGAGAATTATTTTCGTTCTAAACAACTGGTTCCTTCTTCTTGGCACACATGACAGCGGCAACTTCCAACTCTACCAAATGGGAGGCAGGCTCTTGTACCTTCTGTTGGCTATCAGTGGCATTGACCTTGCTGGACTCGGATAGTCCTTTTTAGTGTGTCCTTCACCCTTGCATCGGCTGCATAAGGGCTTGTAATCCACAAATCGTCTAGGGTTTGGACAATTCGGGGAGATATGTTCCTTTTCTCTACACCTGTAACATTCCATCTCTGATCTCTAACCACTGCTAGACTGTCGTCCTCTGTAACTTTGAGAGGGCTTGTAATCCACAGATTGTCTAGGGTTTGGACAATTCACGGAGATATGTCCCTTTTCTCCACACCTGCAACATTCCATCTCTGATCTCTGACCACCGCCAGACTGTCATCCTCTGTAACTTTGAGAGGGAAACCTCCTTGGACCGAAATTAGGACCAAACTCCCTAGGCTTTGGTCCAATATCTTGTGTTGTCATTTTGGATTGTAGCAAGTTGAATCTTGCATTTTCATCCTTCTGTCTTCGCTCATGCATCTCTTTCAGAGAGCAAATATCCTCTATATGGTTCTTTCACAAATAGTATGAATAGAAGAATCTAGGAATGGTTGGTTTTCGGGTACATTCAGTGGCTAAATGTCTCGCTTGATGACACTTCCCACACCTTGTATTAGATCGCATCACATCTCTCCCAGCTCCCGTAGGGGTGGATATATTGGAGGTATTCACCTTCAGTGTCTGTAGCTACTCTGTAATCACATCCATAAGCTCTTTCTTGATACTTGCAACTGAGTTGGATAAGTAGTCCTTCAGATTTTCACCTCCTGAAGTACTTGTAGTAGGGTTTTGGGAAGCTTCTGTAATTACTGCATATACTGGTTGGGTCAAACCGCAGGGTCCTCTGTTCTGGTTTTGATTCAGAGCTCCTGTTGAGACTTGGGGCTATTGAGACTTGGGGCTGTTGAGACTTGGGTCGAACCGGAGGGTCCTCTCTTTTGGTTCTGATTTAGAGCTCCTGTTGAGACTTGGGGCAGTTGATTCCAGTTGGTAGGGTTCCATTGTTGTTGAGTCGCCATTGGAGGAACTGTTTGAGGCCATTGTTGTTGTGGTTGAACCATCATTTGAGGCACGGTCGTCTATGGCGGAAAAGGTTCATTATACTGTGGCATTGTTTGCATTTGGGGATAGGGATAGGGAACTGTCCCTGGGATTGCATTTGGTGGCTATACCATTCCTGGCATGGGAGAAGGTAAGACTTCTCTTCGTGGAGTCATTGACAGCGTTGCTTCAACTTCATCATACAATCTTGCACCTTCCACCATAGCTTGCAGATTGGGTGGTCTTCTCAATTCCACGAACTTGCAAACTTTTGGTTGTAGGCCTCTAAGAAACACTCCTTTCTGAATGCCTTCGTCCAAATGATGGTTAGTCCATCTCTTCAGGATGGATTCCATTCGTGAGACATAAGCTTCTACTCTTTCTCCAGAGGATTGACTTAGGCTCATGAACTCCTCTCGCATCCGCTCTTCAAAACCTTCACGCTTGAATTTAGTGAGGAAGGCCAACTTCAGATCCCAAGTGCCAAAAGTTCCTACTGCTTGTCTCTCATACCACTAAAACGCCACACCCTTTAAAGTGGCAGGGAATATCGCTAACCAATACTCAAGGGTTCGGACATTGTTAGCTACACATACTACCATGAATTTGGCTACATGAAGATCAGGGTCTTCATTGTACTCTCCCTTAAAAATTGGCACTGGGACTACATTTGCTGGCCTGTCATCAATATTTCCAAGACGAATCTGACTAGGAAGGGGACCTTGAGTAGCCATGGGGACTTCTGTAAAGAGTGCTTTTAGGGTGTCAAAGGAGGCTTTTGTTGTGAACTTGTTCTTAGCTTTGATATTTGCCTTGTCTCTTCTCACATACCTCTGGACTTGTTCTAACGTTTGCCTCTTGATTGTGTCATTTATTAGGGGGTTGGCTCTAACCAGTTGGTCTATACTCAACAGAATAGAATCAGAGAGAGCTTCAGTATCTAGGGGATTCTCTAGTCAACATCTCCTCTACTTCCTTCTTTTCAACATCTCTGAATTCGGCTTTCAAACCACTACAGAGGGGGGGATATTCCGTTCTGAAAGTATCAAAACTCATTCTTCTTAGGATTATTGTTGTGTCATTATAATAATGCCAACTTCTGAGGGTTTTAACAGTGTATGTTGTGAAAAACACTCTGTCTACCAACTTCCAGTGGGTTGTTAATTGGACAAACAAAATATTGTCAGTGCAGCAAGCATCCCACGTATCTTGTTGTTGAGCATCCACGAACAAATTCTAACTCTTTTCCTTCTTATTTTCGTGAACCTCCACAAACCACGACTCCTGAAGCTTCTTCACAATCTCCCACCCTTGATGATGTCTGGAAACTTCTCAATGAATACCAAATCTTCCATGGATAGTCATTTTTGGTGCTTTTGCTCTTCAGTTTGTTCCCAAACAAATTTCCACCAAGATGCAAGTTTCTACTGCTTCAACAGGAAGAGGAAACAGTCCACCACATAGAGCTTGCATCATGATGGTAATATATTTCCACCATTGTGGGATGAACTTCTTGCGGAAAGTGAATTTGATAATGAGAATCTCCAACTCTTCAGTGGAAGAAGGAACTTTGCAAACATCCATTGAATTCTCTTCTTGGCAATGCCATTTCCTTCATTTTCAGCCTCTTCTGATGCTTGTTGGCAAGTTTCCCTGGCTGCGCACCAAAAACATGGAGCCCCAAGAGAAAAATCAAGGAAAAGGGGATTCTACTGCAAGAAAATCTATCTTGTAACATCAACAAGCTTTTATTTTATTCTTTTGATGACCAAAACAAAGAAAATAACAAATCTTCACGCAGCATCATAGTAGATATCTTCCACGGATTTGATAGAATCAACCATAATCTTCAACATCTTCATAGAATACTTCAATAGAACAAGGAACACAAAAGAATACATCATTTTTGAATGGAAATCAATCACACAGTATTCATCTTCAATGTCTTCATAGTTTTCTCTCTCAATCTCTCATATACAGTTACACTGTTTTGATAGAATTGGCTATCTCTTGCTCTATTTCTCTCTCTCTCTCTCTCTCAATAGTACATCATCTCCTCACTATAATACTCTAATAATGACTCTCAATAATCCTTATTAGGTCGTGGATGCACATCCCAAGAGGTATGTCTGATGTGAAGAGGCACCAGAGCCACTATAGTGTCCCTTCACAGCTCACTATTGTCACTGTCACTCCAGTCTTCCCGTCAGTCTTCAGTAGTTGCTTCTTCCATTTGTTTTAGCTCTTTAGACTCATCCTTTCCAAAAGTTAGAAAACTTTTCCAAAGTTAGACTTATAGAAGATCTACAGAACACTTACAGAAGATCTACAAAAAAGTACAGTACAGGACCAGAGCAAATACAAAATAGTTACAGAGCAGAGACAGAGGCTCTATAGTAGTTTTACAGAGGGTTACATAAGGTCATCAGAACCTCATAACTCATACTAAAACCATTCCAAACTATCAAAAACTATTCAATAAGCTTCCAAAAGATTTCAATCTTCATCAATCATCAATCCATGCTTCATACAAAAGAAATTCAGAACAAAATAGAAGCTATACAAAAGGTATACAGAACCAATCAGAACCTCAACAGATCCTATCAGAACATCACAGAGCTTCATATCTCTACTAAGAATCATCATGAACTTTCAAAACATAACTAATATAATCCAAAACACTCTCAAACACTTCCATTAACAACCATACATCACTCTAAATCCATTAAAAATCAATCATTCAATCCTCAAAAACAACAAAAATTAGGCAAAAATTCAATCTTTTTCCACTCTCAACATTCACATTGGATAGTGTGTGGTGCATACCAAAGAAGACTTGTTCATGGTGGAGGGGTGAATGGTAATAATCCAATGATCCAATTGCTATCTTGGTGGTATAGGATTATAGTAGCGGATGAAGCTAAACTCTCACAAAAGAGAGCAAATGAAAGTGCTGATAAATCGGCTGCAGACATGATGGAATCACATCATGTCACTAAAAGAGTGCATTATGAAGCCTCAAGTGCTAAAGAAAACCATGCCAAGTGGCTAGAAACAAGGCTTTGACAAGGCAGCAAATGAGTTCAAAGAGAGCTAAGATAGTAAGATGAACAACGTGAGTCAGTGTGAATGTAATTCATAGTTTAAGAGAGAAAGAGAGAGTAGGCATCTATGTGAATGAGTCTCACAGTTTAGGGTTATATATGTTGAGTGTGCATCGGTCGATGCTCTGATACCATGTTGAACAATGCGCGAGGGAGACGAGGAACGGAGGAAGAGAGAGAAGAAGAGAGACACGAGACACCGGAAGTGGAACCCCAAAAGTGTGTCAACTGAGTACACATGATAGGAATATATAGAGGGGACCTGGGGCGCTATATATAGACATACTATATATAGCTAACAAGGGTGCTATATATAGACAGACTATAGCTAACACCCCCATTCAAATAAATATCCCTTACTATGGATGAAAAAACCCTTGGGGGCTCAAGGGAAAAACCCAGAGCTCTATATAGGCCTACCGTTATATTAATATTCAAAATATAAAATTACAAAGTTGAACTTACAAGAGCCTATTCATAGGCATCAAACGAGCTACATCACTCGTGAATTACAACATCAATGGAGATTGGAACTTACAAGAGCCTATTCATAGGCATCAAAGGAGCTACATCACTTGTGGATTACAACATCAGCGGAGAAGGAGCTACATCAAGCTACATCACTCGTGGATTACAACATCAGCGGAGAAGGAGCTACATCAAGCTACATCACTCGTGGATTACAACATCAGCGGAGAAGGAGCTACATCACTCAAGAGCGACATCACTCCTGAATTATAAGATTGGAACTTACAAGAGCCTATTCATAGGCATCACCAAGAAATTCCTGCAACTGAACTTGGGATGTAAGCAGTATATCTGTCACATCAAAACTTAAAGAAAAAACGTTATAGTGACATTAGAACAACACAAGGTCTATAGAGACGGTTTGCGACGCCGCTCTATAGACAACATAACATATGTGGGGCCCCATGAACAGAATATGAATAAAACAATTTGTCATCAGCTGGAATATAGACGCTCATCAGCTGGAAAGAATATAAACGAAATAATGTGTCATTAGCTGGAATATAGACCCTCATCAGCTGGAAAGAATATAAGCCTTGAGTGGCAATGCCATATAGGCAATCTAGCAAGTGCTTTCGACTGTGTATGTTGTTGACAACAACATGGAAGCTTTCCTCAGAACTGAAATAAAATGGAAGAACCTCACAGGCTACTTTGGTGACCAGTTTTCCCAATACTTTGAGTGCTTCTGCACTTGAGTCCTGCGCATTGTTGTCCTTTGTCATGCTTATTCTAATGACCTCCAGAAGCAAGAACATTCCAACAGGACAAGGACCTAGAGGATGGATTTTCGCAAAGGGCGAGGGTAACACCAGTAGCTTCATAGTGAATGCCAACATCTTCCGAACGCATCATGAATATTAGAGTTGGTAATGCATTGTACTAAACAATCTGCATTTTATTTTCCTTGTTCGTGAAAGCTAGGGTACGCAGAGCACCAGTAGCGCTGCTTGTTGCACCTTTGTGTCAGTAGATTCTAGCAATTTCACTAGAGGTGGGAAAGATGCTGCTCTAAGGCACCAACGGCTCCCTTATCTACAATTACCTCAACATTCTTTCACTTCTTGTCGAAAACTTTGCATCCATCCAATCGTTGCCCAGGGACCGGGTTTCCATAGGATGGCAAAAACACCTTAGAAGCGCCTGATCTTTAGAAGGAGAAGAAAACCGCGTTGTGGCTACCGCATCATCCAAGGACGTGAAAAGGCCTGCCAATAACGAAGAAAGGAGGATACTGACAAGCAGTGAAGACAAAAACGGATGGCGATGGCCGGATTTAGGGCTTGAAATTCGCCGAAAAAGGTTTGTGAAAGGTGGAGGAAAATTTTGTCTCAGGAATGAAGAGACAGTAGAGAGCGGCTTGAAGATGTTTATGGTTCTCTGTGAGGACTGGAGGCAGAGAAGGTCGGACAGCCACCTCCTTTTCTCGATCCCTAATGTGGAGAGCGGGGCCTGCCAATAACAAAGACAGGAGGATACTGACAAGCAGTGAAGATGAAAATGGATGGCGATGGCCGGATTTAGGGCTTGAAATTCGCCGGAAAAGGTTTGTGAAAGGTGGAGGCAAATTCTGTCTCAGGAATGAAGAGACAGTAGAGAGCGGCTTGAAGATGTTTATGGTTCTCTGTGAGGACTGGAGGCACAGAAGGTCGGGCAGCCACCTCCTCTTCTCGATCCCTGATGTGGAGAGCCGGACAACATGAAGGACTGCGGGCATCCCCGGCACCTCCCTACTCAGCATCTTCTGAACTATCCGCTCCCACACTTGAGGAGCCTTTGGAATTGAATCCTCGTCGGGCAGCCACCTCCTCTTCTCGATCCCTGATGTGGAGAGCGGGACAACAATATAAAAGAGGGTTTAACTTTCTATCTTATTCATTGAGTTCTCACATCTCTTATGCAGGAAAGATGGCTAGGTCTAAGGTAGTTGCAAATAAGCTTCCGCTCAGAGCCCCATATCATGTTTAGCCCCTTGGAGCATCTACTAGCTCAGATGCACCCCCTTCTCAACCTAATCCACCTTCCTCAAGCGGTCCTCACAAGGGTCCTCCTCAGCATCCTCACAAGAAACACAAGTGGAAGCCAGGTATAGTGGTCTTGAGAGAAATTAGAAGGTATCAATGCTATTTTGATCTCATCATTTCGAAGGTGAGCTTCTCGAGACTTGTTCGCGAGATTATGCAAGACCTCTACCGCACAGAAAGCAGGAGGTGGTTTTTGGCACAAGGTCAGGATATACCTGATCGCTTCACAAAAGAATGTCTTCATGCTCTACAGTGTGCTACATAGGCTTTTTTAGTTGACTTGATGATTGATGCTCAACGTTGTGTAATACATGCGAAGCGCATCACTGTAACTCCCAAGGACTTCCAACTTGTAAGAAATCTTCAAGCGCAGTAAAGGATGCATTCGTTCCAATGGAATGAACACAGTTTGTAATGTTATCTTTTTTTATAGTGTTGTCCTCGTGCATTGGGCATATGACTATATCCCAGTGCAAAACTATTGTATGCACCCTTAAAATATGAATTAAAATTCTACACTTGTGCTTTGCTCTCAACTTTGACTGTGCATATTTGCTGTATTTTCAATTCTTACTTACAGTTTTTGTTAGCACTGTCAATTTCAATAGGAATATCATGTAAAAATTTGTCATTTCTTATTGTAGACTTTACTCCTGATGCCTCTGTATAGTCTATGTGGTGCAAAGTTTCTAAGGGCCAGTAGTCGCGATGTTGATTTTTCAATTATCAATCCAACCATAATTTTTGTGTGGGATAATTTTTAAAATACTAAACTATATCAGAATGCGACGAAACTTCACACGCGCACTCATTAGATGGCAAGAGCCCTTAAAAAAAAAAAGTGCCTGCAGACCACTGGTCCGAAGTCAGGCGTTTGGAGCCACTTTCCTTCCAGTCCTCACTAAGAGAACTAAAGAGGGGCACCACCTTGCCAAAGGGAGGATGGGCTAGGACATTCCTTTTCTCAAAGTGAATCAAAAGAACCAAGATACAACTTCACAAGAGAGAATATATAAACTAGACACCATATTATAATATGAGAGAGAGAGAGATGAGAGGAGAGGGAGACAAGAGGAGAAGAGGTAGAGAAAGCTTGCCATTATCTATTCATGGAATGAGAAGATGAGAAGAGAGGGAGACAAGAGGAGAAGAGGTAGAGGAAGCTTGCAATTAGGAGAAGAGATAGAGGAAGCTTGCCATTATGCTACATAATAAAAGAACTCACTCATAGCTTACCTCAAGGAGATGGACTAGTATGAGGGTATTCTAGAGTGCTCTCATGTCCTTGTCATTGTCATTCTCCTTCTTTATATCTCCATGGACTCCTTATATAGCCTCCATGAGGGATTAGATTAAGCTAATATTCTTGATTAACATAATCCTAGATGATGTATGGCATCTTTGAAAATATGGAGAATAGTGGATAGGACAAGTCCCCACCTTAGTCATTATGCAAGAAGCCAAGGGTGATGGTAGACAAAATAGAGAAAAGGAGCTAGATTACAAGAGGTGGGTGCCCAAAGCACATTATTATAATATATTTACAAGAAGGATAGAATGGAAAGTTGATGTGGTGAAAGAGAGAATAAAATTGTACGTAGCCAGCAGTCTGCGCCTTCATAACTTCAAATTGGTGAAGAATCTGAAAAAAAAGTTTTTTCTGCAACTTTGTAGACCAAGTCGAAACCAATCGGGCCACGTGAGAATTTTCTTGAAATTCACTTTCCCTTGGGAGTTATTGAGATGATAAAAAATGGCTTCCAAAAGCTTATTTGACTTTAGTTCCTTATATATATAAATACATATAAGCATATGACAAAAGGGGTCCATGCTTGTAAGCTTTTGTGTAAGATTCAAATGACTCCATGATGTGGATATTGACTTGTGTACTAGGGTGAGGTGTCCTTTAATGATGGTGATAGATTCCAAATCTTAGTGATGTAGGCGGAGACCACATATAGTTGGAGGCTAGTCCTTTGAAAAAATCTTTGCACTCACTCAACTCCTAGGTGTAATCCATTTCCATATTCACTAAGATAACCATCCCTTTAACCTTTTACATTGACATCCCTCCTAAGAACTTGTTCCCCCCATTTTCTAGAGTTATCATAATCGAGAAGCAATGTAGCATACCTAGTGGAAGAGTAAACCCAAAGTGATATGGTAAGATTCTTGATAGGGGTTTTGGCCAAATTTTGTGGTAGAAATCTGGTTTGTAAAAAACCTGGATCACTAGCCCTCCCCTTAGGCTAGATGCATTCATGCCTCTAGCTTGCTAATGATGGTCCAATAGAGTAGGGAGGACTGTACTTCCTCATTGGTGGCTCTTGTTGAATGACTGCTCCAAATTGTCCATATTTCTTTGAAAATAAGGCTTCAGTCGCTCGCCATCCATTTACCCTTGTCTTGTGAACCCTCCCATCCATGTCACCTAGCTTATAACTGCCATTTGGATATCTCCTTATGACCATGAATGGCCCTTCCCACTTGAACACAAGTTTAGCATCCTTTCTGTTATCAAAGCGGTTATCATAGCATAGCATACGTGATCCTTCCCTTATGTGTTTGCTAGTCAGTTTCTTATTAAATGTCTTTCTCCTCTCTTCAGCCTGCATGGAATAGTGTTGGACTATTGCTTCTCTATCTAACTCTAGCCTCTCTAGATCCAAGATCGTTTCCTCTAACTCCTTATCTTGATTCTTCTCTCGAGACCGGCTACTAAAACACATAAGCTGGCCAGTTCCACCTCTATGGGAAGCAAAGCCTGTTGGCCATAGACAAGGTGAAATGGAGTATAGCCAATTGAAGTTCTGAATAAAGTCCTATAGGCCCAAAGAGCTGCATTAAATTTTTTATCCCAGTGCTTGCGGTGCATGTGTACTTGCTTGGTAATTTTCTTACAAATCAGCCCATTCACTTTTTCGACCAAACCATTACACTGTGGATAGTAGGGAGTAGAATGCTCGTGCTTGATTTTTAGCCTTTCCATTAGCTCCCCTACTACATTGGCCCTAAAACTATGACCCCTGACATAGATAATTTCCAAAGGTGTGCCAAACGTGCAACAAATGTTTTCAAACACAAATTTTCCCACTTCTTGGGTTGTGATCCTACTAGTTGCTGAAGCCTCTGCCCACCTCATCATATAGTCCACACCCATTATGATGTATTCCTTATGAGACTGAGTTTGTGGGAGTGGCCCTATTGCATCAATCCCCCA
This sequence comes from Lygodium microphyllum, assembly GCF_053477565.2. Lineage (NCBI taxonomy): Eukaryota > Viridiplantae > Streptophyta > Polypodiopsida > Schizaeales > Lygodiaceae > Lygodium > Lygodium microphyllum. The sequence goes on along the minus strand of NC_141162.1, from coordinate 126,546,037 downwards.
TTTCTCAAATGGGCCATATGTAGTTATGGGATTTTGTTCCTCATGCACTAGCTTTCTTGGTCCGGCCTTTTGGCAATCATCACAAGTGCGGCACCAATGTTGCACATCTCGATGTTGACTAGGCCACAAAAAATCAGCCTGGAGAATCTTCCTGCTAGTTATTTCTTGAGCAAAATGTCTACCACAAACCCCCTCATGGCAGCTCTTAATCACATCCATAATCTTCTTTGCTATTGGTACCCTTCTAAGCACTGCATCCTTTCCTTTGCAATACAACACATCATTTATCAAGTGTTAATGATGCCCACCATTACCTCTTTCAATTTTTCAGAGCATCTGCATCGCCATTTGTGCACCTTGGCACAAAATAGATTTGGGCTTTCTGTAGCTTCCTCATGAGAGTTTTAGCTTCTCTCATTTTCACTACTCATTAGGGCAAAAAATGCTTCAAAAATGGCACTTGTAAGAAAGTGATTAAGTTGCTAATTAGTTGAGGTTTAGGAAGAATAAAACCTCTAAATTTGGTTGTCTAGATGTGATTAATGTGAGAATATTTGGTTCATTGAAGAGGTCGGCCATTAATTGCCCTCATCTTTTAATCTAGGTCAGGGGTCACCTTTTCGGCTGTTTTTGTCTTGGAACTCGAGAGATTTTGTATTTTGGAGATTTTTGCACGAAAATCGCATTTGTTTGCTCCTGCGTTTTCTTTCTACACACTATTCTCTTTTGCCATTCTTTTTGTTGCACTTGCTTCCTATCACTGTGAGATTCTTGCTCGGTTCATTTGCTAAAATGTCTAGCAATAGCTCTTCAAATAACACAGGCGCAAGCACATGTAAATACAAGCTAACTATTCAGCTAGATCCGATTTACACATCTTGGAGAAGTATACATCATCGAGTATTGATAGATAAAATCGAAGCCAACAGGTTGCAAACACAAGGAATGAAGCATATAGATTTGTGGGTGGACAGAAATATTTATCCTAGGGATCCTTCTACAAGTAAACCAACTCCTTTTTTCAATGTCCATGACTATATAAGATATGTTGGAGAAGGTTACAATGGGATGCTTGGCTACTATATGAGGTTATACTCTACATCTTACACATATATATGCTTGGCTACTATATGAGGTTATCCAAAGATTGGAGTAGTTTGCAACCAGTAAGAAGAGCCCCAAATAGAGACTCTATAGATTTGAGTAAATTTAAAAACATAGAAGACATCTAGGTTCCCATTCTTTCAATCTCTCTTAAGAATGTTCATATTTGTACTTTGCATGCAGAGATTAGAATAATCGATAAGCTTCTCAGGTTGCATCTTGACTACACATATTCCATTAAGCCATTATCTTTAGCAGATGATTGTATTGATAAATGCGAGGCATTACTATTGAAAATGGGATTTCATGGAGGCCAAGTTCACTTGAGAAAGGATCCAATACTTTTAGGAAAAACACTTAGGCGATGTCTCTATGGGAGGCTCAAAAGCTAGACGATTCTTAGGAAACCATTCAGGAAAGCAGGTGAATGCGGCTTGGGAGTGTTGGAGAGAGCTATGTGAGATCACAACAAATGTTGCAAGCACGCCGAGGCTTGCGTTTCTTAGAATGGAGGTTTGGATACACCTTGATGTTTTTCTGAAACTCCTCAGGCAACATAAGACAACATATACATATGCAGAAGAGTTCAAAAGATCAATCACAAATCTAAAAGAGGCATGGGGAGAAAAAGATATCACTTTTTATCTGGTAAAGTAACAATTATTTAATATGGGTTTATTTTAACAGGTTTTTCAATTGGTACAAAATAAGTGTTACTTTGTATTGCAGCATATTCTTCATATTCATGGGCCTTACTTTGTGGAGGAGCATGGCCCCTTAGCAACTTATAGTAGCCAAGGCATGGAAAAATCCCACTATCAAGCACGCACAAGTTATTTTTGAAGCACAAGGCATGAGGGAGGAGTTACAAAAAGAAATGCTTTGGAGGAGCTATTCGATTGGTTTTTTCGACGACAACTTCAAAGAATGCAGACATAAGATGGCAATGATACATGAGCAGTTACACTTTTATATATAAGATAGAATATATACAAAGCTAGCTTTCCAAAACTCTCACACTCTCTTTCTACTCAGGGATCTTTCCTCTATAACGTAGAAATTTTCTTTTCTTGTAGCCAGCTATAGATTTTACATCAGTTCGGTTTGCAGCCAAGGCGTAGGATGTGAAGGCCAAAAAGTATCCTGCTCTAGAATAAGATTAACTTGGACCATAGCCAAAAATCCTAATTGCTGCAGTCTTTTCCAAAAACATTACTTTGTGGGCATTATATTATAATCCTGAGAAACCTAGAAGCCTTGTAAGAGCTTTAATACAAAGTATGGCCATGTTGCATCCTCTGAGAAACTACTATGAAGTACTAAAAAGGAATTATGGTCAATCCTAGCTAAGTAGTGGCCGAGTGCAATGTCTTTCAATGTACTACCACCAGCTCTTGATCCTTTGCCACGTCCTAAGAAGTTATCTGAATCAGAAATCTCCAACTGCAAATAACACCCATACCAAATGAGCGTGGAACTCAAACCTACCAATGTTTAAAAGCAAATTCAAAATAATCTTACCACTTGGTTTTAATCGTACTCCAATTTAACTGGATTCCATAAATTTATTGATGATGATGTCTCATTGGTGTTTATCAATTCTTTAACGTATTCACACTCCTCTCTTTCAAAATTGGAAATCCCAAGTTGGCTTTGCATGCAATCGAACTCCTCATCAGTAATACTCAACTCTTTCTCAGCATCTTTTGCCTGTTCAAAACAAAGAGAGAGGGCCTCACCAGCATCAATAAGCTTATCATCTACAGTTTCTTTATCAAGTTCGAGTATCTCTTCCTTTGATTCATTCTCTGTGTCAACTATCCCATTTGCAACATTAGAAGCCTCTGCAATAATGGCTAGACAATAATCTTCCCTAAGATTGAAAAGTTTTTGAATATCTGATAGTAAAATGTACTCCTCCTTGAAAGGTATAGATGGTAGAGAAGGAACAGTATAGTGAGAACTCTCATCAGTTGTAGGGTTTGCATTTTCTTCACTCTCCTCAATGATGGTCTCAGCTTTGAAGTGAGCAACATCCAACTTCTCAGCAATAGAAGGCATCAAAATCTGCATCTACAACCTCCTCTATTTCCTTTTCATTTGCCAGGTCATCTAACATACAAAAGCTAGCAGACTTTGCTCCTTCCAACTGTTACTCACATAAGCTTTTAGAGGATATTTGACAAGGGTAAAAACAATAAAAGCAGTAGACTTTGACATAATCTTACAGTTCTTGGAATGAGTGGAGCACAATATGTCTCTTGCATAAAACCTATCCAGAGAGTGGGCACCACACCTCTTAGTAAACACTGACTTTTCATTGCCTGTTGACCCAATGGGAACATGGACATATTCCTTTGTATTAACTTCAATAGCAGGGCCTGCTAGATTTTCAAACTCCAAAAAGTCCTCCAAAAAATATTTTTTACAGTATTGCAAAACACTGTCAAGGTCCCAATCAGGATTAAAGACATTCTTAACAACTCCATGGAAAGAGAGATCCATGCCATTCTGAAGGATAAAGTCAAGAAGCCTCTCTGATGGAGCCACATCAGTAAGCTCTGATACTCCAAGAACTCTCATTGCAGACTTTCCCTTCCCTAGAAATGTGCTTGGCATTCTGACACTGGTGGCAAAGCATGGGGAAGAAATAGAATGCACAGGCTCATCACATGTTGAAGCCCTTGAGCCTCTAGAAAGCCTTCTCCTTTTCCTAGTCCGTGGCAGAACCTTGGAGCCCAGAAAATCTGTAGGTTCCGACATATTTTCAACACTCGTACAATACGGTGCGATGAGACTCAAACGCTAAACACGGATGTTGGTACTTGCACCGTGTCGGGAATGCAAACCAGAATCTCCGAAAGCAAAGGGCCGCGCTCGAAACGACGCGACACCGCTCAGCCTCGCGCAGTATCGGGGTAGGAGTTTGGAAACGAATGCTGCACCGAAGCAAGACAAGAGAAGCTAAGCCCGAAACGATGCGAGCATGCAAAATAGAAAAACATAAACACTCGCCCTCGCACCGTATCGGGAGAATAATGAGAAGTCTGCAAAGGCAACTGAAAAAGCTGTACAGATGACCGACGCCTCCTTATGTAGGGCATGCAATAATGCCACATGGCACTAGCCGTTGGGCACGACACGTGGCACTAGCTGTTGGGAAACATGTGGCCGACAAACATGTGGCAAACATGTGGACCGATCGTTAGATGACACATGGCATATAGATGTTAGGCAGACATGTGGCACAATCAATGCGAGACACATGTCTGACATGTGGCATGGTTGACGAGGGTATATAAGGGACCCTTTTGCTTATGTGTACACTTTACATTCTCTCGATCTCTCACGCCATGCTGCCCAATACAGAGCGATCCTAGTGCTGCGCCTATTGCGTCATTGTCCTGTCGCGTCGTATCAGTTCTCGTCGCCAGATACGGAGCGAGGGTGCTCCTACCTCTTTTCTGGTTTCCTTATTTCACGTCATTTCGTGGTTGTTTGTTTGATACGGAGCAAAGGTCAAAAAACGTCTACCTAGGTTTTCTCATTTCGCGTTGTTTCATGGCCTTTTTCCTTGCTACCATCGGCATTTTGTGGATGCTTGTTCGATACGGAGCAAGGGCGTCCTTCGATGGTCTACCTAATTGCCATCTCGCGTCATATCGGGCTTTCTTCTTCCAATGTCCTCATCTCTGATACGGCATGAACGCTAACATACATCTTGTTCGTTTGTTCCTCCTCGCGCCGTATCGTGCCTGCTGCCCTCTTGTTAGATTTTCTAGAAAATTCCTATCTCATTTTTGTCTTTCTGGCTCTTTTATTTCCTCCTCTGCATGGCAAGGACAAGGCAAACTACAAGAAAAGTTTATGTAGATAGAAAGGACAGTGGGGGTGAAAGGAAGTTACAATTTGATGAATTTGAGGAGAAACTCTCTTCAAATATTGCTAAGGCTGGGCTATCAGAGGCCCCAGAGCATTTTGCCATAGAGATCCCCCCTACACTAGGTGTTGGCCTGACATCTTCCATGGAGTTAAAGCATTCCAATGCAGAGAATGTTTCTTCTCCTGAAGTTGAAGAAGCAAAGGGTGAGACTTCCCCTGTGAAGGATTCATCCCCTCCAATTGTACCCAAGCCTACTTCTACTGGAGCCAGTGAGTCTCCCACGACAGAAAAGAAAAAGAGGAAGTCTTGGTTCTTCTACATGCAGCGGTGTTTCAGTGAGATTAGAAAAGCCCAGAGAGCTACAGAGCCTGTGATTCCAAAGGCTCCTTTCATAAGAGTTGTAAAAGAAATCTCAGATTGTCTAGAGTGGCAACTGTCCCTGGTCTACATAAGAAGTGGCAACTCTCAGCAATTCTTGCTCTACAAGAGGCTGCAAAAGATTTTTTCATTGATTTCATGAACGATGCTTACATTGCTGTTGCGCATGCTCATAAAATTACCCTAATGAATAAAGATTTCAACATGATCAGCAGAATCAGGTATAGGTTCAATAAAGTGTTGAGGCCCTTGCCTTCCAACGATCAAAAAGCCTTTGAAATCCTTAACATTCCCCCGAAATTGTCCAAGAAAGGGAAAAAGATAAAGGTTGAGGATGTAATTCACCTTTACTCTACAAGGGGTGCCACTCAGCAGGAGTCTATCTTGACAGAAAAAAGGCAGGAGGTCTTGGAAATTGAAGACGAAGTTTACAAGAGGAAAGCCGCATCACTTGGTCCCATCAACTACGAGAGGATGGGTAAAGTGTATGGGCAAATACTTGTGAATATTTCTGCAGAACCTGAGGAGGATTACCTTAGTATATCTCTCGAGGACAAGCCCATGTTGGAGAAAAGGGATGTCCAACTATCTGACTCTGTTGTTTTTTGTTACATAAGATAAGGCTTATAGGTTCAAGTATATTTTATATGTAATTTGTACTAATTTTGATCGATTCAAATAGATTTTGCTATTGATTGTAGGGCATTCGTCTCCTCTCTCACTCTCGATATCTGTAGAGCCATATATGTTGTTGATCCACTTCTCTTAGTGGAACTATTTGCAAGATCTGGGTCTAATATTGCACCATTCTTTCGTACTTTTGATAGTGTGAAAAATTACCACATCTTTTTCCCTTATGTAGAAAGGTATTTTTCTTTTCTGTAGAGAAAAATTTATATTCATTTACTTTCACCCTTCTTCTCACCTCTATTTTGAATTTGCAGAGGGCATTGGAGTCTTATCTATATCAATTGTCTTACTAGAGAAATTATCTTTATGAACTCTCTCAGCGCGGTGTTCATGGCCAGGAACGAATGTATGTTTAAAGAAAATTACTTGCTTTGATTACATTTACAAAAAATATTTTGAACTAACAAAGCTTCCTTTTGTAGTGTTGGTAGACTTGTTTCTACGTTTTTGGATACTACATATGAGGATCTTGCTGATCCTTAAAAGCCTTATACGTTTCTTCTACAAGAATTACCATTGCAAAGCAATGTGCATTCTTGTGGATGAAGAGTTATATCAAATATTTGCAGAACAGTGGATTCAAAGTTGTTACAAATAGAAGGAGTGAATGTAAGTTATTAATTTCATTTGATTTTTGTGTGACCCTTATCATGATGTATTTTCACTAACTTATAACATTTATTCTTACAGTGTAGAGACTATCCTGATTCGTATGTTTGGTGGATAAGTGAGAGATGCATTGAGTTGATTTTGGATAAGGCAATCACACCATATGATCCTAACTCCCCTCTTCCTCCCAAAACTTCAATGGCCAAGGGCACAAGCAAGGGAAAGGGCAAGGGAAAGGGTAAAGGCAATGGTAAGGGAAATGGCAAAGGCAAGGGCAAGGGGAATGGCAATGGCAATGGCAATGGAAATGGCAATGGCAATGGCAATGGTAATGGTAAGTCAGCCACAAAGACCACTGCTGCCGAGTCTAAAAGAAAAGGAATGCCAATGCTTTCTCCTCTGAAATTTAATCCATCCCCTCTTAAACCCCAAGAAAAGAGAGTACCTGTGAAGATAAAATTCTTTCAATAATCAAAGAAGAAAGGCCCTGTGAGAAAAAACATCTTTGAAGAAATCGATAAAGAAGCCACAAAGCCAACAAAGGAGAAGGCAGAAGATTAAGAAGAATCAAAAGAGCAAACATAAGCATACACAAGCCTTATTATTTTGGCTTTGTACATTTATATGACATTTTTGTACCTCATGATGTAATTAATTTCTTTTTTACTTATAAATCGAATGTAATGTACATTTATTTCTATACATTCGAAAGGCAACTTGCTTCATGATAGCTTGTGAGTTCCCACTAAGAAATATCTTAAGGACAGTCAATTAAGATAAATTTCTGCAAAGTTTTCATTCTCAAGGCTCAAAACTCACAATTGTGGGAGACAAACAACTAGTACAAGAGAAAGAGCGCTCGGCTCTTTTACCAATTGTTACGCCACTCACTTTGAACTTATATCTAGGGGATGTATTGTTTAGAAATTCCAAGTTATCCCTCACATCTTTCAAACTCTATTTGGAAGTAACATTCACCTCCTTTACTTCTTCATGCGGCAAAACGTGCACCGCAAGTTTATACGATGTGCAATCTGTATCGGAATCCAAGGGAATCCAAATACCCAATCTTAGTTTGTATCTCCTGTAATCAAAGCCCAAAGCAAGAGTTTGGCGAGGGATACTGTAAGACAAAGCCAAGGATTAAGGGCATGCACTGCACCTCAAGATATCACCCTTATGGTCGCACTCTCTAGATTTCCAAAGCGTCCCTATAGTGTTGTCCAAATCCTCTTCCGAAAAGTTTCTACTTAGCCAGGATACCTTAGTTCTTTCTAAATTTGCTGTTTTGAAGCAAGCCAAGAAGATATGGAGGGGTACAAACCATGATAAAAGTATTCTTCTTAAGATCCTTCCAGCTGTCATGGACTTTTGAATATCTTGAGATATTTTGAATTTGAAACTCTACACCGTTGCCTTGTCAGGAATCTCCCAGTTTAGAGATGAAAGGCTTGGCAATGGCAAATCTTCGATATTCCCATACCTATCCGCTTTAGAGGAAACCATATACTGTGCATAATATATAAAAACCTTGCATTCAATAAAAAAAGACATAGTTTGATCGGCATAAATAATGTCTGCCAATACCTTATGAATGGCATGGAAAGTCCCACTTAGGCTTTCCAGAGGTTGCCATTCAATACTTGTTGACGGAAAGATATCTGCAATGATGAATTGGTTGTTAGTACTTGCCTAAGTGGAAAGGAATTACATACGTTATTCAACTAATAACTTACAATGTGTTTGTTGGGGAACCCATTCGTTTGGAGGCAAGTGCATATCCTTGGCCATGTAAACATGTTGCACCTTGACAAACCACCCTTCGAGCATAATTTTGAAGGCAATGATATGCCCCTTCCAGTGATGTTTTATATAATCTCCTTTTCTTCTTTTCACCTTATGAGAGCCCTTGCAAGATGGCAGCATGGTAACCCAATCATTTACACTAAAGGTTTTGGGCTCCCAATTTCCATCTGCTTCCTAGCTATAGACTGTGCAAGAGTGTATTAAATGAGAAGGGCGCCTAGAGGAAGCCATGAAAAGAATGAAAGTGCAGAGAAAGAAGCTCAAAGAGGGGTGAATGAACTAAAAAGTAGCGTTAAGAACACAAATGAATATGTATTGGGTGCCAAAAATAATATTGAAAGATCTCCCGACTTTCAAAAAACTCATTATTAATTTCATCACATCTCTGTCATGCATTTTGTCATATTTGTGAGTAAATAAGGTCTTTGGGACTCCAAAACATGTCAGACTTTGGGGATTTTGGCTAAAAAAGAGGAGAGAATCACGAAATGGACTCCACTATCTCTAAAAAAGAGGAGACAAGAATACCATATTCTTGCACATGTGGCAAACTCTCTTTGGCCTGTTTCTTAATCTCGTAATTAACAAAAGTACATTTTTGGAAGTGTTTTTGGCCCTACTGAAGTTATCATTTTTACAAGCCCAAATTCCTTTCATTTGCTTAACAATTAGCATAGAATACCCAAAAACATTAAGTCGAGTGACACCATGTGAGAGACACCACCTCAAACCTAAAAGCAAGGCTTGATATTCTGCCTCATTGTTAGAATGGACATCCTCCAAGCTGATACCTTCTCCATAAAGTTTGTCACCTTCGGGACTGAATACCACTATTCATGTTGCTGCTCTGTCTTTAATATGCTTGTAGGCCCCATCGAAGTAGAGGGCATGGGCATTCTCCACCCATGGTAGATCCTCAAGAGGAGGTGTCTCCTCTTTTATCTTTCCCTTCTCTTTTTCCTTCTTTTGATGGCATCTATGGGTCAACAAATTAGCTAAGCAAGCCCAAGTAAAGTTCTCCACCTTGAAGATGTAGTCAAACTCTTCGAGTTGTATCACCCACTTAGCGATTCTAACTGAAATATCCATGTGATGTAAGGCATAGGAAAAATGCTCTTCTGTCGTGATCACTGTGAATGGTCTAGGGAGAAGATAAGGACAAAAATTTCTTATAGCAAACATTAGAGATAAAACCATCACCTCCACCATCTTGTACTCTCGTTCTGATGCTATCATTACTCTGCTAGAAAAGTAAAACGACCTCATCAGGCTAGTTTTAGCATCCTTTTGCATTAGTGCTGTCCCTAGAGTATCTTTCCCAAAACTCGGGTTGACAAAAAACTCTTGATTCCAGTAAGGCTGTAAAATTATGGGAAGGGTGCTAAGAGCCTTCTTCACCTCGTGAAAGTATATTTCGCTTTTGTCACTCCACAGGAGCTCCTCAGAGTGGGTCAACTGTTGCAGTGGAAATACTAATTGGGAGAGGAGATGAATGAACCGCCCCATATAACACACCTTATGAATGAAAGAGGTTAGTTGCTTCACAGAAGATGGTGATGGCACTACCAATAGGGCCTTAACTTTATTTGGATCCATGTCAATGCCCCTCTCACTTACGACATGCCCTAACAAAATTACACTGCTTTCGCCAATGCGATACTTCTCATGGTTTAACTGCCTCCCCATTTGTATGAGGCGGCTGAAAGCTTCATCCACCTTTCCTAGATGTAGAGACTTAGAGCTATAAATACAAAAATCATTAATAAAGACCCTGATGGACTTAGTGAAATATGGCTAGAAAACATAATTCATGAATCGTTGGAAGGTAGCTGGGGCATTTATTAATCCAAACGGCATTACTTTGTAAGCAAAAAACCCCTAAGACGTGATGAAGGTGGTCTTCTGTTGATCCTCCTTAGCTATTCGGATCTGGAAATAACCTGAATACCTATCACAAACAGTGTATCTCTCATGCCCGGCCACCTCCTTGAGTATTTCATCCTGAAAGGGAAGAGGAAAGTGATCTCTCTTTGTTGTAGCATTTAGCAGCTTGTAATCCACACAAATCCTCCATTTTTCATTATTCTTGGGTATTGCCACTACAGGTGAAACCCACATTGAGTCCCCTATTGGATAGATGACATGCCTTCAAAAGTTTCCGCACCTCAGTGAGTAGAGTGTTTTGTTGAACTACTGCCAACCGTCGTAGTCGCTGCACCACTGGTGGCCTTGCTCCCTCTTTTAGATTAATGTGATGTTGTATTGTTGGTCACACATGTGATGTGTTCATAATCAGAAATAAAAAGTACAGTGTTTTATTACCACTTCCATGTAGGGTGCCTTCTCCTCAGCTGATAGATCCTTAGCCAACATTTTTTCTAAACCCTCCTTCTCGACCTTTGGAAGCTATTGTGGAATTTCACTACTAGAAGGCCCTTTTAATGTAATCCCCATCACTTTTAGAGAGCTTTCTTCCTCCTCATTAGAAGACTCTCCCTCTATCGTAGATGACTAATCCTCGCTCGAACTCCATTCATCAAAGGTGGTCTCTAATACAAGATCCTCCTGTCGGCCCTTCTTCATGTTGTAGATAGTGCTCTTTCATTTTTTCTACAGCCCCTTCTATGGCCTTAGCTCTAAAGCCCATGTCTCCCAATATTGTCTGGCTTTCATTCCCATTAGCCATGGTCGCCCGAGAACGAGTGGATAGCCTTCCCCCTTCACTGGCATCACATACATGTCAAGCTCCAATTGCACTCCACACACCTTTACCTTGACTTTCTTTATAACTTCATGGAGCCCCAAGAGGAACACCAAGGAAAAGGGAATTCTCTTGCAAGAAAATCTATCTTGTAACATCAATAAGCTTGTTTATCATGTTTCATATTATCACAATGAAGAAAAGAACACCAGGCACAACAAATCTTCATGCAGCATCATGTAGATCTCCCACGGATTTAATAGAATCAACCATATTCTTCAATATCTTCACAAAATCCATCAATGTAACAAAGAAAGCAAAGGAATACACCATCTGAGAATGGAAATACATCACATAGTATTCATCTTCAATATCTTCATAGTCTTTTCTCTCAATCTCTCAATTCTACGGGCTTTCTTCACCAGCATTGTTTCAACCTCTGCTACTTTGGCCTTCCCTTTGATATCACTCTCATCCTAACTAATAATCATGATATCACGATTCTCTGGCAGCTGTACATGCAAGAGTGGCACCTCTGCAAGTGGTTGAGGATGATGAGAACTTGAACTGGCGGTGGAGGCCCTGGATTTGGTGGAACAAGCCTCTCCCTAGGTGGTGTCACTTGTTGTCGCCTCCTTGGTTGGAACCCATTTCCTTGAAAAGGCCTGGGATGAGGGCAAAAGTACATACCATGGCCAGTCTTCCCACAATTATAGCAAACATACTCTTTTTCTTGTCTCCTTGGACCTCGATTGCCTTCATTTGTGAGGGGAGGGGGCCATACTCCTTGCATTAAATTCAACTAAAGGCTTTCAAGTTGAATGAAGTGGACCCCTCTCAACCATGACTATGGAAAGTTGATGAAGACTTGAGGATGACCTCTATAATACCTCAAGGAAAAGGAATGAGTAAAACGCTAACAAAATAAGAACTTCGTAAGTTAAATAGTTTTTGTGTGCTCAATAGTGATGTAATGAGCAAATGTGTGACACTATATAATGAAGCAAGGGCAAGAAGAAAAAGTGAAAGACAAGTATTTCGCACCAGATATGGACGTAATGTCTCATTTCCAGATCATCTAAATGCGCTCCCACGTCTTATTGATATAGATTGGTTACATGAGGAAATGGAGAGAATGGAAAAAGAGGAGAAAATTAATATATCTCAAGAAGAGTGGGAATACGCACGAGGTTGCTTATCAAAGGTGAGACATACTATCAATTAATTTGTTTCTATAAGTTATATTTTATATAAATAATTGACATGTTTGATCTTTTATCTTATACTACTATGCACATTATTCAATGCTATTTGGTGTGAGGGTAAACATCTTTGAACTCAACGTATAGATGAAAAGAGAAATACCCAAGATTGCGGTGTCCTTGCTCACTTCGAGGACGCCAATGGTACCATGGAAGGTTATTGTGGCTTGATCCAAGATATTCTGAAGCTTGATTCTTTATATATGTACTGGATGTGAAGTGGTTTAAAGAAATGGTAACAAATGGTGAGCATTGCACAATCAGACGTCATCCAAGTGGTTTTGTAATAATTGACTCTACAAAATTTCACCAAAACAAGAATGACACATTAGTACTACCTCAACAATGCGAGCAGGTATATATGCAAAAGCTAATTTTTTAATATGTATACATGTGATACATATACACAATATAATAAGTATTTAAGTTTCTTGCTTTTGTTTTTCAAGTTGTGTATCATCCAATGGTAAACAATAACCGATGGTGGTATGTCATCCCTATATCTAATCGTTCAAAACCAATATATGGTAATATTACTGGCATGGAGATAGCAGATGACAATCCAACAATTAATGATGATGTACATGATGACATCATAATGGATGATATGCGTGATATCGTGATATAGTACAAGATTAACCTCGCGAGGATGTTCAAGGAAACATAGAAGAAGACAACAATGTGATTGTCGATGATATTGATGAAGTTATTGAGCAATATAGCAACACATCTAATAGTGGGATAGACTTATTTGTTTCGTTACCTCTTGGTAACATAGACCTAGAAGTAGATAGTTTAGCAAGGGCTGATCTCATTGAAGATGAGATGGATCATTTACTGTAACATACTTAATTTGCTTAATGATTCAATGTGTATTCTTAATTCTATGGTTTTTATCATGCACACACGTGCATACTCAAGAATCAATAGTCAAGTTTAAAGCTAAATTGAAATTTCCATAATAAAAAGGAAGTATTTTTTATCATCTTCAAGTAGAGAAATTACGAGATACATATTGCAATGCTTGCTACTAATTGTATAATAAGGTTTCTGTCGCTTGCCGCTAATTACTTATATCAGGCTTGTCAACTGGAGGAACTGCCATTCATTAGAGAGCAATGCAAAAATAATTATTAACTCTGCTTTTTTTATTCAATGATTCAATGTGTATTCTTAATTCTATGGTTTTTATCATGCGCACACGTGCATACTCAAGAATCAATTTCAAGTGGTTAAATAATGATTAATTCTGGTTTTTTTATTATATTAAGTCCAATTTCAGGTGGTTAAATAATTGCGTGTCTATATTGGCGTCTATTTACGCAGATATATAGACGCAAAACTCGCGTCTATTTACATGCTCTTTTACACGCACATATAGACACACTGATAGACGCACCCGACTTTGCGCGTCTAACATCCGTGTCTATGCCTCATTTCTGTTGTAGTGATGGTAAGGTTCTTGATAGGGGTTTTGGCTAAATTTTATGGTAGAAATTTAGTTTGTAAAAAACCTGGATCAGCCACCTAACGAGTGGACGTGTGAAGTTTCATCGCATTCTGATAAAAGGTTATGGATTTACGAGCACACGATGGAAAGTGCATATGAAGCTGCATTAACCCGGTTTTGGGGTTTAAATGGGTTAGAAGTTCATTCTTCTTCTCATTTTCACATCTTGATTTCTTTGCTTCCTCCATTTTCACATCCCCAACTTCTGTCTCTTCTCCGTCTTGCCCTCCTTGAGCTTGCATGGCACGCTCCAAGCAAGCATGTCGCCATTTTTGGCCCCGAAAAGACATTACACCAAGGCCCACCACCTGGAGCACAAGGTGGAGTCTCCTCTAGTGCAGCAATAGGTCCTTCCCGTAGAGCACAAGGACCACCATAGAAGAAGAGGAGATGGAAACCGAGCACTATCGCCCTTCGAGAGATAAGAAGAATGTGACACGGATACGAGCTTCTCATCCTGAAAAGTTCTTTTCATAAGGTGTTCGAGAAGTCATGCAAGACTTGGAGCTGAAAGGGATGGGAAGATTTTGGGCACGAGTGTGGGATGGCCCACCAGCAGAGTAGGAAGGTAGACTGTTGTAGCTATGGAGGCCCTACAAACAGCTACAGAGGGGTTTCTTATCGACTTGTTTGATGATACATAGCTTGCAGCCATCTATGAAAAGCGTATCAAATTCACAGATAAAGACATGAACTTTATCATTCGGCTTCGACACGGCAAGGGGACTCCGCCATAGTTTACTAGATTAATGATGCAAGGTTTATAATAAGTATTATAGTGCCATAATATCTTGAAAGGCCAAAAAATTTTGTATACTCTGCCACATTGGAATATTTATTTATATATACATAATATCTCATGCGATGTATATTGACTTCAAATAATTGAATAAAGTTGTTTTTTTTTGTTTCTTGAAACGCATGACTCTTAATTTTTGTTTAACGTACGAATGTATCAAAAGTAGTAATACGTATGGATATAAGTTATGTTAATATATGTGGATGCGTCATTCCCGTACCACACATTATCGTCACACTTACACAATCGCAAGTGTAGTGCTACGTGTTAAATTATGTTAGCGTATGCAAATGTGCCATTCAAGTATCACACATTATTGTCACACTTATATGAACCACACATTTATTTAATAAATATTTATTTGTAGGGACAAAGTAAAGTATCTTATATTCATCAAGAAAAATACATGTGATGGCTGTTAGTGATGGTAGATACAAAAAGCCGATAGCTAACAAAACTCTCAATTGTTCCTTGGCTTTTTCATCAGTGGAGACGAGGGGCTAGCTTCCAATGAAAATATAAGTTCCTTCTTTGCTTAAAAAATGATGCGCTCCCTCTTCACCTCTTTCTCCAGGAGAAGCGGATCTGACACTTTAGCAAGGTCGCCTAATGTAGCAAGCACACACATTCCTCCACCACGCGTTTGGTCAAACAAGTAAAGAAGCTTTGAATGCTTGATTAGCACCACCTTCTCCAAGCTAGATGTCATAGGCATTGCTCGAAAAGATCCAAACTTGGTCAGAGCTCGAACTTGGTCAGAGCTCGAATTTTCATGATTATTTCTTGCTCTCTTGGTGAGCACTTCTTATGGAAGACCACCAAATCTTCAAGAAGGTTACCAATATACTCCTTCAGAGTTGAATCCTTCCATCGATCCGCATGTCAAGCTCCTCCTTGCCTTGATGTAAACTCATCTATATATAATATGTCATGAATTACAAAGTCAAATCAAACAATATATTTAACGACTAACCTAGAGTTATTAGAAAGCGATGAAACTTGACGATAGGGTGCATCGGGTCCCCTGAGTCCACCAGAGAAATCTTGGCTGAAAATGATGCCTGCAACTACCCTGTCCAAAGTACATGTAGGACCACTTTCTGGAGATTTCACCAGTGGACTCCGGGGGACCCGACGCACCCTACCATCAAGTTTCATTGCATAAAAATATATGGTAGTTAGAAATCTCACCTTCTCCAAATCATCTTGTATCTTCATTTCCTTGTGTGTCAGGGAGGTACCTCTTTGGACAGAAGGATCTATAAACTCTTTGGTAGGAAGCTGGGGCCTTGGCCCGAACAAATTATACTATAGTGCTTCAAATTCAGCATCTGGCACAAGGTAATCTTCTTCAACTGAGGTAGTATGCTCCTGTGCTGCTATGATCACACTCACAATATCTAAGCTTGTGCCATCATATCTTCCAATCTCTGCCATTGTTGGATGCACATCCACGTAATCATAATCGATCAGGTCTTCCATTGAATCCTTGACTAGGATAGAAAAAAACTCTTCTTTCTTCATTTCCAAGTATTGTAGTACATTTGATAGAAGCAAGTATTGTACACCATCTACTTCAATGGGTGTCAAGGAGGCAAGGTTGGGTTTGCCGACTTGTGGCTATTCTGAAGAAGATGACACTATGAGAGCCAACCCTTGCTCTGCCACCACTCGATGTTCCTCTTCAACATTTGTGACCTCTTCAATCGGTTCTTCTCTTGTGTATGTTCCCGTGTATGCGATAGGAAAAACTTGTGGAGTTGTATCTTCATCGATCTTCTCCTCTAGGGGTGTATCTAATGCAAGGACGTAAATTGCCAATGTGCAATCACACTCCACAAGATCCAAAGGTGATGTACCTGGTGCATTTCCCATGGGAATAGTGCATACTCTATGCGAAGGATCCATATGGGCCAGACACCTATTCACCACTTTTTGGTGATTCTTCCCTACCTGAAATACCATGAGTTGTTCCAGAGGCATCCAAGTCATATCGGATCCTTCGATGGAGTATGTGCATGTAGCAATGGTGCTCACAAAGTCTTCCAAAACATGAAGGGGGGGATCCAGCAATGAGAGCATGCTTTCAAGGTTGAAGTTCTTAGAGAAAACCTGGAATATCTCATCACCTTGGTTAGCAAAGATAGGTTTCGTGGATCCACTCATCAAAGTGTACGCGAGCATCCATCATAGCAGGGTAGAAGGGATGTGGTGGATATAAAGAGATGAAAAGAGAAAGTGTGAAATGAAACAATGAAACAAGAACTAAACTATTTTTAAACCATTAAGGGTTGTTCGCATACGATATTAAGTTATGGCTTTACTTACATCTTTGTAAATTTTACATGCATATGCAAATGTGTTGATGTGAAAAGTGTATAACAAGTGTATGATTTTGCATAAATATCATAAATTTTAAATATTACAAGTTTATAAGCAACAATATTCTATTGGCCAAAAAAATCTAAAAATTTATAGGTGTTGGATATTACAACTTGTGGTGTTGGGATTTTTAGGGAGACTCTACAATTTCTAAAATATGTGGAGCCACACAATTTCCGCTGCTAACAGTATCCTCAGATCGGCTTCTAATTTTCCTACCATCTAGTTTAAAATAGAAGCTAACAGGTGGATTCTGCATTAACATTGTAATTTCCTGGCGCATTATACTCAAGGGCCAATCATCCTCCATTTCCAACACGTGGCTCGCGGCCCTCATAAATGATAGTAATATCCACATTAAAAAACAAGGTCCTCTGCGAGTTGCTTAGCTGTACACCCCTCAAAGAGCAATCTACTAATTTTGAGGTGGTAACACTTAAAAGAACCAGTGAGACTCTCAACATTTTGCCACTCACAGCAATCCAAAGGGTATACTTCTGTAAATATGAGACAAGTTGTTACATAGGTATCATGAAATTTCTCATTCTCAATGAGTTGCAAATACTTACTATTTGCAATGTTTCGTTGAAAGGGCACAGTGGGGGCAAAATATGTATTTGTTTTTGCATGAATACATGTTGTACAAAGGTCTCTGTTACAAGGTGAGAATCAACATTCCTTTGTCTGAGAGCTAAAATTTTACCCTTCTAGTGCTTTGATATATCTGCAATTGCAAATGCTTTCACCCTGAAAGCTCCCTTCATACTTGGACGCATATGTACCCAAGACGAGCAATGATACGTATTAGTGATCCAATTACCTTCTTCATCTTTTTTGTTACATACTTCTATCGAGAGAATTCTTGTTCTTCTCTTAGGCATTATAACCTACGCATTAGATGTAAAGAAGTATGTATTAACCCCTAAATAATAAGCATTTTAAGTCTATTCAGTAATCACCGATATGCCATACAAATCAACATGGCATTAAGAGATGTTTACACTTTTATAAACATACATAAACATCGATATTAAAATGCATGTGGATATATACATCAACACAAAGTACAGATTTAATTTCAAGACATCACTTTAATCATAGCATTTACATGAAATATAATGAAAAGAATAGCACAAGAATACTCAAAGAATTTCGCCAAAATAAATTTTATTATAATGAAGAGGAGTCTGATTTGACTTAATACATTGTATGAAATGTGGGTATTATAGAGTAGTTGTTACAAGGATAGTAGCCACATGGCATGTAAATCTTAATAGGCACATTGGATTGATACCTGAGATATTCTAAGACTCAACACATTGTGTGCTATATGGATGATATGATACAAGAGTTTCATAGATCATTGCCAATTGGCATGGAGATCCAAATGGACACATAGGACCAATAAAGCAGAGGATTTTTGAACCATTGACTTCCAGCAGATCCATATCATCCAACAGAAAGGAATCACTCACCACATCAAAATTGTTGATCAAGAATTATATGCTTCACCTAAACCTTGTACAATACTTGTATATACAAAAAAACACCTGCATGAATCCCTTTTAGCAAAAATACTAGCATGAATCCCTTTTAGCAAAAAATATCTAGATAACTGCATGAATATAATCAATACAAAACATGACCAATTTACCTATAAGCTAATTTGCTAAAGATAAGATTGAGTCATTGCTAATCAAAACCCAATGCAAATGATGGACATAAGAAAAAATCAATCCCATCAAACATAAAAGTCACTAATTAAATGAATAAATTTTGGCACCACAAAATATGGTAGATTTACCTATAAATTGAGCTAAGAATCTCTACTCTACCTTATGTTAAGTGCTGCAACAACAATTGATCCTTAAATTAGAACTAGCATCAAACCCTATTGTAAAGATAGTAGAAAATGCATAATGCATAGAGGAAGAAAGAGAGAGTGTGTGAGTGCACGGAAGAGAGAAAGAAATGAGCACCTATCCAATCTTGCCCAAATTGATCTCTGCAAAAGACAAATTTTCAAGAGTTAGTATTTACATGAAGGTATATTGAAAAAATAGTAGAAAAGAGGAAACATAGAGAGAGAAAGAGAGAGGGAGAGAGAGATAAGCACTTATGCAATGTCACCCAAAATGATCTCTGCAATAAAACAACAACAAGGGTTAGAACTAACATTATATTCTATTGAAAAGATATCAACAAAAAAGAAAACCAAATAGAGATCCTCTTGCTCCAAATAAACTCTGCAAGAAAACAATAATTAGAACCAACATCAAATTCTATTGAAAACACAACATAAAAGAGAAACAATGCATAGAGAGAGGGGAGAAAGAAAGGAGAGAGAGATGAGCACCTCTGTCTCCTGCCCCAAAAAATCTTTGCAATAAAACAACAACAGTAAGAAACGACATCAAACCCTATTGAAAAATAAGCAAACAAGAGAAAATGCAAAGAGAGATGGGCACTTGTATTTTGCCCAAAATCTGGAGCTACGTGGAGAAGAAAGTGCAGATGTAAGCAAAACGCTCAAAACTCTAATTACTCTCATCAGGGAGCTTCAATGGAGACAAAAATTCACGAGTATAGAGAAGAGAGGGAAAGTGGTCTGTTACTCAACTTTTGGGTCAAACTGATTTCGTGAGAGGGAAAAAAACCAAAACTGAAAATTCTCCAAAAAAGGGGGCGGAAATATGAGGTGAGAGAAACTCAAATTTTGTGTACTATTCATTCTCCATTTTTTAAATCCCCCACTATCCCTTTTTTTAATAGAAAACCCAAGATTTGGAGAGAGAAGATTCACCCTCCATGGATGTCAACATCTAGCCTTCCTATTGGACAATCCAAAAGGCCCACATCTTAAACTATATTATTTTTAAGGGTCCATTTGTGAGTTCATTTTTTTCCTAATATCCAAACAAGTGCTCATTCTATGAATGCATTATAAATACATGCTTATATGTCTATCATCGTTTTTGTTGTGATCGATAGGGCCATTCTTCATCTAGACAAGGCAACAAGGAACATGGAGAGTTCATCACAAGCATACAACCATCGAAAAGTTAAGTTATAGTGAGCTCTTTAAAGCCATGTAGGAGACATTAAAGAAGAAGAGAGTAAAGGGTCTCTACTTTCAAAGACATTCTCAATTCAACAAACAAGGTGCAACATCAACAAGAGAGTCTTGAAATTCCTTACTAATCCCTTTCACATCATGGATAGCTATCATGGAAAGAAGAGAATACTAAAGTACAATAGCTATAACAACATATTCTTTGACTTGAGGACTTTGTTGAGAGCTATAATCAGGTTTTATAGGCTAGAGAATACAATAGCATTTGGGGTTGCCATTTTTCTTATCAAGCTAGATGAAATAGCGATTGTAAAGCATAAGAAGACGGAGAGAGTTTCTATCACCCTGATGAATAGGGCTCTTTAGCTAGGTAGCGAGAGTGATGAAGGCATGGAGTGCTTAGTGGAATTAAATGTGCAATCATAAAAAGACATTTGCTACTTGGGAGCATTTCATGTTGACATGGAAGATTTTGACATATTGCACTTGGTGTTTCAACAAACTTCTATATTTGAGGTAATCAATGCTCAACAAATTGGGGAGAAACTAAGTGTTGAAGTGTTGAGGATTGAGATGACTGTGTTTTTGGTTATTTTTTGTTGGATTTTTGGTTAATTTTTGTATGATTTGAATGATTATTGATTTTTTTGAAAATATTTGAGATAGTTTTGGATAAGGTTGAATAGGTTTGAGAAGCTTATGATGCTTTTTAGTGGAGATATATTGTGCTAAAAGATTATGTTAAGTGTGTGATAGGTCCTAATTGGTTCTATTTAGCTTCTGTTCTGTTCTGATTTCTTTCAGTATGGGAGGTTGGAATGATTATTGATGGAGCTTAAGAGTGTTTGGAATCTTATTGAACAATTATTGATGGTTTTGAATGGTTTTAGTTGAGATGAATACTTTCTAATAACCTTTTGTATGGTACTCTATAGACCTTTTGTAGAGCCTTTATCTCTATTCTGTATGCCTATGTAAGTGTTCTGTGGGATGCATTTGTAGCTTAGGAAAGTTTTCTAATCTTGGGAAGAGATAAATACAAGTTCAAAATATCTCAAATAAGTTGACGAAGTAGCTGTTGAAGACTCAAGTAAAGACTGAAGTGACAGTGACACTATTGAGCTACAAAAGGACTGGTGACCCTTCATATTAGATATACCTCCTCTTGGGAGGGATATCCATGACCAAAGAGGGATTATGGATGACTATTATTAATTGTTTTGATATAATATTGAAAGAGAGCACATGTGAGAGAGATAGGAAATTTTCTATAAGAAACATTATATCTACATCAGAGAGACTATGAAGACTATAAAGATGGTGAAAGATAAATACTATGTGATGATTTTCATTCAAATTTGATCTTTATTTTTTAAAATTATGATTCTTTTTATGGTTTCTATCAAGAATATGAAGAATGTGTTGAAGTTCTATTGTGATAAATCCATGGGAGAATTGCTATATGGTGTTGCGTGAAGATTTGAGAAGATTGATATTGTTTTTCTTCTTGTGGTTGATTAAAATATGAAGAACAAGCTTGTTGATGATACAAGATAGATTTTCTTGCAGTAGATCCCCCATCTTTCTTGATGTCCCTCTTGGGGTTTTATGTTTTTGGTGCGTAGTCAAGGAAAAGTACCATCAATAAGCACCAAAAGAGGCTGAAAATGGAAGAAGTGGCACTATTTAAGATGAAGAAAAGTAATGGAAGATTGGAGAATTCCTACTACACTTGAAGAATAGGAGATCTTAATTTCCAAAGCCACTTTCTACAAGAAGTGCATCCCTCAATGGAGAAAGCATAATACTATCCTGATGCGGGCACAATGTGACAGACTAATCCCACTGTTTTTTGAAGCTACAAAAAGTTGTATCACAATAGCCAATCGTTTCCCAAATTACTGGAAAGAGAAGCAGAAATAGAGAGAATGAACAAACATGGGAGATTTGGCCTTCATTATAGAATTTACAAACATCATCAAG
Source organism: Lygodium microphyllum (assembly GCF_053477565.2). Lineage (NCBI taxonomy): Eukaryota > Viridiplantae > Streptophyta > Polypodiopsida > Schizaeales > Lygodiaceae > Lygodium > Lygodium microphyllum. Next base: position 126,523,857 of record NC_141162.1, on the reverse strand, counting down.
TGGCATGGATGTATCGTTCTCCCTATTACATGGTTGTAGGAGAGCCAGAGATAGAAACAGAGCCAAAAACAGAGATAGAAGTAGGAGTAGAGATAGATGCAGAAGCAGAGGCAGAAGACTACACATAGAATTTTTTTTTCTCTTACTACAGAGCCCCCTTATAGAGACAGTGACAGAGCCTAAAGAGGACGATGATGATGATAGTGCAAAAGAAGATTATGAGAGTGAGTTGGAAAAAGTTATCTAGTCTAAAGAGGATACAAATGAGGATAAAGTTCCAGAGGCTACAAAAGCTAAAAATCCCATGCTATTGGTCAAAATGACTTTGGTATCCTTTGAATTAGTAGATGAATTGCATTATATACAAAACCGTAATAAGAAATTGATTAAACAAAATAAGCCTTCCTTCAATAGTGGCTCTTGTTGCCCTAATTCTCCGTTTCCAAGAAAGGACGGTGAAAATGCACCTTGCCAACAACCACTAGCCTAGTAGTCCAAGCAGAACTCATAGGGCTCTTGTTATGTGATGTTCCTGGAGGCATTCTCAGAAGACAAGTCCTTGAGTCAATAGATAAATAACTCTCCCATAAAATCTAATATAGCCATGGTACCATTTCAGTATCCCAACAAGTCAGTCGAGTCCCCATGGAAAGAGGAAGTTGGATCTAGTGGAGCATCATAAGAGGAGACTACTCCCTTGAAGGAGTCACATCTATACCCACAAGTAGTCTGTGGAACCTTCATCTACAAAGTGGAAGGTGAAAAGCAATTAACTTTTGTGGATGATGATGGTACTAAACATCACTTGAAGGTGGGTACCAATCTTCTAGAAGAGGGGCTATCGGCCCTGCATGACCTTCTGAAAGAGAATTTGGATGTGTTTACATGGTCATATAAAGATCTAAGGGGATTGATTCCCTAGTGTGTCAACATCACATTGACCTAGAGCCTAATGCTAAGTCTATGAGGCAAAGACACAGGTGCATGAATCCCAATTACTTAGCCCTAGTAAAAGCCAAATTGTTAAAGCTCTTTGAAGCCGAGTTTATCTATCCAATGGCCAATAGTGAATGGGTTTTGCCCATCGTGATAGTATCCAAGAAGAATGGAAAGCTATGAATATATGTGGACTTTTGAAAGCTAAACTCCAAGACAAAGAAGGATCATTTTCATATCCCTTTTACAAACCAAATGTTGAACACAGTGGGTGGACATGAGTTTTACTCCCTATTGGACAAATTCAGTGGGTATAACCAAGTCCAAATAGTAGAAAAAGTTTAATCCAAGACAACCGTCACAATTGAATGGGGAACCTATGCTTACATAGTGATACCATTTGGGATCTATAGTACGACTTTTCAAAGAGTGATGATGGCTACATTCCAAAATCACCTACATGATTTCATTGAGATATACCTAGATGACTTTTGTATCTATAGCCTAATTTGTGAGCATTGGGGACACGTGGAGGAGTGCTTTGATAGATGTCAAGAGTATGGGATCTCTCTCAATCCTGACAAATGCATCTTTGAAGTCTCTTTAGGAGTTCTTTTGGGCCACATTGTCTATGCACAAGGGATAGCAACTGACATTGCCAAGATTGAGAAGATTGCAACTCTAACCCTGCCAATCAACCTCAAACAGTTGAGGGAATTTCTTGGCCATGTGGGCTATTACAGATGATTCATTGTACATTTTGCAACAAAGGCAATCCCCTTACATAAGCTCCTAAGGGAAGATGCAGAGTTTACATGGACTTCTAATTATGACAAAGCATTCAACACTCTAAAGCAATGTCTAATTGAAGTGCCCATCTTGCAATCTCTTGATTAGATAAAGGAATTCCATGTACACACTGATGCATCTATCGAAGGGTTAGGTACAGTCTTATGTAAAAAAGACTCCTCAAAGTTAGACCAACCCACTTACTATACAAGCCATGAGGTAATTGATCGAGAAAGAAAATACATATTGACGGAGCTTGAATGTCTAGCAATGGTGTTTACCTTGGAGAAATTCTGACACTACTTGCTATTGACGCACTTCAAATTCTATGTGGACTATGAGGCCCTATCCTTCCTAATGAACATAGTAGATGTGAAACGCCAAATGATGAGATGGCTCCTTTTGTTCTAGGGGTTTGATTTATAAGTGGAGACCAAACCTAGTCACTCCCATGTCCTGGCTAATCATTTGTCTCGCGAATCCCTCAGAGCGACAAAGAGGAGTAGAATGACCTAGATCTTCCTCATTCTTCCTTGTTTCTGGTTGAAACAGTGATCCCATGGTATACTGATATAGCCAACCTCTTGGTATCTCCAGTTGTGAGAAGAAGAAGCTTCTATTAGAATCAACCCCTTACACCCTGTTAGGTGGCACTCTATACAAGAGAGGTAAAGATGAAGTGTTGCGTAGATCTATTACAAGAGACAAGATCAAGGTAGTTCTAAAAGCATGCCATGATGAGCCATGTAGTGGACACTTTGTAGGAGAAGAAATCCCAAAAGGCTCTACTTGTAAGATACTAGTGGTGGGCCATCCCTCCATAAATATGTCTATGACTACTACAAACATTATGATGCTTGTCAGCATATGGGTAGGCCTATCAAAACTAACCTTACCTGATGTGCAGTGTCTTGCAACTTCATCAGTGCATCTGACTCCTACAACATATGACATTTCTCACCTACAATCAAAGTTCTAGATCTGTTGGTTGCCTCCCTAGACACACCTCGTCATCAACAACTGATACAAGTTAACATCATCAACTTGACAAAGCCAATCTTCATTGACAATCCCTTGAGTGATGTGAGCTTTTATCCTAACCGGATGGGGATGTGAGTATGGGCTACCCTCCGTATTCATCAAACAAGTGTGAGACAGAGGGTGGGGTGAGTGACCAGTCCTTGCCCTTTAATTTCAAATGAGTGGTGAGATGTGTGAATGGAGTGTTTCACACATGGGCTGGGCCTCTCAATGCACAATGCATGATCTATTTCTGTATACGGCACTATAAGGCTCAATGGCCTTCCTTCTTGCACTATATGCCAAACATAGGGCAAGGTGCACTGATGCACCATCAATTGTGCACAAGAAGGCATACAACCTATACACAAGTGGTAGTGAGGATTACATCAATGGGTGTGAGACACTTGGTTTCCCTCCTGTATTTATCAATAGAGCATAAGATAAAGAAGGGATTGAGCATGATTGATTTTCCTTTCATCAACTAAGAGGTGAGGATTTAAGGATGTTATGACAATTAGCGTTAGAGGAAGTTTTTGTTTCTCTATGCACACATTGAATAGGCCTCCGCCATCATCACACATATTACTCTATTTGGCGCACTGTACTACAAGGCTCCTTGGCCTTCCTTCTTATATCTATGCTAGATGGGTTGGGACACACTAATTCACTATCAACTGTACACACTAGCATACTCCTTTTGAACTATCCCTCTTGTTGACTTCTAAAATGGGCATGAGATTTGGATTCCATTCCACTCCTCTCTGAGCGATATGAGTAATGGGACGAGTGACTAATCTATCATCCCAACATGAGTGACTATCAAGATTGATTGTTGTATTCTTCGCCATCGACGACTTACTGATTCCTCATCAACAACACTACCTCCCTAGGTAGTGCTATATGGTCGCTACCATTCCAAAAGCATGATTGGTGAGCCTTGATACCTCCTCTAAATGCCTTAAACTCCCCAGTGTGTATCAAGGATGATCTACATCAATCAACTGAATGGGCCAAGTGTTTCTAACCCCATCTCTTGTGCTCATTTAGGTGTATTGAGAGTTGAATTTTAGAGTCTATTTGTAACGTGTCCACTAGTATCATCCAGGACACGTCTTAGCAGTCCATCGGAAAGGATGTCTAGAAAACTCCGCCCGGCACTCCCATGGAATGTTACGGGTTTTGCGATCTAGGTCTTCCCGCGTCTGCCACATAGTGGAAGTATCCTAGCCGTTCCCACTTAGGATCGACCGGAATTAGGGTTTTCATGATTGGTCATTAGCTAACAGCAACTAGCGTCAGACCCGAACGAACTACTTTATGCAGAAATGCCAGGTCCGAAGCGGATTCACGCTGCACTTGGTTCAAGGAGAATGGAAAACGAGAGGGATGCAAGGCTCAACCTCTCTGCCATAAGGCATAGTCCCATTGCGTTCCCCTAAAACAACGTAAATCAGGTAAGACGTAACTCTAGGTCATCGCTCTCGTTATTCGTTTTGATGATCATCCCGCTGCTCTTCGAGGATTTTGAGAAAAGTTCCCGGCTAACCGAGACCACCCAGCCGTAGGACGGACCCATGGCCCATCCTCCGCACTTTCCTCGGTTTGTTTTAGTTATGTAATTATCTAACACATTAATTTGACATATAACAATCAGCTTCTTTAATTAATCCTGTTAAGCACTGGTTCCTTCACGTAATCTTATCACGTGACATAGAAAAACAATATCAAGCAAGTTCTTTTTTTAACATTTCATCATTTTATCTTTGAAATACAAGGAGTTCTGCCCGCAGGATTGTCCATAATCCGCCTAAGGGCTATCCAGTAATCCCCAGGGATCACTATTTCCAAGCTTCCGCCCGTAAACTAGTATGCGGGCCTCGAGATCCAATCCCGAGTCACGTTAGCCTCTTGTGTAGGACCCGGAAGGTGAGGGATTTACGGCTAGAGCCCCCCCTGGCACCCAAGCGTCCTCCTACTCCAAGTAGAGCTCAACGGAGAGACCTCTCGTGGCGGGTTCGGTCCACGTTCTCGGCGCGGTGAACAACCCCCTTGGTTAGGGTTAGGCAGGTAGTCGGGGGTAACTGAAACTACCTCTTCCTTCAGGCCTTTAACCTGAAGTATAGATACTCATTTAATTTGTAATTCATAATTCAAACAGAGCCCTAAAATCTCTAGAAAGCACAAACATTTCCATTAATCAACCGTGTTGTTAGGCAAAAGGAAGTGTTCTTTCCTTTTGAGTGTATCAGCACTCGTTCCCAAGGTGTCTTGTAAATTGGAAAGATCCTTTACATTTCGGTGTAGGGCGTACCTTATTAACCCAACTTGGTCAACCCTAAAGTTCCTTAGATATGCTAGTTTTCGGTTTATAACTTTCCTTATTTAGAAGGATATCCAAAAATACGTCCTTTTGCAAGATAACTTGCATAGGGATCTGCCATCCTTATTGAGGGTTTTTACCCTTTCTCCTTGTGAATCAATCACAAGACTAAATGATTTCGTACTTGCTGCGCAAGTCCTGCGATGGAATAATCCGTTTTAGATCCTTTAAGCTGACGTATGTCTGGCCTAGGGTTTCTTTTTAAGGATCTCGGGGACAGCCCTAGTTCTTTATCTTTACAAAATTTTTTGACCCTACAATAAGGGAAGTAGTCATGTGCTTAGGGTATGAATATTTCTATGTTTAGATTGGTTTGGATATCTTTTGGAAGGTAATATTAATCGTCTTGTCACAGTTTTGCTATCCTTGTGACAATTTACTTTTCACTCAATACAGTTCAATTTAAACTTCCTTTTCCCTTGCAGATGAACTCATGCCAAATAACAAACATTTCCCTTGCTAAGATGTGCAATTAGCAATGATAACTTCCTAGTAATTTGAGCAACGAAAGAAACCTTTCATGAATTTAATCATTTACAATGATTCGTTGCGAAAGGAATAAGACTAATGGTGCAAGATATAATTTCTATACCTTTAGGATTTAACTAAAATATACTACTATAGTAAATGGATAGGCATCCCCATCGACTTCTCGCACAAAGAATCCACTTTGTGTATGAACCCTGCTAATAAAATTTTACGGAATCCACCGCAAAACCTCATGGAATCCACTGTGGAATATTCCTCCTGGCATCAGTGGTGGCAAATGGAGGGAGAGCTGAAGGCTATGGTGCATGCTCCAAAGCATGCAAACTCAAAGCAAACTGAAGAAAGAGAGGAGATACGAACAAAGAAGGTGAGAGTCTTTCTGGCCCATCCATTTGGTATCACGAAAATGAACGGTATGACGGTCCATAAAAGGGGAAAATTGAGATAAAGTATTCAGCCTACTCTTATATACGTCTTCTTCCATTCTCTTACCATATCCATGGTCCAATGAAGCCCGTCTTGTGCCCAAGTCATAAATAGGGCAGCCCATACACCTCCAAATAACTCCCCTTTGCTTGCCCCAAAGTCATTCAATAAAGAATTAAAGCTAATGACTTTGGGGCAAGCAAAGGGGAGTTATTTGGAGGTCTATGGGCTGTTTTGGACTACTAAAACCAGTCATAAATAGGGCAGCCCACTGTTCTTGTCCATTTGAAGGGAAATCAAGTGATCTATGAGGTTGTAAGTGAAGGAATTGACCTCTTAACATCAGGACTTCATTTGAGAATGATTAGAGAGGCTTATTCTTGAGATTATGTGCATTTTTGGAGCTTGTTTATGGGCTGAAAATTACTATTTTAAAAGAAGACTGAAGTAAATTATATGCTTTGACAATGCATTTCATGAGGTTTTGATCTGTACCATGTCGTTCCATCGGCCTAACAATTCGATTAGGCACTGGTTGTTGAGCCACAGGCATGGTATTAGAATTGACCGCCTGGCCTCCACCATTTGGAGCCATTTGACTGCCCGTAGGCATCGATATGCTAGGGGGAGCTGGTAATAAAGGCACATTCTGCATCATGTTCCCTCTCCCATTAGGGTTAGCCATCGCTATCCCTTGGCCACTACTGCCATTGGCCATCGCCACATTGTAGGAAAGGGGCTAAGTGGCTTTTAAAAAAAAAAACACGGGGGGTGTAATAGTAGGACCTTTAAGCCACCCTTTATAGGGGAAAAAGGGGCTTATGACCCTTTAAAACACGGGGGGGGGGGGGGAGGGGGGGATAGTAGGGAGAATTTGGTGAGGCACAAGGCCGTGCCATACCCGCGAGCTCCACCAAGGAGCTTCTACTTCGTTACTATTCCCCTCCCCTTCCAGCGCAACAGTCGGCTGGGGAGGGGAAAAAAAAAATTATATTATCCTTAAAAAAAATGTTTACTCAAACGTTACATTCTCTCCCCCTTAGAGGAATCGAGATGTCCTCATCTCGAGATAAATTGGGGATACTGATGGTTGAGAGTGCCTTCATCTATCCAAGTGGCATCCTCTTCGGGATAATCTTTCCACTTGACGAGGCATTCTCTCAAGGTTCTGGACGTTAATTGTCTCTCCCTAACATCCAAGATCCTATCAGGCCTTAGTTCAAGGACTCCTTGACTAGGCATTACAATTTGTTGATCATCAAGTACATGGTTAGGATTAGGTACATATTTTTTCAATAGGCTGATATGGAATACATTGTGAACCTTTAGGTTCTCAGGAAGTTGCAATTTATAAGCATTGGGTCCTAGGCATTTGAGGATTTTGTACGGCCCACAATACCTTGGACTTAGCTTCTTGCAATCTCCTAAGGATAGAGAACTCTTTTTAGGGCGTACGCGAATGAAGATCATGTCTCCTTCTTCGAAGACTCTTTCTTGACGCTTCAAATCCGCGTATGCCTTCTGTCTATCCTTGGCCGCTTGGATGTCCTGTCTTATTGACTTTATTTGGTCATCCATCTCTTCCAACATCTGTCTTGACGCTTCAACCCTTAAGGTTGGATCTGAGAAGTTTAGGGGACTTCTGCAATCATGACCATATAATGCTTGAAAAGGGGTCATCTGAATGCTCTGCTGGTAAGAAGCATTGTAGGCAAATTCAACCAAAGGCAAGTATTGAATCCACCTCTTTGGCTCTCGACATTAGTATGCCCTAAGCATATCCTCGATGACTTGATTTACTCGCTCTGTTTGGCCATCCGTTTGGGGATGGTAGGCGGTGCTAAAACAGAGTTGAGTCCCAATAGCTTCAAAGATAGCTCTCCAGAAGTGTGATGTGAAGAGAGAATATCGGTCACTAATGATTCTTCTGGGTAAACCATGTAGCTTGAATATCTCCTTGATAAACAATCTTGCAATGTCTGAGGCTTTATAGCTTGTCTTTACTGGAATAAGGTGTGCAACCTTAGTAAGCATGTCAACCACAACCATGATGGAGTTGTATCCTCCCTGGACTTGGGGTAGGCCTACAACAAAATCCATACTGATGAATTCCCCCATTTGGGGGATGTCAAGCGGTTGTAGTTTCCCTGGCATCATGACATGTTCGGCTTTGATATGTTGGCAAGACAAACACTCAGTGACATACTTGAGAACGTCACCTTTAAGCCTCTCCCAATGATAGCTCTTCCTAACTGCATTAAGAGTCTTAGCATAGCCAGGATGTCCTGTAAAAGGGGAATCATGAGCTTCCCACATTATCTTCTGCTTAAGTGACTGGCTTGCTGGTATACACAGCCTTGTTCTGTAGTAGACAAGTCCATTATCAATGGAAAATTCCTGATACTTAGCTTGCAACTTTTGATTCTGATCCTTGATAGAGATATCCTTTAGCATTGATTGGTAGGCCAAATCATGGCATACCTCCTCTCTAGCTAACTTGAGTATAGGGTTGCTTGGCATAGATACTCTTATAGCTAGAGATCTGGCCGTTGATGGATTCTGCAAGATTAGGGAATTTAGGAATGCCTTGCGACTAAGTGCATCGGCAACTACATTCTCTTTCCCTGGTCGGTACTTGATTTCAAAGTCATATTCCTCCAACACTTCAATCCACCAATGTTGCCTCATGTTGAGCTCGTTCTGGGTAAAGATCCATTTGAGACTCTTATGGTCAGTTACTAGAGTAAACTTATTACCCAACAGGTAGTGTCTCCAAAGCTTTAGAGCATGGATGACAGCTAGTAATTCCAGATCATGCGTAGCATAGTTCTTTTCATGACTCTTCAATTTTCTTGAAGAGTATGCTACTGGATGACCTTCCTGCATAAGTACACACCCCAAGGCAAGAATGCTAGCATCAGTTACTACCTCGAACTCCTTATTGAGGTCAGGAAGTTTTAGAATAGGTGCTGATACCAAACTTTGCTTCAATTTGTCGAAGCTATTTTGTTCGGAAGTTGACCATGTAATGGAAGTCTGCTTCTTTAGTAAGTCTGTAAGAGGTGCTGCAATCAAAGCATAGTTTTTGATGAAGACCCTATACCATCCTGTCAATCCAAGAAAGCTACGTATCTCTTTGACGGATACTGGTATTGGCCATTCAAGCACATCTCTGACCTTGGCTGGGTCTACTGATATTCCTTCTGATGATACTATGAATCCCAGATATTCAATCTGACGCTTGAAGAATGCACACTTCTTCATTTTTGCATACAGCTTATGAGACCTCATTGTCTCAAGGACAATCCGAAGTTGAGGTTCATGATCTTCTTCCTGTTTAGAATAGACTAAAGTGTCATCGAAGAAGACAAGCACGAAATCATCAAGATATGGTCTAAAGATATCTTGCATTAATCTATTGAAGGTGGCAGGTGCATTTGTAAGCCCGAATGACATAACCAGGAACTCAAAGTGCCCATATCTTGTATTGAAGGCTGTCTGGGTAAACGGGTAATTCTTTTCTGACTCCTTTTATGATCCGAGATACTTTGGCTAATTGGATTCTTGGCACTCCTGCCTCACCTTGAGTTGTGACAAATTCTCTTTTAGAGTTTCGAAAGGAAACTTGACCCTTTCCACAATGGATGTGGGCGTCGTTGGGCTTAAGCCAATCCATCCCGAGTAGACACTCATGGATACCTAAATTCATGACTTTGAATTTGACTAAAGTCTTCTTTCCTCCCAGAAAGAATTCCACCTTAGCAGTTTACCTGGTACAAGTTACCTCATGACCGTTTGCCAACTCCACAAGCAGGGTAGGTGCTTCTACTGTGGTTATTCCTAATGTGTACTACCACAATCAATCAAGGTTTTGAAACCTTTACCTTGATAGTCTGACGGTGTCTGAATCACCGAGAACTGGCGATTTGGCCCTTTCTTGTGTAAAGCGGCATGGACTGTCGCTTTTTCGAATTCAGCTTCCATAGTCGGATCTTCCTCTTCTTCTTCTTCGCATCTTTGCCTATTGGCAATGCAAGCGGTTCTTCCTCTTCCACGGGTAATGGCTCCTTGACCGTGGCCTGCACCTTGGAAAGGCGTTTGATGATGTCCTCCGCTGAGCTTGGGACATTGCCTCTTGAAGTGACCGGGTTCGTTGCAGTGGAAACAACGGAGGTTTCGGCCATTACTTTGAGTAGGAACAAAGTTGTTGACATTATTTATCCTTGCTTTCTTCCTTTGTCCCTGATTATGACCTTGAACTCTCTTCATTTGAGGTCTGAATGCTCCTCTGTTCGGGTCACTATAGGACCAAGTTTTGTTACCCCTTGGTCTAGCTTGCACCTCCTGAATTATAGGCGCCGCTCCAATGAGTGCATCCTCAAGATTTGATGGACACATAGATTCGAGACGGGTATTTACGGGTGGATTTAAGCCCGCACAAAATTTGGACACCTGCTGCGTCATGTCCATCTATGGCGCATACTTTAAAAGTGAGACGAATTTAGAGTAGTATGCGTCAAGAGTGAGTCCTAGTTGTTTTAGCTCGTAGAACTCATTCATTTTCTACGTACGATATGCAGGTGGTAAATATCTTCCCTGCACGGCTTTCTTCAACTTCTCCTAGGTAGCGGACCCCTCTGAAATCCCTTGATCCCTGCACCATTGCTTCCACCAAAGTCTGGCTTCGCCGGTGAGCTTTAACTTGGCGAGCATGGCCTGATTGGTAGGTGCAGTACCAACTGCTTCAAAGTAATCCTTCATGGATTCAATCCAAATTTCAGCATCAGCCTGGACGAATCTTCCTCTCCCGTCAAACTCGGGTGGCTTTATCTGCTTGAGGAGGAACTTCTTCTCCTGGGTCACAGCAGTACTTGATGTAGGAGGCGAATTTGGAACCTGTACCTGGGGTTGTGCCTGGATAAAAGTTTTCTTAACGTTATTATATGATAATCAACGTTAGCTTATCTTTCATTTTTAGTTCAGCTATCTCGTAAACAATGTAGCTACTTAACTTTTTAACAACTCTTATGCACAGCCAGATATTGATAAAAAGAAGTTTTTATTTGTATTTACATGGGCATAGCCTTATACAACGTTTCGTGTGATGATAAGCCAATCATTACATTCAGTTTGGGGAGAACAACGTTGTATTGCATTTGTCTACATGAACTGTGTAATAGTAGGGTTTTGGGTCTTGGATCTTTAGGAATCGATAATTCATTGGAAGTTCAGGATACCCTTTCCGTTGGAATCCATACTTCTCATGGCGGCCCAACACTTTAATCCTGTCGGTTGGGATTACACGGGTTACTTCCTCATATACATATGAGTTCATTTCAACCCTCCGACCTTGAATATGTAAAGTCGAATTTATGTGAGCTTCCAGAAAAATGAACAGCTTCACGACTTTCAAGTCTTCCAACCACTTGATCCTCTTTAGGCTGGTCTGTAGATAAGCAAACCGGTGGGCGGCTATATAGTAGATTCCTGAAGACCCCATCCATCTTCGTTCTATGTATAAAGGTGATGGATTATAAATCTGCTCCAGGATGTTCATCATCCCAATTCTTTGTCTATAAAGGGGAGAATGCATTGCAGTCATAAACATGACCCAAAATACCAAAAACTTGTTCCACGCTTCATAATTCTGCAAGACAGCATTGAAGGTGAGAAAATGTTTGGACAGCAACAATTTCTTTACTTCATTTTATTGATATCTCATAAAAACAATTTGGTTGTTGGTTGGCTCTGATACCAACTGTAACGTGTCCACTAGTATCATCCAGGACACGTCTTAGTAGTCCATCGGAAAGGATGTCTAGAAAACTCCGCCCAGCACTCCCATGGAATGTTACGGGTTTTGCGATCTAGGTCTTCCCACGTCTGCCACGTAGCGGAAGTATCCTGGCCGTTCCCACTTAGGATCAACCGGAATTAGGGTTTTCATGATTGGTCATTAGCTAGCAGCAACTAGCGTCAGACCCGAGAGAACTACTTTACGCAGAAACGCCAGGTCCGAAGCGGATTCACGCTGCACTTGGTTCAAGGAGAATGGGAAACGAGAGGGATGCAAGGCTCAACCTCTCTGCCATAAGGCATAGTCCCATTCCGTTCCCCTAAAACAACGTAAATCAGGTAAGACGTAACTCTAGGTCATCGCTCTCGTTATTCGTTTTGATGATCATCCCGTTGTTCTTCGAGATTTTTGAGAAAAGTTCCCGGCTAACCGGGACCACCCAGCCGTAGGACGGACCCATGGCCCATCCTTCGCACTTTCCTCGGTTTGTTTTAGTTATGTAATTATCTAACAGATTAATTTGACATATAACAATCAGCTTCTTTAATTAATCCTATTAAGCACTGGTTCCTTCACGTAATCTTATCACGTGACATAGAAAAACAATATCAAGCAAGTTCTTTTTTTAACATTTCATCATTTTATCTTTGAAATACAAGGAGTTCCGCCCGCAGGATTGTCCATAATCCACCCGAGGGCTATCCAGTAATCCCCAGGGATCACTATTTCCAAGCTTCCGCCCGTAAACTAGTATGCGGGCCTCGAGATCCAATCCCGAGTCACGTTAGCCTCTTGTGCAGGACCCGGAAGGCGAGGGATTTACGGCCAGAGCCCCCCCTGGTACCCAAGCAACCTCCTACTCCAAGTAGAGCTCAACGGAGAGACCTCTCGCGGCGGGTTCGGTCCACGTTCCCAGCGCGGTGAACAACCCCCTTGGTTAGGGTTAGGCAGGCAGTCGAGGGTAACTGAAACTGCCTCTTCCTTCAGGCCTTTAACCTGAAGTATAGGTACTCATTTAATTTGTAATTCATAATTCAAACAGAGCCCTAAAATCTCTAGCAAGCACAAACATTTCCATTAATCAACCGTGTTATTTGGCAAACTGCTAAGGAAGTGTTCTTTCCTTTTGAGTGTATCAGCACTCGTTCCCAAGGTGTCTTCTAAATTGGCAAGATCCTTTACATTCCAGTGTAGGGCGTACCTTATTAACCCAACTTGGTCAACCCTAAAGTTCCTTAGATATCCTAGTTTTCAGTTTACAACTTTCCTTATTTAGAAGGATATCCGAAAATACGTCCTTTTGCAAGATAACTTGCGTAGGGATCTGCCATCCTTATTGAGGGTTTTTACCCTTTCTCCTTGTGAATCAATCACAAGACTAAATGATTTCGTACTTGCTATGCAAGTCCTGTGATGGAATAATCCGTTTTAGATCCTTTAAGCTGACGTATGTCGGGCCTAGGGTTTCTTTTTAAGGATCTCGGGGACAGCCCTAGTTCTTTATCTTTACAAATTTTTTTGACCCTACAATAAGGGAAGTAGTCATGTGCTTAGGGTATGAATATTTCTATGTTTAGATTGGTTTGGATATCTTTTGGAAGGTAATATTAATCGTCTTGTCACAGTTTTGCTATCCTTGTGACAATTTACTTTTCAGTCAATACAGTTCAATTTAAACTTCCTTTTCCCTTGCAGATGAACTCATGCCAAATAACAAACATTTCCCTTGCTAAGATGTGCAATTAGCAATGATAACTTCCTAGTAATTTGAGCAACGAAAGAAACCTTTCATGAATTTAATCATTTACAATGATTCATTGCGAAAGGAATAAGACTAATGGTGCAAGATATAATTTCTATACCTTTAGGATTTAACTAAAATATACTACTATAGTAAATGGATAATCTTGCTCGTAATTTATAATGCTTGATGCAATTCGAAGGAAACTAAGTTCTATCCATTATCATTCATTCAAATAAGCTAAACTCCTTCATTACAAATAACTCGGACAAATATATCCTATCCCTAACAATTTCTCTTTGCATGATCGACTTAAAACCGAATTAAAGCCAAGAAGAAAAACCTGATTTTGGGGTGAGATATCCACATGGATACCGGGAGATGACCCTCCCGCGGCTACGCCTTGGACTTTCTTAGGAGGCATCGCAATTGTAGTTTTTCGAACGTGGAAGCAGCTCTACAACTCCTCCTAGGAATTCCACCGTTGCTTCCTTGCACCGCTTGTCGATAGTAGTTTTTGGAAGGCTCCCTCCTTGGAAGTCAGGGAAATTCGAAAGGGTGTTTCAGAGTCTTCTACGATTAAGACCCATTGAAGCCATGGGGAAGGCTTAATGGTCTTGAATGACTCGCTCAAACGAGGAACGAAAAGGGATGGAAAAAACACAAGGTGCAGGAGAGAACTTCTAAGGGGATATAGTAACCGTAAAGGTTATAGATAAGGTCGAAGCACCCTTAAGTCAAACTTAAAAGGGGGTTTCAATATGCCACAAGGGGAGGGCTAGGGAAGGTATAAATACGGAGGAAAGAGGGGTGGTTCCCAAGCCAAGGGTTAGGGGTTTAAGGTTAATACACAGGGGGTGTGGTTGAGGATTTATAAAATACCAAAAAAAAAACTTAAGGAAAGGGGCTAAGTGGCTTTTAAAAAAAAAACACGGGGGGTGTAATAGTAGGACCTTTAAGCCACCCTTTATAGGGGAAAAAGGGGCTTATGAGCCTTTAAAACACGGGGGGGGGCGGGGGGGGGGGGTAGTAGGGAGAATTTGGTGAGGCACAAGAAGGGGGGGGGGGCTTATAGGTTAAACACGGGGGGGTAGGGGGGGGGAGGTGACTATTGTTCCAAGGGAATGGGAAAGGGGTTTAAGCACGGGTAAAAAAAAAGGGGTTTTAAAGGTTAAACACGGGGGTGAGAGGGGGGAAATTTTAACACCAGGGGGGAATGGGGGCTAAGAAAGCCCTTTAGAAGCTTCCCCCCAGGAAGCTTCTAAAGCTTCCACGTGGGAGGGGGGGGTGACTAGCCGTCCGACGGCGGTGCAGCGCGGCAGCTCGACAACCTTGTTCGGCAGAGCGACGACGAGGGGGTCCTCCTTCCTTCCTATTGCAAGACGGCAGCGTGGTTGGCGTAACCCGCTCTCTCCCTCAACGTTACAGACTGGCGGCCCTCCTCCTCACATATTCCCTCATCCTCGATGGCAACATCTCCCCCTATTTAAATAGGGAAGGGAGGGGGATCCTCCCTCTCCTCGTGTCGGCATGCATGGCCGTGCCATACCCGTGAGCTCCACCGAGGAGCTTCTACTTCGTTACTATTCCCCTCCCCTTCCAGCGCAATAGTCGGCTGGGGAGGGGAAATTTTTTTTTGATATTATCCTTTAAAAAAATGTTTACTCAAACGTTACACTCTTTTAAAGAGGAAAAGTAGCTAAGGAGACATAAAAGATCAAATTTTCATGAAAAATGAAATGGTTGTAAATTGATGTTTTCTTAGATGGAGTTTGATACGAGAAACCCAATGCAAGTTTGGGTTCGTCAATTGGAGTCCGTTTGACCCCCATTTAATCCTTGGAAGATTTCACGTTATAAAGCAGCTATGTGATTCGAAAGCTGGAAAGTGCATGATGGAGACTAAATTTATAGATTTTGACATCACCAAGTTGTCCTTTCAATACATTCATAAATCGGAGTTTGTTCGAGCCTTTGTTTGATTAAAAAATTACTTTGCCAAGTGTGAACATGAAATGTGGAATCAAAAATTTTTAGGTTTAAATTCTTAAGCTTGGTTTAGCTTGAAGAAATGAAAAGCCACAAAATTATGAAACATGGGGGGGGGGGGGGGGGAGGGTAGGGTGGAAGGGGAAGCACTGTTTTATTTGGTGCCTCCCAAATTAGCATTTTTAAATAATTTTTGACTAGTGGAGATCAAAGGCAAAGAGAAGGCATCAAGATATTCAATTTCTTCACCATCCATTGCGACAAACTGATGAAAAATTGATGCACTGAATCAAGAGATATGATTTTAGTCTTCTCTATCCTCTCTCCTCTTATTGTGTGTTTCCATGGATTAATGAATGAGAGAAGGGGGTGGGCTCAAATGAAGGATTTTGATCTTGCCATGATGCAAAAGCATAAGGGAGCATAGATGGAGGTTGAGAGGATCATCAACAATTGTTGGGAAGCATCACCGGACCTCCAATCATGAAATACGTATGCCATAAGATACGATTTCATGAGTAAGTCCTAAATCTCATTGTTTTACGATAAATTTTGGTTGGAAATGGTTAGAAATGATTGTATTTGGTTGTCAATGATTTGATTTATCAGCAATATTCAAGAAATTAAGAAAAATCAGTCATCTAATAGTTTTATGGTAAACACACAATATCCGCAATATTGCTGTTTAAAGAAAATTATGCGATTTTTGGGGTTTTATCGTTTGTATAGTGTTCCTATGGGATGAAATGTGATAGGAAAATCATTCTTAGTAAGATCAATAAATAAAAAAATATCCATATTTATCAACAAATATAATATTAAAAATAAGAAAAACAAAAAATAGATTTTTCGCATCCCAAAAATAAGATTTGTATTTGTGAATATATGGTAGATATGAAGCATGAGGTTTAACCTCATTTTAGCCCTATGTCTATATTGAAGTGAGTTTTATTGCTTTTGTGAAAGAAAAATGCATGAAAAATACGTCTTAAATCTACCAACGAATGCAAAACTTTAAGAAGTAGGGAGAAGGGGATTGTTAAGTGCTTAAAATATGCTAAATTATAATTTTTTTTGATACATAGCATATGTGTGGTTTAAAATTAAAATGGTCTAGTAACACGAGAAAGCTCGACGAAGCAACGAAGCAATCACTGTCTAGAAGACAAGCATGAAAACAATTGTCTTTGCACTTTCACAATACTGGTTGTTAATGAATAAACTTGTTTGAGTATAGTAGTCATACACAATTACATTGCACACACCATATGGTATCATCCTAGATGCATGGGGTAATTGTTTTCTTGAATAATGACCTACGTGGAGTGTAAGAAGGTACCCTAAGTTGCAGGGCTAGATTTTCGTTTCCTTGGGAAATATTTAGTGAGGATTATCTATTATCTCTTGGATCGATCAATTAAAAGAGTGGATTATGTTTTGAATGTGCTCTATGTTCACGTCACATCTTTGGACAATCCCTAGGGTGTAGGAGAGCGGTAGTGGAGCCGCGGTAATTAGCTGAGGGATGCTCCTTGTATATGTGCTTATCTGGTTATATTGGTGTACAACACCAATATATTTAGGGACTTTCTCTCAGGAGTGGGAAAAAAGGGTTATTCGTTGGACTACAATTCATACAAACGCAAAGTTTTTAGATGCTCCTAGCTGCGAGGCTATGTGAGGTGGTTTGAGTGAGTAGTAGAGGCCCGACTTGTGCCTTAGAGCCACTGTTGGGCCCGTTTTAGGTTCCCACAAGTAATGCATTTTCCAGGAGCCACTAAAAAGTGATGGTTTCTGAATCTCAGTAATAGGGACTAGTTTATTAGTGTATGATGAAGCACTATACTGACATGATCATCGAACAATATAGACAAATAGCTATTGATGTCAATCCCCTTAAGAAGTAGCAGAATTTGATAAGGAGTCGACACCCTGAAGAAGGTGCTCCCCTTAAGAAGTAGCAGAATTTGATAAGGAGTCGACACCCTGAAGAGGGTGCTCCCTGAAGATTTAGTTGTAAGTGGTGTGGTGACCAACATTTTCCTAGAAATTATCTTAATAACTGAGACATATGCAAGAAGTCTGGCCATTTATCTAGTACCTCTTGGAGAAAGATTAGTTCTCTCCAGTAAGGAAGTAAATAGAGGTCATCGAGTACAAGGAAAGAATCTCCAGAAAGATGAGGGACTAAAACAAATACTACAAAGAGGGAAAGCTATGGTCGAGGAGCTAGCTAGTGGTAGTGGAGTCAACCTTATTGAGGTTGTTTGTGTCGATGGCATTGAAGCTTCTAACCTATGGGTTATTACAAGATGTTAAAAGAATAAAGACGTTAACAAAGACAAGGTAAAGCCTCTTGAGGGAAACCCTAAGCAAGATGATAAGAGGAGGCAAGTCCTTGATCTCAATATGGAAGGAAAACCTCTAAAATTCATAGATCTTAAAATTGACCCCGATAAAATGTTGCCAAATAAGAAGACAAAAGCTAAGAAAGAGACACCAAAGCCAGTTGAAAGACCTAAGGAAATAATGGTTTGGTGGGAAAAGAGTGATCTTACTAACTATCATGAATTTGATTTAGCGATTTTTCTTTGCGAAGTTAAGCTAGATGTAAATCTCCTGGAGTTGATCAAGTTATCTCTAGGAGTATGTAAAGAGTTTAAGAAGATTCTATGCACTAGGTATATTGTGGAACCCTTGGGAATAGTATGGGTAGGAGATGATTGGTTTGAACATACTAAAAAGCATTGTCCAAGAAGGGTAGTAGCATATATTGATGAATATTAGTGGACCATGCTATTGTGGACAAGGGATCCTCCATTAACATTATGAGTTTGGAATTGATGGAGAGACTAAGTCTAGAAATAAATAAAGATGCCTCCACGATTCTTTGAATGGTTGATGATAGTTTACAACAACGAAAGAGTGCATTATTAAAGTTCATATGACTGTAGCTAATGTGGAATGCATTTTGGACTTCAAGGTGATTAGGTTTGTAGGACGGTCTACCTATCAAGTATTGCTAGGTAGGCCTTGGATCTTACAAGCAAACAGTCAATTTGATATATCCGTTGGTCAATTGATCTTTGGTAGAGGTGCTAAACGTATAGTAGTAGATACCTACCCTGAATCTCCTCAAAGCAAGAGAGTTCCATTATCCTCGTTAGAGTTAGATACATTAGATGCTCCCTCTGGTAGTGAGACGTCATCAAGTGATGAATCCAACGAGGGATCCACTATAGAGGGTATCTATCAAGTAACTTTTAATGAGCCAATAGAGGCTTAGGAGAGGATATGAGATGTAGATGTAATTTAGACCTTGGTACGATGAACGACTCATGACCAATTAAAATAGGGTCCATGCTCAGTTTGGAAGAAAGGAAGGACTATGTGTCCTTGATTTAGAAATTCCGTGACATCTTTGCTTGGAGTTATGATGAGATAAGAGGTATTGCTCCTAGCCTGGATGTTCATACCATTCCCCTAAAGGAGGGTAGTTGCCCTATGTGACAAATAATAAGACGTATGCATTTTTCACTAAGGGACGAGCTATTCGAGGAATTGACAAAACAACGAAAGTTGGCCTAATATTTTCGATATAACACACAGAGTGATGTTCACCAGTTGTTATTAGGAAGAAGAAGAATAACCAAATTCGACTTCGGCTTTGCATCAACTTTTGAGAGCTTAATAAGTAGACAGTTAAGGATTACTATCCATTGCCATTCATTGATCAGATTTTAGATCAATTAGTGGGTAGGGAAATCTATTCATTTATAGATTTCTTTTTCAAGATACAACCAAATGGCTATTGTGGAGGAAGATAAGCTGAAAATGACATTTATCATTGGCTTTGGTACCTTTGCATATCATGTGATGGCATTAGTGTGGGAGCTTTCACTCAACCGCCAAGACCCTCGGACCGCTTATTGTTTCAAGCGTTCCAAGCCGAGCACTAATGGCTACCTCTCACATAGCCAACGCGCCATCCATATCTACGGGTGTAGTGAGCTTACCTTGATGCCGTTCGAGTTACCTCCTCTCCCGCGCACTCCGGTAGCTCCACGATCCAAGTGCAAGCTTCAAGCAAGCTCAATCCTCCCGCTCCAAGCTCCAAGCTCCATTGCCGCGAGCAAGAGAAGAGAAGAGAAGAGAAGAGAAGAGAAGAAGAGAGGAGAAGATGGAGAGCTTCTCCTCCTCGGTCCCTCACCCTCACACACTCACTCCCTCACACTCTCACACTCCCTCTCTCAAGCACAAGCTCAAGCAAGCAAGAAGAAGAAGAAGAAGAAGAAGAGGAGAGCTACTTTTGGCCACACACAAGAATGAGCTTCTCATTCACTTTTCAACTTTATATACAAAACCCTAAATCCCTTTTGGGCGGTCATCCCCTTTTCCCTTTTTTACATGGCCGGCCGTAGCCTTGGCCCTCTTTCCCATTGTCCTTCTATCTTCCTAGCTTCCTTTCCACTGCCCATCTACATTTACACATTGCACGGGTGAGAGCCCGACGCTCTGTTACAAGATTTCAGGGTGCGCCTTTTCATTTTAAAATGCGCCTTTCCCATTTTGCCTTTGCCTTGGACTTTTAAGGTTGCCCTTGCGCTTTTGGCCTTTTCTCCTTTTCTTTCTTCAGTCGGGCTACCTTTTTTCCGCCTTTGCCCTGCGTCTTTTCCACTTTCTTTTGCTTTCTTCGTGTTGGGGTTAACATTACCCCCCTCCTAGATGAGTGCCAGTCCCATGGCACTCGCCATCGTAGGTAGCAGGCTGAGACATGCACCGAAGACGTGGGTAACAAGGACGCTTGTGGTTTCCATGGAGGAGTGTCGGTGGAGGTGTGGCAGAAGGTCATGGGGGCCTGTTGGTGGCCAAGGTGGCTGGTGGAAGGTTGTTGGAGTTGGTGGTAGGGCATGCTGTGTTGGGGATTGCATGGATGGCCGGCACAAGTATTGGTTTGTTGGGGATTCTGCGCATGACGATTCCTTGCGGGCTTGTCGGATGGTAAAGGACAAGCATTCAAAGTTGAGTGTTGATAAGGAGCGATTGGAATTTTGTTGGAGGCTTCAATGCCTGAAATTTGAAAACCTCTCGTGTGATCTCTCCCTAAGGGGTAGTGCTAGTCTTCTTATCGTGCACAAGACATATTTGATTAGTTTGGGAGACAGGTCGAACTCTAAGCAAGCTGAGAGTATTGTCCTGCACTTGAGGACCCAAACTGTGCATATACTTTGGTGCAGATATTATGTAAGTGCTCGTGCATACTTAGATATTACATAGTTAGAAGACCGTGGGCTAGTTTCTCATAACAATTCGTGGATGACGCAAAGTTGTCCATGTGGAGAAGGAGTACGCGTGAAGGCATATGAGACATCCTTTGCATCGTGATTGCACGATGTAGCATAATGAAATACAAGGACACCGCACTTTTAGTAGCTGGAAACTATTGGACTCGCTTGATGAGTACGGTGTACTTTTCATGGCCAATCGCGCGGTGCTTATCACCACTGATTGCAATGGTACTAAGGCAGAGTGCAAAAGAAAATTGTGCAAGTGGGTAAGGGTGGCAGGTCTAACCCTAGGCGAGACAAGCTCCCCAGGTATGTCCTGCCCTTGATGTGCCCTGAACAATTATGGGTGATTGTAGGGGGCTAGGGGACTAGGGACGAAGCCGGTCGACCAAGGTCACCAGACGTACCTAATTTGAGGACCCCTAGGTGCTGTGCTGTGATTGTGGGTGCTTCTTATTTTTCCATCCATTTCTTTCCTCCTTTTTTTTTTTTTTTTTTTGCCTGAGTACAACCATTACAATATGTTGAGGCTATCAGCCTTTCCATGGGTTGGAAAATGTCAAGCTTCGAAGGCTTCGAAAATGAATAGTACCATGATGATGGTGCCCTAGCCTCGTTGTTAGAGAAGTAGTTGGCGAAATGGGAAGATACACTTGAGAGATTGCAACCCTCCTTACGGCACATGCGATGTGGGTACAATTGAGGTGACGACTGCCGTGAGCCAACTATAGAGCTTATCCCAGAAAGGGGGCGTGGCCCAGGAATGTTTTGTGGGCCATGCAATGTGGGCGATTGGCAAGGGTGCTTTCGGTAGCGTGGCTTTGCCGCGGCTCGCTGTGGGGTTGTGGGTGTTGCGGTGATTGGGCATTGAGGATTTTCGCACAGGGACCTGTATTATCCTGCATTCACTTATCGCTTCATGAGAGCATATGCATTGTGTATGCCGCAACTATAATAAACCAGTGCAATGCAAGGAGACATCACTTATTTGAATTCTATGGTGTTGACTAGACATTTATCACCTGCGCTTGATTAGCTTTTTCTTTTGCTAAAGGCGTAGCATATATTAAACGCAGATATGATGAGTTCATACAAGTCAGGAACATGTCAACACTTAATAAGTCGGGAACACTCAACCATTTAAAAACAAAAAGTCCTGGCCAGTTATCATTTGATAAGCCCCTTATGCATTATGGGCTACTCGATTTGTACGAGGCAGGGCGAGTCTGGATGGCCGGGTGATTGGGGCTCTGCTGGTGTGGGACTCCCGCGGGGGTGAGCAGGGAACATGTCGGCCGGGATATGAATGGTGTAATCCTGGCTCGCTACCGTCTCCAGAATTTTTTTAAATAATTCATTAAATTCTTCTCGTTCCCGAGCTGCCCTTTCTGCCTTTGAGCGTCCGGGGCCCGAGTAGGAGCTGGGAGTGCGCACCACTAGTGCTGTGGCCTGTTGCAGGTTTCGGGTCTCGACCTTCTGAACTCGCGGGTTCTTCGGCCTTCGCCTTGGGCAATGTCGCTTAGGGCCCCGCTTCTTGGCATATTTCTTGATGGTGGGCACATAGCGCTCTGGTGGAGGGGCGCGTGCCACATGCTCCCGCCTTCTGCGAAGAGCGTCTTTGCAAGCCAACTCTTCATGATTCTCCATGCGTTCCGCTAAAAAAGGAAACCTGCAAGGTGTGAACCAAGGGTTAGACCTTGATACGGGGTACAATTGTTCGCATGGAAGGGATTTTAGTGTGGTTTATCAAGCGCACATGACAAGTAAATGTGTGATGAGAAGAGGGCTTGAGGAGGTTAGCCGGTTAGAACCAACTCTTCTCCCTGCGCTTGACTATCGTTACTTGTGTGTGTTGATATTGTTTATACAAGGTGACACAAAAATCAGTGTTTATTTATATACATATCTATGAATCCATGTCACTTCACGAGGATAAGAACCAAGTGTAGAACTCGGGGTTGTACCGGAGCATGGCACACGCATCTAGTATTCGTGGCAGCTGACTTAATACTGATAGATATTTGGCCACGTCGAGTAGCATGGAACCTTGACCGAGTCTACTAGCAATATGTAACTCCTCCTCGGTGAGAACCTTATCAATCAAAGGGCCCTGTAGCCTAGCCCTAGCCAAGTTCGCACCCCGAATGTCAGTGAGCACTCGAAGGGAAGTTGGTGCCACGTAGGTTGGGTCTCTTTGAGACCGCCATTTGGCCAATCGCTCTTCTGAGACCGTCATGATCTGAGCCCCTAGTTTGGCCATTACGACGCGGCTTTCGCACCAACGCTGCTCAAATTGACTCTGGCTTGCTGACAGTCGCTTTAGTAGCTCTATGTCTACGAGGTTCGGTCGACAGAGCACTTCATTGAACGTGACGGTTAAGCATAGTTCGTCAGCCTCC
The DNA here is from genome assembly GCF_053477565.2 of Lygodium microphyllum. NCBI lineage: Eukaryota > Viridiplantae > Streptophyta > Polypodiopsida > Schizaeales > Lygodiaceae > Lygodium > Lygodium microphyllum. The sequence goes on along the minus strand of NC_141162.1, from coordinate 126,500,600 downwards.
TCGTCAGGGATGAGTCGCATCTGTTCATGCAGGAGCCTGTCGTAGTACCCGTTAAGATGTTCTTGTTCTTCCCATGATAGAGGAAAGGTCAAGTACTCTCCAAGCTGCTCCTTGGGGATCGTGCCCACGTCCGCAAGGACGTAGACACGCGCGACCACTTTGAGCTTAGCTTCCAACTCAATTAAGCATTCTGCGACACTTCTATGTTCAATGAGGGCTTGCTATCTCATGCAAAGTTCTAAGAGTTTCCTTAGGCTTTAGCATGGCTAGGGGACTCAGGCCTAGATGAGCAAGATTGGTCAACGCTAGGATTTCTTATGCTCTTGGGGTTCTCATGTTTCTCCTGAGGTTTTGCTACCATTTTGTCATGGTTTTTCTCGGATGTGACTGGTATAGATTTGTCACCCTGTTGTGACAGCGTTGCATCCACTGTTGATTGATCAATGTGAGTTCTATTGTCAGTGGATAGAGTGTTGCAAGCAACTGTTGCTTTGGTTTCTCAGAGCACACGGATGTGTCTGAGGTCTCACCGCTATTAGGAGAGGCATCAATGGGTTCATTGGTGGGTGGACTCGATGCTTTATTCATCTGCTCTCCAGCGCCCTTCGTCTCAATGTTCTTGGGGTCCACAACCACCTGCGTCTGTTGCTGTTTTCTCTGCTTTCTCCTCTTTTTCTTGGTCAATGAAGGTGCCTCTCTCAATGACTCAAGACCCTGGGCTATATCGACCGTTGATGTGCTTGGTCGGGCCTCAGCATTTCCCTTCTCTAGTGTGTCGTCATGGGACCTAGTTGTGGCTTGCGGAACAGCCTCGCTAAGTTGTGAGAGCACAACTGCCTCCCTTTTCGGAGAGTGTAGCCCTTCAGCCAACTCCCTTGTGTTTAACTCCTCCAGCCTAGGCTTTAGGCACTTTGAAAGTGCTGGAGTTGTCGAGGGATTTGGTTGCGACACCTCCTCCACAGGTAAACTACTAAGGACACGTTCCACATAGGGTATTGTCACGACCAAGGGCTGTGACTGCTGTGATCCCTGATTGGAAGTAGTAGCAGCTAGTTCAGTGGGCTGGCTACCCTTGGTGGATTGTGGTGTCAAGTCTCTAGGGAGATCAGAAGTGGTTGTGTCTTTCATTGGCCTTTGAGCACTCATTTGTGTAGATCGAACATGAGCTGATCTAGTCGCATTAGGTGGCTCAGGCATATCCTTGGGTCGAGAGCTACCGATGGCATCATGTCCCACCTCTTTGACGATTGGAAGCTTAGATGGAGATAGTGATTGGAATTGAGCAGTCGCCCTTGACAACTGCTGTGGTGCTTCCTGTGTCCGTTTGGGAGAAGAGGGCGTAAGAGATCTAGGACTCTTGGGTGGACTTGGCACTCGCTGAATGATCTGCTTGAGGTTACTAGACGATTGTGCCATTTGCTTTGTTGAGCAATCAGCCTTGCCTTGAGCAATGTTGTGCCTATGATGCTTGTTCTCCCCTTGGGGAATCAAAGGCTCCTTGGGCGCTAACAATTTTTGTGCCTGCTCAATGGCTACGTATGACATCTGTCTATTTAGCATGCTAGGCTGGGGCTCTTTCCTTCGAACAGTCATGTCTGGTTTCTTGCCTTGAGACCTAGAGTTTCTCTTAGATCTCCTCCTATGCCATGCCTTTGAGGCACTCTGGCCTTCAGCTGATGGAGGCGGTTTAGCAGGGGATTTCGGTACCCAAATCCATTGGTTACCTGCGTAGTATCCTTGAGCACGTAGCAACTCTTTGGATATCCATCGCGGCGTTGTGCTAGCTCTCCATCGACGCCTCCGTTTATAAGGCTTGGGCTTCTTTCGTGGTCTTCTACGATATTTGTGAGTCCAAACCCTGTCCTTGGCCTTGTCTCTTGACCTTCTTGTTTCCAGCATGGCCTCACTCACTGGTTCTCGTTGTTCGACCTGTGCTTGTATCAACTCTTCCAACAAGTCCTTGCCCTCGTTTGTAGGCTTGACTGTTATGTCATCACCTTCCTTGCCTTTCCCTTGAGGCTCGATGAGGTCACCCTTACTAAAGGTGGTGACTATCCTCACACCCGGTAGTGTCAGGTGTATCCTCTGTGCTACATAGTCAGCCTCACATTTGGTCGCCCTTTTGAAGGGTCTTCCTAGGAGGATCTCTTTCCTGCAGCTAGCACTTTTTGGAGGAACATGAAATAGGATAGGCAAGCTTTCCGTTTCAATTGTCGCAAGGATTTTGCACTTCCCTGTGAGTGCTTGTGGGTGTCCCCCATAAGGGCTAAGAGTTGCACTAGTCGGTGTGAGCTCCGGTTGGCCTAGTAGGGTCCATGATTCATAGGTCAAGATGTTTAAATCTGCTCCTTCATCAATCAGAGCATCGATAGTATGCTCTCTTTTCGCGGTGAGTTTGACCCTAAGATAAGCAAGTGGTACTATGTCTTCATCCTTCGGGTCCTGGCTTGTAACTTTAAGCCTTCTGATAGATGCCCTTGAGTTCTCGACTGCACGACCAGATGTGGATTCTCCACTGCTGTCTTCGATCGTTAGTGCAGTGCCATTCAAGGTACATCTCTTGTCAAGAGTGTCATGTCTGGCCATCTTGGCATTTGTAGCTTGCTGATGTTGCATTTTGCTCTGACTAGACATGGTATGAACACAATGTCTTTGTGTTCTCGTGGTGTGGCCTTTTTGCCCTTGATGGCTAGATTGGCCCGTTGAGGTTCTAGGGTCTCTGTTTGTCTCTATTCGGATATGGGCTTTTGGCTGCTCTTTCGCAAGTGAGAATCCATGCTTGTCTAGAGCCATCACTTCACTAGGGTCCAATTTGGAAGACCTGTCACGGCGCGCGTTTTCTCTCCAACCTACTCGGGGGAGGTGCGGAGAGGGCAGAGCCCCCTCTGCGGGGGTCCGGGGGGGCAGTCCCCCCCGGCCCGCAGGGCCGTTACGGTAGACGCCATATGCAATTTGGAGGACCGTTTATAGCCAAATTTTGAACTACGTGCTTTAAATTTTAGCCCGGTTATGGATCTGTGATATGCCTTCAGCTCTACGTAGCCTTAGGGATCAATCTCGGGGTTTAGATGTATCAAAATTTGTGTTCTAGGTACCTGTCCGATTTTGACAGTTTTCTGTCCGATTCTCAAATGTCCGATTTTTGGGAGTCTGATTATCAGAATCGGACGTCCGATTTTGGGTTGGTCCGATCGGACCAGTGGTCCGATTTTGGTCACGTCTGATTCTAGGAGTCGGATCAAAAAATGGTCCGATTTTCAAGTGGTCAGATTCTGGGAATCGGATCGGACAGGGTGGTCCGATTCTGATCTGGTCCGATTCTGTCTGGTCCGATTCTGGACTCGTCCGAGTATTCGAGTCGGACGGATTGGTCCGAGCGTCCGATTCTCAAAATCGGACGGGTTGGTTTGAGTGCCACGTGGCACGTTCGATCGGGCTGGTTTGATTCTGGGAATCAGACGGTCCGACTCCCGAACTCGGGTGGTCCGATTCTGGGAATCGGACCACAGCGAATTGGTCCGAGTGCGTCGGCGGCGGGCGCGATTCCCGCGCATTTCACCCCTCCTCAGTGTCTGGTGCACGAAATCACCACAGATTTTCTGGATCTAATAAGAGCACTTGTTGGAAAACACCAGACTCACCTGAAGCAGCATGAATCACCGATGTCTAGGAATCGGGGCAGCGCTTCCTCGTCCTGTGAACCAGAAGTTCTCTCTCTCTCTCTCTGACCCAAGGCAAACCAAGGAAATGAGGTCTGTGCTGGCCTCCCAGGCCTTTTAAGGTCCTTTCCCAGCACTGTAGAACCTCACAGCTAGTTCCCTGTCCCTGTCTCACCCAGAACTTGAATCTGGTCCCCTGTTTCCCTATTTTAGCCTGTCATACAGCAACAGAAAACCCTGTTGTTTGCCTGTTTTTTCTTCTTTTTCTTTGTTTTTTCCTACCCTAAATGCATCCAAATCACAAAATAAATACCTATGCTACTCCATTCCACAACATAAATCACAGAAAGCAAAAAACCTACTTACCAAGGATATCGAATACCATCTTCAACCCCCTCCCTTCCTACCTATCTCAAGCACCAGTTCAGGGAAACCCTTACTTTGATGCTCGATTCGAAGCGCGCAAGCGCTCAAGGCTTGAATCCGTTGGTCCCGGCAACGGAACCAAAATGTGGGAGCTTTCACTCAACCGCCAAGACCCTCGGACCGCTTATTGTTTCAAGCGTTCCAAGCCGAGCACTAATGGCTACCTCTCACATAGCCAACGCGCCATCCATATCTACGGGTGTAGTGAGCTTACCTTGATGCCGTTCGAGTTACCTCCTCTCCCGCGCACTCCGGTAGCTCCACGATCCAAGTGCAAGCTTCAAGCAAGCTCAATCCTCCCGCTCCAAGCTCCAAGCTCCATTTCCGTGAGCAAGAGAAGAGAAGAAGAGAGGAGAAGATGGAGAGCTTCTCCTCCTCGGTCCCTCACCCTCACACACTCACTCCCTCACACTCTCACACTCCCTCTCTCAAGCACAAGCTCAAGCAAGCAAGAACAAGAAGAAGAAGAAGAGGAGAGCTACTTTTGGCCACACACAAGAATGAGCTTCTCATTCACTTTTCAACTTTATATACAAAACCCTAAATCCCTTTTGGGCGGTCATCCCCTTTTCCCTTTTTTACATGGCCGGCCGTAGCCTTGGCCCTCTTTCCCATTGTCCTTCTATCTTCCTAGCTTCCTTTCCACTGCCCATCTACATTTACACATTGCACGGGTGAGAGCCCGACGCTCTGTTACAAGATTTCAGGGTGTGCCTTTTCATTTTAAAATGCGCCTTTCCCGTTTTTCCTTTGCCTTGGACTTTTAAGGTTGCCCTTGCGCTTTTGGCCTTTTCTCCTTTTCTTTCTTCAGTCGGGCTACCTTTTTTCCGCCTATGAGGGATAACATTAAGGAGACGACCAGTTTCATTATGGAGTAGATTGTTTGCCATTTTGATCCACCTAAGGAGACTGATCGAGAGACACACTTCTTGAATAAGATTATAGTAGCCTTGATGGAAGCCTTGAAGATTAAGCACAATAAAACTATCTCGTATAATCTACAAGCAAATGTTCAAGTTGAGAGTAAAAATAAACAGCTTGTATGGATCTTATCTAAGATAGTTTCGGAAAGTAAGCAAGATTGGGATAAGAAATTGTATGTGGTGGTTTGGACTTACAATACGGCATTCAAGAGAGCTATAGGCCACACCCTGTTCAAGATGGTATATGGGAAAGAGTGTCTTTTACCATTGGAGATAGAGTTGCCCACTGTGTGTTTTTCCCTCAATCATTCATTGATTGAGGCAGAAGCATTGGAGAAAAGATTTATTTCTCTTGTGCATCTTGATGGAATTCTATTGCAGGCACTATTATATCAAGAGGTAGGGAAAAAGAGAATAAAAGCACTTCACGACCTTTGGGCTAAGAAAAATAAATTTGTGAAAGATCAATTTGTGATGTACTATGATGCTTGTCATGAGCTATTTCTTAATAAACTAGAATCCAAATGGGATGGGCCGTATAACATTGTACGTATAGGAAAGAATGGCTCTACAACCCTTTTAGCAGAATTCCAGGGGGTAGAGTTTAAGAATATAGTTAACTTTAATAAGCTGAAGTCTTACTACATGTAAGGGCTCATGTTGGGCTTGGTGCATGTGTAGGTCCTTTAGGATTCAACTTTAACTTGTAGTAGGTACCAAGACGATCAGATGGGAAGAATTATTCCTTATCTTGAGCATCCGTACCTAGAGCAGCGTTACCACTGAGGGCTGAAATGATGAATGGGTTACCTCTTATCCATCCAACCTCCAATCCTCACGAAGAGAACTAACGAGGGGCATCACCTAGCTAAAGGAAGGATGGGCTAGGACATCCCTTTTCTCAAAGAGAATCAAAATAACCAAGACACAAATTTGCAAGAGAGAATATAAGTACTAGACACCATATTAGAATATGAGAGAGAGAGAGATGAGAGGAGAGGGAGACAAGAGGAGAAGAGGTAGAGGAAGCTTGCCATAAGGAGAAGAGGTGGAGGAAGCTTACCATTATATATTCATGGAATGAGAAGATGAGAAGAGAGGGAGACAAGAGGATAAGAGGTAGAGGAAGCTTGCCATTATGCTACAGAATAAAAGAACTTACTCATAGTTTACCTCAAAGAGATGGACAAACATGAGGGTTTTCTAGAGTGCTCTCATGTGCTTGATATTGTCCTTCCCCCATTGTCCTTCCTATTCTCCATGGGCTCTTTATATATCCTCCATGAGGGATTAGATTAAGCTAATATTCTTGATTAACATAATTCTAGATGATGTATGGCATCTTTGAAAATATGGAGAATAGTGGATGGGACAAGTCCCCACCTTGGTCATCATGCAAGAAGCCAAGGGTGGTGGTAGGAAAAATAGAGGAAAGGAGCTAGATTACAAGAGGTGGGTACCCAAAGCACATTATTATAATATATTTACAAGAAGGATAGAATGGAAAGTTGATGTGGCGAAAGAGAGAAGAAAATTGCATGTAGCCAACAGTCTGCGCCTTCGTAACTTCAAATCGGTGAAGAATCCAAAAAAAGTTTCTTCTGTAACTTTGTAAACCAAGTCGAAACCAATCGGGCTACGCGAGAATTTTCTTGAAATTCGAATTTCCTTGGGAGTTATTGAGATTATAAAAAACGGCTTCCAAAAGTTGCTTTGACTTTAGTCCCCCATATATATATAAATATATATAAGCATGTGACAGAAGCGGTCCATGCTTGTAAGCTTTTGTGTAAGATCCAAATAACACCATAGTGTGGATATTGACTTGTGTATTAGGGTGAGGTGTCCTCTAATGATGGTGATAGATTCCAAATCTTAGTGATGCAGGTGGAACCCATGTGTATTTGGAGGCTAGTCCTTTGAAAAATCTATGCATTCACTCAACTCCTAGGTATAATCCATTTCCATCTTCACTAAGATAACCATCCCTTTTACCCTTTACATTGACATCCCTCCTAAGAACTTGTTCTCCCCATTTGCTAGAGTTATCATAATGAGAAGCAATGTAGCATACCTAGTGCTTGAAGAGTAAACCCAAAGTGATATAGTCAGGCTCTTGATAGGGGTTTTGGCTAAATTTTGTGGTAGAAATCCGGTTTGTAAAAAACCCAAATCGCCACCAAGGTTGAATGATCTGGTGGAGTAAAGGATATTAAGTTATTGAGTGCAAGATGGATCTTTCACGTGGGATATCAAGGTCTACTACCACCATTGTCAAAGGATTCTTACGAGTATTCCTATAGAGTTCCGCGAGGAAGGAAGGATTGTACTTGCTATACATCCTCTCTCTTGGCTTGACTTTGATTATCATAAGTACGAGTGAGCTGATCACTATGGCATGGCCTATCATTGAAGACTGGATCTATACTTTGTATTTTGACGGAGCTTCTAAAGGGCTTACTAAACATGCAAGTTTTGGAGTGGTCATTAAAGACCCACGACATAGGGTTGTTATGAAAATGAGAGTATATTTAGGACCCTCTTTTACTAATAATATGGCAGAATACAAGGCCTTGATTGTTCAGACTTCAAGCTCGATCTACTATCTTTGGTATAACCATACCCCACACTGAAGTAGAGATCTAAAATTGAAGACAATTTGTTGTAAACTGAAACAGGGCAGCATACACTGATCACTCTTGGAAGAATTGAAGCCATTTGATGAGCATTTTGAGCTTTATTGAAGTGAGGGTTCATTCGGGAAGCATATGTAGTGAGTTTGATGCATTTGAGTTGTATTTTATTGATAAAATATTCAGATCTGAAATTTTACGACAGGCTAAAAACTGTCATAAAACTATCATCAACATACACTCATTGACTTGAAGAAATACATGCCTTTTATTACCTACAGGGAGTTGTATGGTATGGGATATGATTGTTGAATGCTATGAGCATTGAGATGAGCATTGAAGGCTCTTAAAAACTGAAATCTAAATCAAAGAACATCTTGGTTTGATAGTTTATTGGTTGTATACAATCTGTGAGCAGATTTATGTCACTTGTACTCGCTGGATATGCATTGTTTTGTGCCCATATGACTATGTCTAGTTGCCTACATATACTAGCAAATGTCTAGGAAAGTTTGGAGCATGTATCACATGTTTTAAAATGGTTTTTGACAGTAAATTCACTGCTGGTTAACTGAAAAATTGTAGGTTTTAGACTGCGTATTCTCTTTACTGCAATAAGCTTGCATGACACAGAGTTACAGTACCTGCAAAGTCTATATACTGACTGATGTACCTACAGGTTATACCACATGTTTGTGGATGTTTTTGAGGTTGTAAAGGGCTGAAATACCCTAGCTTTTTGCAGAGAATAGTTGCAAAAATTTTTCATAAAAAGTCAAGGACTGAAGTTGGTCAGAGTGACTTGTTGGTTTGCAGGAAGTCAGGTAGTGACTAAATATTGTCTGCTACAATGTGGCTAATGCAGAAAGGACTGACAACATAACCCAGATAGTGGGAGAAAAGCTTGACAGTAACAATTATGCCATATGGAAGCTCCGCATGGAGAACTTCTTAATAGGGAAAGGCTACTAGGAGTTGGTGATTAGATAATGAACTGCAGCTCTCCTAAGAATGCATGGGACATTTTGATCAAGTACTATGGCATAGCCACAAGTGCCAGAAAGATACAGTTGAAGCAAAAGTTCAACAACATGGAGAGAAAGAGCAGATCTTCATAGGATTATTTCACGGAGGTTAAGACCATTGCAGATCAGCTGGCATCTGTTGGTTCACAGGTTGAAGATGAAGACATGGTTACTGTGACTTTGAATGGCTTGGGGCCTGAGTATATGTCTTTTGACATTTTTGTGTCTGTGAGGATTGAAATGCTTGATTTTAATGAGTTGGTTACATTGCTTATACATGAGGAGGTTAAACTCGGCTTGGCGGGTCAAACGATTTCTAAAATAAGGATGCGGTTTTTTTTCGAATTAGTCCGGCCGTGGCAGCTGAGGTAGAGGCTATGGATCTGGCGCAGAGGAGGCTAGCAGAATGCATCTTATGGCAATAACAACCAGCAGGTATCGAATGCAAGAGGTGGTAGAAACTTTAGAGGCAGGGGGAGATCTAGCCCTAGAGGCAGAGGCTCCTGGCAACAGCAGCGTCCATATGACGATCCGAATAAGGATAAGGATTGTCATTACTACGAGAAGTATGGTCATATTGCCAAGGACTGCTGGAAGAAGCAGGGCAATCAAAAAGGCAAACAACATGGACACTTTGCTACGTCTAGTCAGGCAGATGATACTTGAGGAGACACCAGGGATGACCTGGTGGAGTGCATTAAACGACTCGATGCCACCTTCGTGTCGCTAGCTCTCAGCTATGACCGCTTGGACTTGGGTCTATTAGAAGAACCCTTTGTAACAGAAGTGCGCAATATGCCTTGCTCTTGGGAGACTTTTGAATTCACATTTGCAAAATCTTCTCGCTCTGCTGCTCAGTTGCTCAGCAAAGAGCAAGCCATTAAACAACGTCTCATCACATCCTACGATCAGCGAACCACCTCTGCTATCACTGATCAGGAAATCATCAAGTTATCCAAGCTTGTTGATACAAACTCCACATTTTTGAAGCGTTGATACACTCTTAGGCTGCAATGGGAAGTTGAGGGGTGCCGCATAATGACCAACGCTGAGCAGTGCCGCGCAATCAAAATAGCAGAGTACGACCCCACCTACGTCGCGCCAACCTCGTATCGAGTATTAACCACTCTTTGTGGCCAACCCATGGAAAAGCACATCAAGGGGCATCCCTACCTTGACCGCCTCTTAACAGAGGAAGAGCTCCACATTGCAAGTCCGGTCGATTCTGGTCGATCCGCCCATTCGAATTAGATAGGGAAGCTCAGCTAGAGTATAGCCCCAACTTCTATGCTTGGCTTCTACACAAATAGACCGACGCCCTTTATGCTTAACACCCTTATCCTCTCAACCTCCAATCCTGGGACAGATTCTTCTCATTCCAAAGGGAGAGGGGGTAAGGTGGAATTTAAAAAGTAAAACAAGAATGAAATGTCAATAAAATTTGAAATGCAATGGTGAGATGTAATGGTAAAAGTCTGAAAAGAAAAGTTAAGGCTACACTTAATAAAATCTGCTACGCTTTTCTTCTTTCAGCAAATTATTTGTCAAAAAGCACTAATAGTGGAAACGACTGAACTTGTAGGTAGCGATCATGGCAAGCTAGGACAAAGCGGGAAAGCTTCCCTTTTCGGAGGAGAAGCAAGCGAAGTACAGCCTCACGGTGGAGACGAGAGCCTTCAACCAGTTGAAGTTCCGTCACATCTTCAACCTTGAAGACGTGGCCATCAAAGAGTCGGCAGTGCGCCAGATCATAGATCAGTGCCATCTGCATAAATACCTAGACGCAGTGGGCCAGAGGGTGGACTACACCCAGTGCGCCGACTTCTTGCGCACCTTTAACAGAAACAGAAACACCATCACGGTGCGCGAGAATGAAGCCACCAGGCAAGTACAAATTGAGCTGACCCTGGAGTTGGTGGAAAGGGCACTAGGGCTGCCGAATAAGGTGGAAAGAAAGCCGAAGAGGGACGTCTACACCATGTTGGGAATGGACAAGGTGAAGGTCCATACCAATGATGGGATTAGCTTGGCAGACATCCCAAACCCAGAAATCTAGCTGCAAGAAAAAATGGTGCACGCTTTGTTCTCAAGCCAAAGGTACAACAACATAATGAGCCAGATCAACGTACCTCTACTCGACAACATTGCGGCACAATCACTAGACAAGGTGAACCTTAATGGGTTTGTGAGGAGAACCATAGAGGCTTTGGCTAAGGCCCTAGCAATAGGAGGAATAGCCGCTGGAGGAGAATCCCCATCGTTTCGATCAACCCGCAAGGCATCATCCTTCAAAGCCGCAACCATTGGGTTTGGAGGCATCCTTACGGCCATAATCCAAGAAGCACTAGGGCGAGGACGGGAAGAAGAAGACAAGAAGGGAGACGACGAAGGAAGTGACGAGTCACCATCACAATCCCCACCTCACACAGAAGAGCAGCGTAGGTCTTTAGATGAAACAAAGACTGACGAAGATGAAGAGGGAGAGTCCCAGGGCAGCCCACAGAGGAACGCAAAACAACGAACAAAAGCCCTGCATGGAAAGAGGGAAGAGGAGCGCAAGAAAAAAGAAAAGGAAGATGTGGAGAGGGCTCGAAGGGAGTCACTCAAGGATGAGGAGGAGAGAAAAAAGAAGACTGAAGAGGAGCTGAGAAGAAAGGAAGAGAAAGAAATAGCACTCGAAATCACACCAAACAGAGGCACCTGGTTCCAGTACCAGTGTGCAGAAAACAGAAGCCGCTGTCACCACCGCCACCATGTCCCATCCCCCACCTCCAGCTAGCCAATACGACGAATATGTTAAGGAGCTGCTCTCACAGCTAGAAAGGGCCAAGGAAGAAAGGAGAATAGCCCACCTGCGGTGCAAGAACGACCAGCTCTCTACGGTCAACCTGGAAGCACAAAACTAGCTTGACAAGATCAGATAAGAGGCTACAGAGCTGGACCAGTTAAGAGGAGAGCAGGTGCAAAGGATGCAGGTGAAGCTGGACCAGCTCAACGCACAGATCGCCGACGAATGCTAGGAGCAGTCCCGCCTGCACCGCGAGCTCGAGGACTATTAGCAACAACTCATGGCTATGACCCTCTATCAGGAGGAGAGCCTGGAAGATATGGAAAAAAGAGCAAAAGGATGGGCTGACCACAATGAGGGGAGAATATGAAACTTCGCACGCCGGCTGGCCAAAGCAGAAGGGGATAGGGTGCTGGCTGAGAATCAGGCAGAGGCGGCCCAGCTCTCCATGATAGCCCATCAACACACCTTCCTTAATACACTGCTTCACTATACCAAACCGGAAGGAAACGAAGCCAATGATCAGCTACAGAAGAAGCTAGCCATTGCACGGAGAGCCCTAAGAGCAGGCCTGCATGTGCCACTGTAGCTAGGAGGCCCGCCGCAGAGCCTGGAGGAGCAAAGAATATATCTTGCACAGGTAGGCCTGACGGTGCAGGAAATAGATGAACTCGGCTTCACAGAGGTGAAGGCGCAAGAAGACGTGCAAGCAGAAGGGGGTGAACCAGAGTTTCATCTGGGACCTCAGGAGGAGGACTACGTCCGACCACCCCCTCCTCCACAACAAGAGGAAGTGCAACCCCTTGACACATCTGCTGAGAGGAAAGCAGCCCAGGCTAATCGCAGGAGAGAAATGGCAGAGAAGGCAAGGAAAAAGCTGAACGTTAGACCTGTTCCAAAACAACCTGCCCCTCTCCTACCACACCCTAAGAACCTCCCCGCTGAATTCCATGCAGAGTTGATTATATGGGAACAGCAAGAATGTACCTCCGATCCCTTCGACTTGAGCTTTGAGTTTCTCGCTACATTAAATAGAGTAATGCCCATTCAACTTGTAAATGACATAATCGCCATGGGTGCAAGGCTCAAGGCCAAGTGGCTAGCGGAGCGAGAGGCCAACCCAATTGCTTGGGGAGCCGAGGACCGCGAATTTTGGCAGGATAAAGTCCTCCAGGTGCCTAGATCGGTGGAAGGCTATAATTGCCAACCCACTTGGAGAAGACTCATTTTTTACGTCAACCTTGATGCGTGGATGGTGTTTTGTAACACTCTCCCTTCTAAGAGAAACGACCCCACTTTCATGCCGTATCCTCGAAGGGTAGGGGTCGACTTTAATCCGTCCATCCACGGCACGTTCGACTTTACCATTATCTATAACACCAATAGCACCTCCCATAAGGATGCCCTTCTCTTTACCCTCCCTGATTTGTACAGCTCTATAGATAGATTTCTTAGTGAGTTCACCTCCTGTCCTGACCCCGCCTTCATTACCACTTGTAATTATCTTAGACTAATTAGGGTCCTAGTCCACCAAGAGCCCGCACCTCAAGAACACCACCTCCCACCCCTCTACTTCGATCCCAATGCCATAGATAGCAACACCATGACTCGCCTCATGATGCGCGCTACTCTTTTGCCATCCTTCTGTGTTGCACTGCTCAAAGATATGAGCAATAGCAAATTCACCCAGTGCAACCACCCCTTCCTTTCCATCACCACTCTTAAAACCTGCCTCAACCTCAAGGGCTACTTGTTGAGTCACAGATTCCTTAACAAGGCCCCACACCCTCCACCATCCCCTACCCGCCATTTGAATGATGAGGCGTAAACTCCCATCATGCCCTTGTATCACATGTATCCATGTATAAGCCTCTTTATTATTTAATTTTTTTTTAAAAAAAAGCAAGCCACAAGGCAACAAAAAAAGGGTGAACTGGAAAGAAGAGACGACAGCAAAGCATAGCAAAGCCACGGGATGCATCTACCATTAAGCAAAGATAAGCGGTGAGACCTTCGCAAGATCCGCTTGCAACTCCCCTTTTCCTCGTCGTGCACTGCCGCCATTGCACCTAGGGTTCTCCCTAGTCCCTTCCCCACTTCATGCTTAGGGCACATCAAGGGCAGGACTTTCAGACCTGTCACCCTAAGACTTGCACCGCACCTCCAATGACACACGAACTGGGTCCTCAAGTGTGGGACATTACCAAGGGCTTTTGCCCAAGGTTAGACCCATCTCCCAGTTTCACTACCACGGGCACCACGCACTACACGGAGCAGCAGACACACCCCTTAGGGAGTGCATAAATTTTCTTGCAGGTTATATTCAAGTTTCAAGAAATGGCTACTCCGCTGAAGAGGATCACCCACGGCATCTTTTAATGACCAAAACTTTTTCCATGTGCCGGTGTCTAGCCATCTGCCTGCTCTGCTGATGGCTACCATGATTGAACCAAGCCAAGATAGATCTGCCCCATTGGCATAGATCTTGGAACCTCATCTTCCAAAGATGCATGTCCAACGCCTCAAGATCTATGTATCGTTTATTGATTCCACAAGCCTGAAGAATTTCAACGCAGTACTGAAGACCTTCAACTCAAAGACGAAGACCTTCAACTCAAAGACAAAGATCTTCAAATCAAAGACATAGATTTTCAATGCGAAGACAAACCATATCTTTGTCAAGACAGAGTTCGGGGGGGCTTCTCCAGAATAAATCCCTCCAACACCATCCTCCTAAGGGATTGCTTATTGCTTCAAGCGTTTCTGATGCTCGAGGGATGACCAACTACATAATGGACGCCACAACTATGTGAAATATGCTGAGCATCTTCATGGAGCCTAAAGCACGCCGAAATCTCTCCTGGTCATCATCACTAGACTCCATCACCTATCATTCACACAACCATCTTGGAAGAAGTGTCATCCACCTACCTATTCTGCCTAGCAACCGACCTAACTAGCCACTATGTCCCACTGCAGTGCCATGGGATTTTAAAGGCATAGGATGAAAGTAGAAAAAGGCGAAAGAGTACAAGGCGCACCATTAAAATGTGGAAGCGCCCCCGAATCCTTGTAAAAGAGCGCCAGGATCGCTCCTATGGAAAGTGTACGCATTAGTTAGGAATATGATAAATTAGAATGGTGGGAAATGGGAAAAAGGGCCTAGGCTATGGCCGGCCATGTAAAAAAGGAAAAAGGGGATGACCACCCAAAAAGGATTTAGGGCTTTGTATGTAAAGTTGAAAAGTGAATGAGAAGCTCATTCTTTTAGTATGTGGCAAAAAGAGTCTTCTTCTTCCTCTCTTCTTCTCTCCTTCTTATTTCTATGTGCTCTTGAGAGAGGGAGTGTGAGAGTGTGAGGGAGTGAGTGTGTGTGGGAGTGAGGGATCAAGAGGGTGAAGCTCTTCACCATCTCCTCTTCTCCTCTTCTCTTCTCTTCTCTTGCGCGCGCGGCTATGGAGGATGGAGCTTGGAGATGGAGGAGGCTTGAGGATGCTTGAGCTAGCATCAAGAATCGTGGAGCTACCGGAGTGCAAGAGAAAGGAGGATATTCGATCAAGCATCAAGGTAAGCTCACTACACTCGTAGGATCGACGGCACATCGGCTAGGTGAGAGATAGCCATTAGAGCTCGCTTGGAACGCTTGAAGCAATAAGTGGTCCGTGGGTCTTGGCGGTTGAGCGAAAGCTCCCACAACACCTCAAGAGCCAATCTCATTCTTTCCAGCATCACCTCATCGTCCTCTATGTAGAGTCATGTGTCATCTGCATACTCTGAGTCTAACAACTCAGTGTCCTCTCTCATTGGAAGTTCAGAGGCCGCGTAGTCCACTCACACGTGACCTGAGGAAGTGGGACATCGCCTCTGCGACAAATAGGAACATGTATGGGACCAGGGAGTAGCCTTGTCGGACCGATCTCTCCATTCAGACCTCCTCCCCTCGCCTTCCGCCTATGAGAACCCTATTGGTGGCTGATCTGTACAGGCCGGAGACCCTGCGAATCCAAGCATGGGAAAATCCTAACTTCACCATGGTACCCTCTAAGAAATCCCAGTCCAACCTGTCATAGGGTTTCTCAAAGTCCAATAGTAGTACTGCCAGTCTTTGCCCATTGTGCTGAGCCCACTCTATCTCCTTAAAGAATGTAAATACATTGTCTAGGATGCTCCTATCCTGGACAAAGCCTATCTGTGTGCCATGAATGATGTCTGGAAGCACATGGCGTAATCATCTTTCGAATAATCTTTGCCATAGCCTTATAGGCCACCGACAATAAGGTTTTTGGTCTCCATTGGGATAGCTGCAACTGGTCTCCCCCTTTGGGGAGGAGACTAATAAGGCCTGCCGATAGCCTCCCTGGCATCTGTCCTGAGGAGAATACCTCCTGGAAAGTCCTCAGTAGGGGATCCTTCACCACCTCCCACTATGTAGTGAAGAAGACCTTAGAGAGACCATCCTCCCCCGGGCATTTTTGCCCATCTTATGTGTAGAATGACTCCTCTAGTTCCTTCCATGTGAAGGGGACTAGGAGGGCGTGTCCTATCTCCTCTGTGACGAGGGACCGGATGTGATTCCATACCTATTTTCTACATCTCTTTCCTCTAATTGAAGTTGTCTCCTACTAGAAGAGTCGTGTGTAATAGTCGGTGGCAATCTCCATCACCTCATCAGGGCTAGAACGAGTCCTCCCATACTGATCCCTAAGGCTGCGTATCTGCTCTCCCGCAGTGCGGGGCTGGTGCACCTAGAAGAACTCCTTGCACATCATGTCTCCCTTTCGCGCCCAAAAAGCTACTGAATTACAGAAAGAGAATTCCAAGTGCTTGTCCTCTAGGCCAGCAATGGTTGCACGCGCGCGCACCTCCTGTGTATGGAGGATGGGGTCCCCTGGTGCCTCCTGCAACAATCTCTGCGTAGCTGCCAAGTCCCATCGGAGTGCTTTCTTCTCCTCCCAGCACTGCTGCCTGGCCTGTAGGGTTGCCTCTTGGCAAATTCTACTTGACTTGGCTACGATCTCTATGACCTCCTCTGCTATCCTATCCCTCCTCACCCACTCTCTGGTCTAGATCTGCTCTATCTGTCTCGACACTTCCTCCCTCCTATAAATCGAGTCAGGGATCCCATAGGATCGTGTATATAGGGCAAATGCTGGGGGATCAAGTGCCAGGAGAACCGGGTAGTGATCGGATAGTGTGGTACCTGCCAACTGCTCAATTTGGCCTCCGCGAGAACCTCCCCACTCTGCCACATAAAACCTGTCCAACCGCTCCAACAAGGCTCCCCCTAGTCGCTTGTATCCCCAAGAAAAGTCCAATGACCTCTCCCTCTTGTGGAAGGCAGGTTCTTTCTAGGCATCCCGTGCTCCAACTGCAAGTAACAAGACCTTCCATGCCTCCTGTTCCTCCCCCAGCCATGCCCTGGTAGTTTCTTCCCCTGCCCTGATGGTCCTCCAAAGCCTCCAGATTGTTGAAATCTCCTCCAACAATCCAGGAGTTCACCTCAGGGAGTCCATTTACAATTTCCCCCCAAAACCTGCTACGTGTCCTAACCTCCGTAGGGGCATAGACATTGAGAACTCCAACACATGAGTTCCCAATATCCAGTCTGATTCATAGAGCCCTTCCTACCACTATCGTCCCATGTTCTCATACACAGGTGGTGAGACTTGGACCAATAGATGTGCATACGCCTCCGCTCCTGCCGTGGGCACCTATGGCTTGCTCCCAATAAAGTATGCGAGCTGCCTGGCAGTACCTTCCTAACCCATTGAGCCTAGGCGAGGGTGAGCTTGTGCTCCTGCAATAGCAAGATGTCTATCCATCCGATGAGGGCAGGCCAGCTCTTGTCGGACAATCAACTTCCTCGAGCCACGCGCCCCAATGTAGTGGAGACTGTTCACACTCCAGGATGCAAAGTGTAGGCTCATGAGGAAACTTGTGACTGACCGAATAGGCATCTATTTGGCATGGAAGCTGCAAATAAGGAAGAGAGACTATGAAGCGTGCAGGTACGTTTTACCGCTGGCCTGGATGGTGAGCTCCAGTCCCCCATGGTGGCCCTCGGCTGGGACCATAGGGGTGATAGATGCTCTAGGTGGTACTATCAATGCATCTATTAGCCATGCTGAAAACTGCAACTTTGTACACTGGTAGAAGCTGGCCGCCTGTGCCGGGGGCCATGCAATCACATCCCTCGGCGCTCCCCATTGTGGGGGGGCTCGAAAGATAATGCTCAAATGCACGAAGTCGGCGCTAGCCTACTAGTTAATGTCCATCATGCAGCCTGGCCACTGTTATGCGAACAATGCTAGTCCTTCATCTCCCATCCACTAGGAGATGTGATCTGCCACCTGACTCTTCAATTCCTCCTCAATCTGTGTAGTCATCCACTCCTCTGAGAAGGATGACTAGAAAAAGAAAGCGTAGTTTGGTCCATCCAGTATTGCTAGTAGGTGGTCCTTGCCCCTCCTTGACTTACAAACCACGAAGATCCCCACCTCTAGAGGTAGTGGAAACTCTCTGCACTCTGCAACTCGCAGGTAAGACCATGGGCCACTATGAAAAAACTCTTGTGGCAGTAGCTGTGCCTATCTCGGGAAAGTAAGGCAAGTGACAGGGGCAGATGAGCTGGTGGTTGTGTGGACGGGGGGGACTGTTGGTGCATAGAGGAGGTAGGTGTGTGTGGCTCATCACCTCCTGTGGGAGGAGGGGGAGTGGGTTTGGGGGGGCTCACCTGACTTGGGTGCGGATCAGGGGGAGTGCTCGGTAGGGGGGGGATGGGGGTGGATTGGATCATGCTATGGTGGAGTGGCTAGAGATGCATGGTGGGTGTGGGGAGGGGGTGGAAGCCCTGGCAAGGGGGGGTTGTGGGCCATGGTCAGTGGAGGGAGGGGAGGGATGGATGTGGGGGGGTGGGTGAGGGGCATGTGGGGGCTCTAGCAAGGCAGTCTGTGGCTCATGTGGATAAAATGGGGGGGATTGGTCCTGTCGAGTGGGGTGGGCAGGGGGGCTGTGGAGTGCTCTATCGAGAGGGGGGTGCTCGTCTGCCATCACCCTACTGACGAGGTTGGGCTTGAGGGGCTAGCTGCGCCCCCCTTGCTGTCTCCCTCTCTGTCGCCTCTGGACCCTTGTGAAACCGTCAATATCCACCTGCGGACCTGTAGGCGAAGACATCTTGGCTCCAAACCGTATGCAAACTGTTGCATGATGCCCAAAGTCGTGGCAGCACAAGCAGTGCCCTGGTTGCCCAGTCACAATGACCTGCTGCCTAAAGGAATGATCGCCTGCCTCAATCTCTAGGAACTATTGGATATTCTTGACCTCCTTCACTGCCACCCGTACCTTTGGGACCCCTGCCGCTGTCACTGCATCCGCGAAGGACGCGGGAAGGACAGTGCCAAAGAGCCTCCCGAAGTCTTCCACTAACTGGTGGTACTCAATCGCCAAGCCAGGGAAGAGAAGGGTGATTCGGTGCCAATGAAACCTGTTGTGGAGTGCAAACACCTCCACCGTGAAGCCACTGTACTAAGGGACCATGTATATGACCCCCTTCATGGATACATAAGGTGAACTGGCGAGTAGCTTGTGAGCTACGTCAGGCGGACCATGAAGATCCCTTGGCCCAATAGGACCATCTCCATTATCTGTGCCAAGCCGATGCTCAGCGTGGAGTGGAGCTAGTCCCAAAGCTGAGCCCTAGCTGGGGAATGTTCTACTATCTGACCATGGATTGCTGTTTCCATTAGTTCCAGCTCCTTAGCTCAGACGGCTCAGAGCTATTCCTCAGAGAGGACTACGCGCAAGGTGTTCGACTGGGGGGCACTCGGTGAGTACACCGGCGTCTGACCAAAGGTTTCCATTGCCCGTCCCTACTAGGAGAACCTACCTATCGCACTGTTGTGTCGCTGAATGGGGAGTTGCTACAGGGGGAGGGAGCAACCGGAGGGGAAGGGAAGAAGAAAAGAGGGGGGGATTCTATTTTCAATGCTGGTAGTATTGCAGACTGATCGTGGGCCAGGCCTCTCGTCAAGGTAGCACTCGGGGGGGGGGGGGGGGGGGGGGGGGGAGCAGTCAACCTGGGGGACAGCTAGGCAAGAGGGGGAAGAGGCAGCCATTACACACCTTGGGAGCGAGGGCGCGCGAGCCAAACAGAGAGGCGCGAGCAGTGTTAAGACTACCACGACCAGTCGGGCAGCGTGCAGGACAGTTGAACAGTGTGTAGGCCAGTCAGACAGTCGGACAACGTGCAAGACAGTCGGACAGTCGGATGGCGCGTGTTGGGCGGGGGGACAGTACCGCGACGTGTAGGCAGAACTTTTTATGATTGATCCTCCCCATGTCTCATAATTTTGTGGTTTTTCATTTCTCCAAAAGCTAAACCAAGCTTAAGGCTTTAAGTCTCAAAAAGATTGGTTCCACCCTTCATATTCACACTTGGCAATCTTTTTTTTTTGCCAAACGAAGGTTGTCTGAACGAACTTCGATTCGCAAACAAACTAGATGGTTGACTTCATAACGTCGAAATCTATAAAATTGGCCTCTGTCATGCACTTTTTGACTCCCAAATCACATAATTGCTTTATAACGCAAAACTTTGCGGTGATTAAATAGGGGGTCAAATGGACTCGGATTGACGAATTGAGACTTGTGTTGGGTTCCTGGCATCAAACTCCATCTAGGAAAACTCTAGCTCATCAATCCGCAACCATTTTATTTTGTATGAAAAATTGGTCTTTTACACCTAGTCCATTTCCTCTTCAAATGGGCTCTAAAATCCAGCTCTCATTGGCAAACATGGGATAGGGAGACTTAGCCCTCGAATCCCATGAATTGATCTACACAAACAACAACCATAAAAAGCATCAACAACAAGCAGCCATCAAACGAAATACATAACAAAGCACAAGAACAACTCTCACCCTACCCCTTGACAATATCAAGGCATGAAAATCCTCAAGGGATAGGCCTAGCATAATCTGACAGAAATCCAGAGTGAGTTAGTAACCAATTGTTCCAACACGGGCTAGCTAGAAGAATGGCCAAAGAAGTCATCCTAGGTGGTGGTCTGAATTGCTAACCCAACTAGGACAACTGAACCAAGAACTCCTATGAAGACGAGGACTCCTATAGCCTCGCCATGATAAATTTTCTTTTAACACACTTTGCTTTCAAAGTTTCTATACTCAGGTGTGTAAAAAGGAGGGAGCTGAGCATTCCCAAGGAGAACAAGGCATCGGCCTCAGGTCATGACTCGATACCCAAGAATCTACCAAGCTCTCGCACAGCAATACTTAATCCTTTTCTTACACTCACTTTTATTTTTGCTCCAACCTTAGTATTTCTTTCTTTTGGCTAGCTGCTACCCCAAGGAAGACAAGGCATCAGCCCCGGGTCGACTTATCCCCAAAGAACCTACCAGGACTTTGCAAGGTGATAATCAATTGCTCATAATATTTTTCTTTCTTGTCGTTTCTTATTGAGGGGTTAGAACCCCTTTTTATACACCTCTGTATCTCTATATATTTCAAGTATATTCAAAATTTTCTCTTCTTCTTTTGATTTTGGCAGGCTTCTCTAACTACCTCACACTAGCAAGGACTCCGAAAATAGTTGCCTAGCAAGCAAGAACATGGTCACTAGGATTGCCTTCTAAAATAGGTCTTTCAATGCCGGACAATGTCCTTATACAGGCGGTAGACAGCTACTCAGACCCCCCTAGATATACACCTAACCTAACCCTAGGACTTCATGCCTTGATTGCTGGTTCCCAAAAAAAAAAAAATCCACAAGTACATAGACACATATAGCATAAAAGAAAAGTACTCATAAATGAAAAACATCACCTGGACTGGCCACAAGAAGCTTCTCCATAGTAAAGGATCTCTCCATGTACCTTATCAAACATGTCTAATACAATCACTAAAATAGAACAAGCATTAAACACACCCACACCAAACAGACACATGGTCCTCTTGGCCTAATGACCCTCTTGGCCTTATGCAATCCTCAGGTAAGTTACTCATGATTTTATATGTCTATCACGTGGGTTCAAAATAAGGTATTTTGAAATGCCATTTTTATATATTTTTTACATACAAAATAGTGTAATATAATATAAATATTTATAGATTGAATAGAAAAGGGTTATGTTTTATTCAAGAAAATTTTACAAAAAAGGATTTTTATAAATAGGCCTTGAACGCACGTGATGTAGAGGATATACATATAGTAACTTCCCCGAGATGCAATCAAACATTAAAATCCAATAAAAATGGCCCTCTTGGCCTTATGACATAATCAGCTTCACTACCATTCAATAACATATTGTTGAAACAACCCTTGGTCCTAACATAACTCTACTAAAGCACAATACTGACTAAGGATAAGGGCTTTGCATGCCCTATACTAAATGCATCAGGTTATTGGCTAACCCCCTTGCATAAATAGTAAAGGGTGTTCGACCAATATGATGATAAACAATCCTATGCGTCCATGAAAAAATGGGAAGGTGCTGAATTGCTACCTGACTCATAACCCAAACTAGCCATCAATGACCAAAATAGGACATGTCAGCAAGAAGACCCCAAACTAGTCCTGGGCTAATGTTAGAAGGTAATTCTAAGAGCTCCCCCCGGACCACATTTGAAAAATACATCTTCAACAAAATCATAATTGGCCAGGGAATCCGAAAGTGATTCCATTGTCAAGGAACTAACTAACAAGTCACCATCTCAAATATATGCAACATATCCAAGGCTGCACGATGGTACATCCGTAAAATGAGATTCCACACACTATAGGTCCCATTCAACTAATTAATCACTAACTGTGGATCAGCTTTCACAAATAACCAAGGGATACAACCACATTGGGCCACTTTCAGCCCCATAATCAATGTTAACAATCAGAGACAGAGACAAGAGTGAAGAAGCAATAGTCAGAGCAGAGTGCTCTCTCACTTTCATTATCATTCCACATACTACTTAGTAAATGTACAACCTAAGGTCACAAAGGACCATTCACACTAAAGCAGTTAAGTCCTAAGCACTGACTTATTTAATGTCCGCATAGTGTGGTATAGCTGGACAACTTAAGTGTCGAGTATGGTCATACCAAAGATAGTAGATCGAGCTTGAAGTCTTAACACTCCCCCTCAAGCTCAACACAGCATCTGCACACCAAGCATTTGTCTAAAAACACTAAACTTATCTTTACCCAAGGACTAGATAAAGATATCTGCAACCTGCTCATCAGTCTTTACATGCATGAGATCAACTCGTCCTGCAAGAACCATCTCTCTGATGAAGTGGTAGTGTACCTCTATGTGTTTTGTTCTGGCATGATATACTGGATTTGTGGCGATTCGTGGCCAAGAGTACACTACTCAAATTATCGCATAGTAACTTCACTGGAGCATCTACCTGTATGTCCAAATCAGCCATGAGCTTGAGCAGCCATGAAATCTCCCATGCTACCAATGCAGCACCCTTGTACTTTGCCTCAATACTCGACAAAGCAACCGTAGGCTGCTTCTTGCTACTCCAGCTAATCACGTTGCTACCAAATCCAAAAGCATATCCACTCGTAGATCTACGGTCATATGAGCATCCTGCCCAATCTGCATCCATGTATCCAATGAGTTTCAAGGGCTTATCTCTGACATAAAATAGCCCATACTCTACAATGGACTTAACATATCTCATAATGCGTCTAACTGCATCCAAGTGCGGCTTTCTGGGCTTTTGCATAAACTGGCTTATGAGCCCTACATCATAGCTCAAGTAAGACCTAGTGATGGTAAAGTAAATCAGACTACCAACCATCTGCATGTACATAGTCACATCCTCTACTTCAGCTCCAGTGCTCATGTCTAGCTTGACATTCTAATCAAGAGGTGTATCCAATGGTTTGCATTCAGCCATGCCATACTTCTTCAACATTTCCATGGCATAGTGCTTCTACATCAGCCATAAACCATTTTCAACTGAAACTACCTCAATGCTCAAGAAATACTTCAGTTCTCCTAGGTCATTCATGTCAAATTCAGATTTCAGCATCTTCATTACATACTATATGCCCAAGTCATCATCATCAGTGATTATCATATCAGAGGACCCATCAACTACAAGAGGATAGAGGCTGCCAGCATTGGCACCTCTAGCAAGCACAAGTATGCCATGGGTGATCTTCCAGGTAGAATCCCCAAATGAAACATGAAATCCAGCATCATCAAGCAACCTTGCAGACATAAGACTGTGTGTAAGCGCAGGTCAGTATGATACTACAAAACAATTTTAACATACGATGTATTAGAACACACTACATAATAAATTGAAACAAATTACAAATTTTAATTTAAAAAAAACAAGTAATACTTACAAACTCAGCCTCCCATGACTCCCTGCCACCCGATCCATAATGCGATGATCCCATGGTTTCCATCTAGATACGTCGCGCCTCTACCCACTGGCGACTTGTTCTTTTCTCTACTGCTCTTTTCTTGGCCTCTTTCCACTCCCTGCAGTGGCAATTGGGTGGTTGGCAATATCCAGGGTGCCCCTGCTCTTGTCTCCGCAGTGACTCCTTGGCGCGCGTCATAAGGTGAGACCTCTTCTTATGAAGCGCGTCTCTCACCTTTGACCGTCCCCAATCATCTGAGAATCGAGAATTCTTGGGATTAGGGTACCTTCTATGTATTGCCAGTAGCACCTCTTGCTACAAACCATTTTTTTGGTGCTTGAAGGGAATCATGCAATCTTTGTATGTGGCATGCACAACACTCCTCAAGTAGGCTATCACTTCCCTCCCCTCAGAGTTATGTAAGATACCACCATCTGTGACAGAGTAGTGCATGTGTGGAGGCTCACCTCTCTCATTTCCTGGTGAGGGTGATCGAGAGCCACCTCCTAGGCAACCCCCATAAGGCCCTCAACCTCCTCGTCCTCCCGCACGACTCTCCCTCCTCCCTCGACGAGCACTACCCTCTACCTCACTCGATGCATGTGCTTCTGCAGATGCACGTGCTTCGGCTGATCCATGTACTTCAGCTGATCCCTGTGCATCAGCTGATCTGTGTGTATGCATAGTACGTGGAGTACCTGCTAGTAGAGGTGTAACAAGATTTGGTGTGCCAAGGTTTGGTGTTTGTGCGGTAGTGCTAGGCAAAGATGTGATAGGTGTCCCAGACATGATACTAAAAACATCATCTGCAGTGGGAGGGAAACCAAGATAACTGGTCATCTCCCCCATGAATTGCTCCTTGTTGGAAAAACCTCCAAAAAAACTACTAACACCTCTAGAAAACTCCGCTAATGTGTTATTCATGCGTTCCAACTCCGGATCAATGCTGGAGGATCGAGGATTCCACATCTACACAAGCAAAAATCCATTACTACCCTGTGTAGATAAAACATATTACACGCTGCGTCTATACCTGCGTCTGTCTCACAACGCGTCTATTCCTGCGTCTATACCTGTGTCTACACTGTCATCTAGATGCATTGACAGACGCACAAAGTCGGACCATACTTTACAAACTGTTATAAAAAATGTGCAAAAAACCTCCATAGATGACAGTCTAAAGCATGTAAAGAGAGAGAGAGAGAGAGACAAATAGACAAAGATAAAGTAAACAAGATTGAGAGAGAGAAGAAGAACTCACCTTCTTTGCTTGTTCCGACAGGTGCCAGCTAGGTTGCAAGCTCCTTGTCCTTCTTCTCCCTTCCCTTGGTAGGTTGCTTGATTCTTCTTCTCTTCCTTGCTGTTTGGCTCTTGTTCTTTACTCTTTGGCTCTTCATTCCTCATGTCCTCTTTTTACTCTTATTTCCTTTCCTCATTGTCTTCATGAAGTGATAGATAGACATGATTAGTGATGTCGAGCTCGAACTCTAGAAAACACACAAAAAACGTAGAAAAGTACTGGTTTAAAAGAAAGCCATAAAGTTTTTAATTTTTTTTAATATTTGCGTTGTGGGTCTATAAGCGCGTGTAATTGCGCGTGTATATGCACAGATAAGACATATTACACGCGTTGATAGACGTGCAATTACAATGAAACTGACTAAATACTAGTTTTTGGTTGTTTTTGGATCAACATGACTTTCCTAGTCTTTCAGTATCAAAATGTTTGCCTCCACATTGTAAGTATCAAATTATTTAGGGAATATGAAATATATACCAAATGAAATCATATATGTCCTTATGATTCAGGTGTAATTATGTTGTCATCTTCTACTAGTATGGGACATGCTGAGTCAACAAATAGTGCATCCTCTAGTGAGGATGAGACATTGCGTCTTCACAATCGAGACGCTTGGCTACAACGGAAAATCAAATGTATGTGTGATCATTGTCGAGGATGTTTTTCTCGAGCACGTCAAATCACAATGTCACACCTCAGCATGTACGGAGAGTGGGACCAAGAAAAAGACCCAGTAATTTTAACTACTTTATTTGCACAAATATTATTGGTCTATGTTGTGTCTTCACCATTAAACAAAACCTTCTTTTTTTTAATTGAGCAGGATGCAGTACGACATCCTCAAATGGTCCCTCCAGGGCGTCGAGAGGCTGCGAAGTGTCGACGTGAGGAGGTAGAGTCCTCAAGAAGAGCAGAGACTGATGATGATGATAGCAGCCCTCTTCAAATGCCCCATCAAGTTTTGGAGGAAGAGCTCTTGGAAAACATGATGTACGATTTATTTTTCTATGAGGTTCGGGGGGAGGGCACCACTAGAGAGACATATGACCCGCTACACCTAGCGTCGAAAACTCCATTGTACAAAGGTTGCACCTACTCCGTTTTTACGTGCATCTCTTGATATACTGAACTTACAAACCATTTATGGATGGAGTAATGCTAGCTTGAATACATTATTGAAGTATGCATCAAATTTTGATATTAATTCATAAATGCTTCTAGACAATATTTGCGGTTTGTTAACTATGTCTGCACAATATATGCAGGTTATTGTCACAAATGCTTCCAAATGGAAATAAATTACCAACTAGAAGGGAACAAGCAAGGCGTTTCTTGACATCTCTTGGAGGTCTCGATTACGTTAAAATCCATCCATGTCTCAATGATTGCATATTGTCTCGTGGGGATCATGCATATGCACGACAGTGTCCTATTTGTGATGAACCAAGATACAACTAGGAGATGAAATCAATGAATGTACCTCGTAAGGTTTTGCGATATTTTCCTATTATTCCACGTATTCAACTTATGTTTAAGTATGAATCTATTACGAGACTCATGTCATGGCATGCTAGTCACCATTCAAGTGATGGAAAGTGGAGAATTTCTTCAGACACACCAGCTTGGCAATACGTAGACAATTTGTGGTCTACTTTCAAAGAAGAGCCCAGAAATTTGAGATTTGGTCTAGGATTAGATGGAATAAATCCATTTGGCATCAAAAGCACCTCATATAGTGTATGGCCAGTGGTATTGGTGAGCTATAATATCCCTCCGTCTATGGCAATAAAAAAAGAACATGTAATGTTGTCCCTTTTGATTCCTAAAAAAAACAAAGTAAAAAACATGGACGTTTACTTAGAGCCTTTGATTGAGGAGCTAGAAATGCTATGGAGAGGTATTGAGGTGCGTGCAAGATGTGAGTGCATCATTGTCCTCTAGAGATTTCACTTTAAAGGGCATGTTGTTGTGGACCATCCATGACTTTCCAGGCTATGGAGAGTGTTCAGATAGTTGCATTCTCTATTTTATTCATTCTTACCCTTAATAAAATATATATAATCATTAACCTACTTGTTTTTACAAGTTAAACTACATCACGATATCATGCATGTCCAATTTGTGGTCCCTCTCTGGTTTGTTCTAGACAGACACGCTTGAAGAAGGTTATCTATGAAAATCATCATCGTTTTCTTCCTATTGACCACCCCAAATATGCACCCCCCACTAATGGAAGAACTCCACAATCTTTGAACATTCAAGATTAGAAGGACACTTGGACACACGCTAATGATCATCCTCCACTTGGCATGAGTCGGTAACTAGTTTACTTCTTTTGTTTGTCTTTAAAGTACACTCCATTATGAGAACGAGAAATAATATATTGTTTGTGCCTTAGATTATCTATATTTTTTCATCTCCCATATTGGATTGAACTCAAGATCAATCACTTGTTGGACCCCATGCATATATTCAATAATGTTGCCTCTACATTATGGGATCACTTAATCGAGGCTCGTAATTTTGTCAATGTAAGGGAGGATTTACGTAGCATTGGATGTATGAGACGAGCTTGGCCACGCATCGGACCCAGAGGAAAGATCGAGTTACCGCGTGCACCTTGGATATTGTCAAAGACTGAAGAAAAGATGGTGAAGTAGCAGATATGTAGCTTTCAAATTCCCACATAATATATGAGATGCCTCAAGGGAGCCTTCATAAAGAAAAAGAAAAGAGGTGTGGAGCAACTATCTAGTTTGAAGTCTCACGACTGGCACAAAATGATTCAGGCAAACCCCATAACATTCCATGGGAGTGCCGGGCGGAGCTTTCTAGACTCTCTTTTTGATGGACTGCTAAAACGTGTCCTAAAGGGAACAGGTGGACACGTTACATTTCTAGAGCGCTTTATAAAAACCCTAAAAGATTTTGTAAGGAAAAATGCACAGCCCGGGGGAAGCATGGCTGAGGGTTGGTTAGTCCAATCATCCCTTGTACAAATCTCTGAATATCTTACTAAAGTGGGCCCCTCTTTACCACGACTATGGAAAGATGATGAAGATTTGAGGATGACCTCTATAATACCTCAAGGAAAAGAAAGGAGCAAAGTGCTAATGAAAGAGGAACTTCGTAAGTTAAATGTATTTTGTGTACTTAACAGTGAAGTAATGAGAAAATGGGTGACACTATATAAAGAAGCAAGGGCAAGAAGAGTAAGCGAAAGGCAAGCATTTCATGCTAGACATGGATGTAATGTCCCATATCCACAACATTTAAGTGCACTTCTACGTCATATTGATATAGATTGGCTACATGAAGAAATGGAGAAGATAGAAAAAGAGGAGGCGATGGATATATCGCAAGAGGAGTGGGAATACGCACGAGGCTGCTTATCAAAGGTGAGACATACTTATAATTAAATTATCTTTAGTTATATATAATATAATAATTTCACATGTTTCATCTTTAACTAAATCATTAATATGATCTCAACAATGTACTACTAGTGCACATTGTTCAATGCTATTTGGTGTGAAGGCAAACATTTTCGAACTCAATGTATAGATGATAAGAGAAATACCCAGGATTGTGGTATCCTTGCAAACTTCCAAGATACCAATGGCACCATGAAAGGTTATTGTGGCTTGATCCAAGATATTTTGAAGCTTGACTTTAGGTGATTTTTTATATATGTATTAGATGTGAAGTGGTTTAAATAAGTAGTAACAACGGGTGAGCATTGCACAATTAGACGTCATCCAAGTGGTTTTGTAGTGATTGAATCTACAAAATTTTACCAAGGCAAGGATGACACATTCGTACTACCTCAACAATGGGAGCAAGTATATTAGAAGCTATTTATTTTCATATATATTACTTCTTGATACATTCTCAAAATACAATAAATATCTAAGTTGCTTACTTTTAAAAAAAAAATGCAAGTTGTGTATCACCCAATGGTAAACAATAACCGATAGTGGCATGTCATCCCCATATCTAATCATTCAAAACTAATATATGGCAATGCTACCAACATAGAGATAGTTAATGACAATCCAACAATCAATGATGATGCACATGATGATGCCATGATCGATGATATACATGATGCAGTGCAAGATGATCCCCGCGAGGATGTTCAAGGAAGCGCAGAAGAGGATAACAATATGGTTGTAGGTGATGATGAAGAAATTGAGCATAGCAATACATCTGACTGTGGGATAGACTTATTTGTTTAATTGCCTAGTGGTAACATAGACCTAGAGGTAGATAGTCTAGCAAGGTCCGATCTCATTGAAGATGAGATTAATAATTCATTGTAGCATATATAATTAGCTTTGAATGATTAGATGTATATTTGTAATACTCAGAAAGAAGTAAAGTTGGTAATGTATTCTAAAAAATACTAGTTGTTAAGATGTTTGGTCATATTTAGGGACTTTATGAGAAATGAAAAATATGTGTGTTTATTTTCGCATCTATAAGCGCGTTTAAAAATGCGGGTATATAGACGCGTTCTATATACTAGCGTGAATAGACGCGCTGATAAACGCGCCCGCTATTTCGCATGTATAGTGTGCGTCTATAGGGCCTTTCTCTTGTAGTGATAGACGCGCAATTACAATTAAACTTATTAAATGCTAGCTTATGGTTGTTTTTGGATCAACATGACTTTCCTAGTCTTTCAATATCAAAATGTTTGTCTCCATGTTGTAAGTATCAAAATATCTAAGAAATATGACATATATACCAACTAAAATCATATATGTCCTTATAATTCAGGTGTAATTATGTCGTCATCTTCTATTTGTATGGGACTGGTGCACAGATTGGTCATCATATGTGCGCATAGTGAGCATTAGAAGGTCCCCAAGAACAAAAGAACTCTACTTTTTATACAAAAACCAATGAAGAAAGCTTGCATGACATGAACAAGAGACCAATTGGGTGCAATCTCCCCCCATGCCTTGTGTGAGCACTCCACAAAGCATGTATTTAATATATTATTCATCTTCAAGCTCAAAAAATAGCCCAATTTACAAAATAGCACGCTTTAGCTTTTGTGTTTGCTTTTGTGCCACTAAAGAATTAAAGCTATTGGGCGCCCAAGAAGCTAGGCGGTACCCAAATACAATGTCCAATACAAATATTTAAATCATACGCCCATGGCACATACAAAAATTATAAATAAATATTAAGCACTTTAATAAATAAGCGCGACAAAATATAGGCGCCATGCCTAATATACGCGCCCATCAAAATTTGATGATAATTTGAATACATGCTATCCTCCAATGCTTTCCAATGCCACCGCTGCTCGCTCTACACATCAACTGAAGCATTCACAATTGTTAGAAAAATAATAGAATTAAACCGACAAAAGTGAATACCTAGCAGTCTTCAGCTATAAAAATAAATTGGTTAGAAATCAATCCTAACCTTAATTTATTACGAGTGCACACTCTAAACTCATAAACGTCTATTAATTTAAATATGTATTTTGCAGAATCACCCGCTATGGAATCACCCACATACACATAAAATTAACAAAATGCCCGAAAAGGATAGGCGTCCCCATTGACTTTTCGCACAAAGAATCCACTTTGTGTATGAGCCCCTTTAATAATAAAATTTTACAGAATTCACCGCAAAATCTCATGGAATCCACCGCGGAATATGCCTCCTGGCATCATATCCCCGAGGTGGGATAGCAATTATCCTCAATTGCTATTAGCTCAATGTGGAGCTAGCAGTGTGGGGAAAGCACTTAAGTCTCCAGCGTGCATCCATTGGGCCTCTTCAACAGGATGATTTTTAAACTTGACCAAATATCTAGAATATCTACGGCTAGTTCTAGTGGTCATAAAGTCAGTATCTATAATAGTTTCAGGCTCAAGGATTTCCGTTTCATCATCTAACAAAGAAGGATTTTCATAGACAAGGTGTACAGGTAATTGGCCTCTAAAAGGTCGTAATAAACTGATATGGAAAGTGTTGTGAATTTTCCAATGTTTTGGTAATTCTAGTTTAAATGCATTGTCATTGATTTTGTGTATGATCTTGAATGGTCCATAAAATCTAGGTGCTAATTTAACAACGGAGTGTTTATCTACACTTTGTAATCTTCGTTTTTCAATTCATAACCAAACATAATCATCAACTTTAAAATTCATAGCCTGTCTTTTCTTGTTTGCTAGTTTTGTGTATGATTGCTGGGCTTTGGCAATCATATCTTTAACTTCATAAAAAATAGTAGCATGCATGTTAGCAACATCATCAGCAGTTTGAATTTTGTTTGATAATGATGCAACAGGTGTAGGCAATCGATATCCATAAATAACTTCAAATGGTGCTTTCTTTGTAGTTATATGTGGTGTGTTATTATATGCAAACTGAAGTAAATGTAAATATGTATCCCATGTGTGTGGTTTTGAAATAGTGTAAGCACGCAAAAGATCTAAAATAGTATTGTTAGTAGCTTCTGTTTGACCATTTGTTTCAGGATGAAATGCAGATAAAAAATCAATCTTTGTTCCTAAGTTAGCAAACAAAGTAATCCAAAAATTATTGCAGAATCTAGAATCACGATCAGAAATAATGACTTTTGGTAAATCATGATTAGCGAAAATAGTTTTAAAAAACAATTGAGCAACTTGAGATGCAGTTAAAGTTTTCTTGTATGGAATAAAATATGCTTGTTTGCTAAACCTGTCTACAACAGTCCAAATCATATCATGGTTAGCTTTAGTGTTAGGTAAACTAGTGATAAAATCCATTGAAATCTGTTCCCATGGTCGTGATGGAACGGATAATGACATTAGTAAACCATATTGTTTACCATGGTGTCTTTTAACTCGTTGATAAATTAGGCATTCAGATACAAAGTTAGATATATCAGTGTCCATATGTGGCCAATAAAAATCTTCAATCAATGTACGCAAAGTAGATATAATTCTTCTATGACCTTGATATGGAGGACAATGAATTTCATGCAAAACAAATGATCAAAATGGAACTATCACACATAATCTTTTTTCATAAAACATAAATCCATTAGTGTAAGACAATGAATCAATAGGAATCCAATTATTTGCAACTAGTTTATTCCAATCAGCTTGAAAAGTAGGATCCTGATGATAAGTATCTTTCATAGAAATAAGGGAATCAAATGATATCACATAAATATTTTGAATTGTCGGTCTTCTACTCAAAGCATCAGCAACAACATTCTCTTTCCCAGGTTGATATTGTATAAGGGGATGAAAACTTTGAATAAAAGTGGCCCATTTAATGTGTCGGTCAGATATTTGTGATTGACTAATAAGATGTCTAATGCTTTGTTGGTCAGTTTTGATCATAAATTCAGATCCCATTAAATAATGTTTCCATTGACGTAAGGCTTGTACTAAAGCTAACAATTATTTATCGTAGGTAGAATATTTAAGTTCAGATGATTTGAGTTTGCAACTAGAGTAGGCTATGGGATGAGAATCTTGCATAAGGACTGCTCCTATTCCAGATCCACTAGCGTCAATAACTACTAAGAAGAATGGTCTATTGAAGTCAGGTAGTTGTAATACAGGAGCATGAGTTAAAGCATGTTTCAGCAATTCAAAGGACTTTTGTTGATTGTCAGACCAGTTATAGACAATACCCTTCTTTAAAAGTTTTGTCAAAGGTAATGCAAGTAATGAGAAATTCCTCACAAATTTTCTGTAAAAGCTAGCAAGACCTAGAAAAGAACGTAATTCATGCACATTTTTTAGTATGGGCCAATTCAAAATTGCTTCTATCTTTTTAGGGTCGACTTCAATACCTTCTGATGAAATAATATATCCTAGATATTGAATTTATGTTTGGAAGAATTTACTCTTTTCTGGATTAGCATATAATTGATTGTCTTTTAACAACTTAAAAACTAAAGACAAATGTTCGTAATGCTCATTCTCATTTTTACTGAATACTAATATGTCATCAAAGAAACTATGACACAATGCTGATGTTTTAGAAATATGCGATTCATCATGCGACTGAATGTGGCTGGTGCATTAGTTAGACTGAAAGACATAACTAGAAATTCATAGTGTCCAAATTGTGTTCTAAATGCAGTTTTGAGTCTATCAGATTTTTCCAATCTTACTTGATGATATCCAAATTTAAGATCTATCTTACTGAATATGGCAGATCCTTGTAGCTTATCTATAAGATTATCTACCCTAGGAATTGGATATCTATTCTTAATAGCAATTTTATTTAGGGTATGATAATCAATGCACATGCGATAAGTATTATTTTTCTTTTTCAGTAATAAGATAGGTGCACCAAATGGAGAACTACTAGGTCGAATTAATCCTCTGTTAAGCAATTCTTCTATTTGATTTTGAATTTCTTTCTGTTCAATTTGGTTATATCTATATGGTGCTTTACATGGTGGTTGTGTTCCAGGAATTAAATCTATCTTATGATCTTCAGGACGTGAAGATGGTAATCCAAGTAGTAAATCAGCAGCAAAACAATCTTGAAATTGGGCAAGAAATTGTGTATGCGTAGAATGCATTTGTTTTTTTTAGCTTGAATTTGATTCACCCATATTAAATAGGATTTGCTACTTTTACGTAATGCACGTTTAGCTTGAGTATGAGTAAGCAGTGGAAAATTATTGGAAGTGTGCATACCATGCAGTGTGATTTGTTTTCCTTGAAAACAAATTTTAATTGAATGCATAGAATAATCTAAATCAGGATTGTACTGATGACGCCAGGGCATTCCTAAGATAATATCACTAGACTGCAAAGGTACAACTAAGAAATTTCTTCGTTCAGTATAATCACCAATTTTAATTTCTAAATTATGCACCTCTTGTGTTCCATTATATCTCGTACCTAGGAATGCAGCCTTGATGTGATAATGTGTAGAAACAGTTTGTAAATTCAATTCTTTGACTAATTTTGCAGAAATAAAGTCATGTGTGCTCCCATCATCGTGTAAAATATTCTTTTCTTTACCATGCACAAAACATTTCATTGTTAACAAAGAATGGGGAGTTGGCATACCTGGCAAAGTATCAGAAGTAGTACCAATGTCGTCATCATCTTCCGTAAAGTCCGGCATTTCCTCACGTTCTTCATCTTCTATTGCTCCCAGATAATTGATATGGACGAATGGCTTTTTGGATTGGAAATTGGATGCTAGATGTCCAGGTTGATGGCATTTATAACAAACTATGGATTTTGCTTTTGATACATTATTGGTAATGGCAGGAAGTTTAGGAATGTTGGAATTTGACTGTGGGGATGGCTTAGGGTTTGGATTGGTGTTTGATGGCAAGGCAGGTGGTCGTGTCCAAGATTTACGGAATGAAGATGGAAGAAAATGACTTTGATTGAATCTTTGAAAATTTAAATTGAATTGTTTGGAACCATAGTTACCATTAGTTGAGAATTGTTGTGGTTGCTTGTCTTGTCCGTGAATTTTCTCTTTAATGTCATGGGCCAAGGAAATTGCATCTTCAAGGGTTATTGGCTTGAACATATTGACTTCCGCATAGAAATGTCCAAGTAGGCCAGACATAAACTTGCGTTTATGAGTTGCTTCAGGTACATCTTCGAGCATACGTAGTTGCAATAGGAAATTCCAAAAATGTTCAGTGTATTGGGAAATAGATTCGCGATCTCTTTGTTGTAGAAGATCCCATTGCTTAATGGATTTTTCGTGGAATTGAGAAGGAAGGAAATTCTGCAAAAATTTCTTTTGAAAAGTCTCTCAGGTAGTGGAACAATCAACGCTCTTGTGGACCATAGTCCACCATAAATATGCTCCATCAACTAAATGGTTAGTGACACATTTAATTTTTTCTTTCTCAGCATGTGTTTCTTCATGGAAGTAATCATCAAATTGACTGATAAAAGCAAGTACAGTCTTTCCATCCCGTGATCCATTGAAAGTACGAAATTTGAAGTTTCTTTTACTTATCTTTATTTCTTTGCACATGGATTGGGCTTCAAGTGTTGCATTGATGGTACGTCATATAAGATCTTCAGGTTGCGATCCATCTTGGTCGTGGTAGATCGTTGCAGATTGGACAATTGAACTTGCAAAGCTTGTCGGGCTCTTCGTTCCTCTTGAAGCTGCATCATAATCAAATCCAACTTTTGCTCCATTGTTGGTTCGGGTAGATCACCTTTAGCCATAAGATCGTCCATGTTTTATTTAGTCATCCTGCAAAATTCCAAAAGACCTCACACACTCAAAATCTTGTTAGCGGGATGAGCGTAGCTCAAAGGTGGGTTTACAAGGCTTGTATATTTTGTTGGCTTTTATGGTATCTCTCCTTTACGATTGCGGAATTCGTTGTCACAAACCGTCTTCCAAGAAAATAGTGTTGCGTAAAGACTGCGTATAGTCTGCCTATGAACTTTTGTTTTTGCTGAAATTGGTTCAGCAAGATTGCAAGTGTGAACAGGGACTTCCAAGGAGTAGTAGACTGATTCGTATGCTTCTGAGTACGAACTGCCTCTATGTAACGTATCCGCTAGTATCATCCAGGACACGTCTTAGCAATCCATCGGAAAGGATGTCTAGAAAACTCCGCCCGGCACTCCCATGGAATGTTACGGGTTTTGCGTTCTAGGTCTTCCCGCGTCTGCCACGTAGCGGAAGTATCCTGGCCGTTCTCACTCAGGATCGATCAGAATTAGGGTTTTCCTGATTGGTCATTAGCTAACAGCGACTAGCGTCAGACCCGAGCGAACTAATTTACGTAGAAACGCCAGGTCCGAAGCGGATTCACGCTGCACTTGGTTCAAGGAGAATGGGAAACGAGAGGGATGCAAGGCTCAACCTCTCTGCTATAAGGCATAGTCCCATTCCGTTCCCCTAAAACAGCGTAAATCGGGTAAGACGTAACTCTAGGTCATCGTTCTCGTTATTCATTTTGATGATGATGATCATCCCGCTGTTCTTCGAGATTTTTGAGAAAAGTTCTCGGCTAACCGGGACCACCCAACCGTAGGACGGACCCATGGCCCATCCTCCACACTTTCCTGGGTTTGTTTTAGTTATGTAATTATCTAACACATTAATTTGACATATAACAATCAGCTTCTTTAATTAATCCCGTTAAGCACTGGTTCCTTCACGTAATCTTATCACGTGACATAGAAAAACAATATCAAGCAAGTACTTTCTTTGCATTTCATCATTTTATCTTTGAAATACAAGGAGTTCCGCCCGTAGGCTTGTCCATAATCCGCCCGAAGGCTATCCAGTAATCCCCAGGGATCACTATTCCAAGCTTCCACCCGTAAACTAGTATGTGGGCCTCGAGATCCAATCCCGAGTCACGTTAGCCTCTTGTGCAGGACCCGGAAGGCGAGGGATTTACGGCCAGAGCCCCCCCTGGCACCCAAGCGTCCTCCTACTCCAAGTAGAGCTCAACGGAGAGACCTCTCGCGGTGGGTTCGGTCCACGTTCCCGGCGCAGTGAACAAGCCCCTTGGTTAGGGTTAGGCAGGTAGTCAGGGGTAACTGAAACTGCCTCTTCCTTCAGGCCTTTAACCTGAAGTATAGGTACTCATTTAATTTGTAATTCATAATTCAAACAGATCCCTAAAATCTCTAGCAAGCACAAACATTTCCATTAATCAACCCAGTTGTTTGGCAAACTGCTAAGGAAGTGTTCTTTCCTTTTTGAGTGTATCAGCACTCGTTCCCAAGGTGTCTTGTAAATTGGCAAGATCTTTTGCATTCCGGTGTAGGGCATACCCAACTTGGTCAACCCTAAAGTTCCTTAGATATGCTAGTTTCCGGTTTACAACTTTCCTTATTTAGAAGGATATCCAAAAATACGTCTTTTTGCAAGATAACTTGTGTAGGGATCTGCCATCCTTGATGAGGGTTTTTACCCTTTCTCCTTGTGAATCAATCACAAGACTAAATGATTTCGTACTTGTTGCGCAAGTCCTGCGATGGAGTAATTTGTTTAGATCCTTTAAGCTGACGTATGTCAGGCCTAGGGTTTCTTTTTTTAAGAACCTTAGGGACAAACCCTAGTCCCTTATCTTTACTAATTTATTGATGCTACAATAAGGAAAGTAGTCAAGTGCTTAGGGTATGAATATTTCTATGTTTAGATTGGTTTGGATATCTTTTGGAAGGTAATATTAATCGTCTTGTCACAGTTTTGCTATCCTTGTGACAATTTGCTTTTCAATCAATACAATTCAAATTAAACTTCCTTTTTCCTTGCAGATGAACTCCTGCCAAATAACAAATACTTCCCTTGCTACGATATGCAATTAGCAATGATAACTTCCTAGTAATTTGAGCAACGAAAGAAACCTTTCATGAATTTAATCATTTACAATGATTCATTGCGAAGGAATAAGGCTAATGGTGCAAGATATAATTTCTATACCTTTAGGATTTAACTAAAATATACTACTATAGTAAACGGATAATCTTGCTCGTAATTTATAATGCTTGATGCAATTCGAAGGAAACTAAGTTCTATACATTATCATTCATTCAAATAAACTAAACTCCTTCATTACAAATAACTCGGATAAATATATCCTATCCCTAACAATTTCTCTTTGCATGATTGACTTAAAACCGAATTAAATCCAAGAAGAAAAACCTGGTTTTGGGGTGAGATATCCACATGGATACCGGGAGATGACCCTCCCGCAGCTACACCTTGGACTTTCTTAGGCGGCATTGTAGTTCGAATGTGAGATAGTCTTTTTCTCTTTCTTCTGGAATTCCACCGTCTCTTTGGAAAAAAAAAGTTTAAGGGTGAGTGTGGTTTTGCAACCACAAGAACCCTTGGAGGACTTTGACTTGGGGTAGAAGGAATAGAAAGCACTTATTCTCCTTCCTTCCCTTTCTTTTTTCTTTTTCTCACTCTTCCTCCTTCACTCCTTCTTTTCACTCCCTCTACTTTCCCTCCCTACCTTTTATCTTTTCCCACTCTTCCTCCTTCACTCCCTCTTTTCACTCCCTCTACTTTCCCTCCCTCTCTTTTATCTCACGGCTACTTTTCCCTTACGGGATATCATCCAAGGCCATGATGATGATTTGGATTTTGAAGTTCAGGGGGGAAAAAATAATAATGGGGATACGGGGGATTAAGAAGAAAGCTTAGGGAGTTGTGGGAAAAAAAAAAGAGTTATGAGGGGGGGTGAAAAGGGTTAAAAGAGTTATAAGGGGGTGAAAAAGGGGCTTAGGGGAATAAAACATGGGGGGGGGGGGGGGGGGGTTGTTCCCAAAGCCTAGGAAGGGCTTAAGGGGGAAAGGGGGCTTAAGAGGCCACTTAGAAGCTTCCCCCAAGAAGCTTCTAAGGCTTCTATGCCACATGGGGGGGGAGGGGAGGAAGGGGGAGGGGGTTTCAGGGCCGTATGTCGATGGCGATGTCTAGGTGGCAAGAAATCGTGGCGGCTCCTCACCAGCACGTGCGGCTATGTCCCTCGGCTTCTCCCTCCCTCAGGCCCTCTCTCTCTCTCACGTTGACAGCAGGACGTTATGGCGGCACTCCCTCCCTCCTTTCGTCATGGCAGCAGCACAGGGTATTTGGCAACCCTCCTTTACTTTCCTTGGCCGTTTCCTAGCTCTCCCCTCTTCATGACCACCCTCACGCATTCATGGCAGCTTCGTCCTCTTGATCTTCCGGCGGCCCTTCACAGCGTGTCGACCCTGATTTAAATAGGGGAGGGGAGGGGGATCTTCCCTCCCCTGCGTGTCACCACGCATGCTTTCCCCCCCTCCAAGCTCCACCAAGGAGCTTAATTGCTCCTTCTATTTCCCTCCCCCTCCAGCTCGTCAGTCGACTGGGGGGATAAGGGGGAATTTAAAAAAAATTTATTTATCCAATTTTCATTTTCATTTTCATTTGAGGCAGTTCACACGTGTGTTTCTTTTAGCAAATTGGAATATTACACTCTAAGGTAGTTGTTGTAGAAGGCTTTAGTGACTTTGGGGACTTGAGGAGCTTGGAGAACTTAGACCTTAAAGCTTAAGTGACTAAGCTTAATGAAGCTTATTAGTTGTCGTTTTCATTTTTTTGAGGGGGGGCGTTTTTCATGCCGTCGATTCTGACGACAGCATACAGCGGCAGCAAATTGACGATTTGAAAGGCCTTAAGCTTTTAAAGCTTAAGCCTTAAGCTTAACACATTAATTGTTTTTAAACTTCTCTTTTTTCTTCTCTGTAACAAAACGACTTGATATACAAGCTTTACCGCCGGTCCTTCACCTATCGAGAGAGGTCCTTTGCGATCAAAGGATACAGAAGGGGGTTCTTGACTGCCAGGAACACGCTGGTATCGACCGTTTGCCACGAGACTGACTGTAGAGATCGATCATTCCAGGAGCTCCGCCTTCACTCGAGATAGTAAGCAATTGGAAGCTCTCGATCTCAGCTTTGCTATGATACCATTGGTGCATAGATCAGTCGTCGTATGCATGCGTAGTGAGCGTCAGAAGGTCCCCAAGAACAAAAGAACTCTACTTTTTACACAAAAACCAATGAAGAAAGCTTACACGACATGAACAAGAGACCAATTGGGTGCAATCTCCCCCCATGCATTGTGTGAGCGCTCCACAAAGCATGTATTTAATATATTATTCATCTTCAAGCTAAAGAAATAGCCCAATTTACAAAATAGCATGCTTTAGCTTTTGTGTTTGCTTTTGTGCCACTAAAGAATTAAAGCTATTGGGCGCCCAAGAAGCCAGGCGGTACCCAAATACAATGTCCAATACAAATATTTAAATCATGTGCCCATGCGCATACAAAAATAATAAATAAATATCAAGCGCTTTAATAAATAAATGCGACAAAATATAGGCGCCATGCCTAAGATATGCGCCCATCAAAATTTGATGATAATTTGAATACACGCTATCCTCCAATGCTTTCCAATGCCACCGCTGCTCGCTCTACACATAAATTGAAGCATTCACAATTGTTAGAAAAATAATACAATTAGACCGACAAAAGTGAATACCTAGTTGTCTTCAGCTATAAAAATAAATTGGTTAGAAATCAATCCTAACCTTAATTTATTACGAGTACGCACTCTAAACTCATAAACATTTATTAATTTAAATATGTATTTTGCAGAATCACCCGCTATGGAATCACCCACGTACACATAAAATGAACAAAACACCCGAAAAGGATAGGCGTCCATATCGACTTTCGCACAAAGAATCCACTTTGTGTATGAGCCCCGGTAAATAAAATTTTACGAAATCCACCGCAAAACCTCACTGGAAGTACAAGTTTGTGATGATATCCTTGAGTCATCCTCTCATAAACCATCTGAAGCCAATCCAAAAGTCCCAAAAACCAATCCAAACCAACAGAGGATCTCAATTTTGAGACGTATTTGAATGTTATTTTCCCTGAAGCTACTGCAGATGTGATAAAGCAGTTCTTGAGTAACCATGCATCGACTCGAGACCTTAAAGTTCCTATGCTAGCTTTGCTACAGCCACTACGGGCAGGCCAACAGAAATGCCAGCCTGATGAGATGTTCTATGGCCCACCTGAGCATGCCAAGTACCATAAACATGATAGTAACAAGGGTGCCCAAACAAGTCCTGGCAGTTGTGCTGATCAATGTACGATGACATGGTAGCCTGTACAACGAGTTGGATGATGAGCTAAATCGCATGCTAGAAAGCAGAATTGGTAGAGATCGAAAAAGAAAAGATGATGTTATATAAATCAAGCGATGACGGTGGCTGACGAGAGGTTTTTGCTCAATTGGTTTGCGGCATTCTGGCTCCTCCCTTTCACAACATACGTATCGCTGGGGATGACTTGCATAAGTTAATGATGGTCGTTTATTATCTCAACGGAAGGTGCATGAGAAGAAAGAACGTCAAGCAAATCGATGGGCTAGTCCAAGCAGGGTGATGCATTTTCGAAACACAAAAAAAAGATATAATTAATTACCAAAAGCCTTAAGGCCTTTATCTTTGGGAAAACAACTTAGGCTTTTTTAGCCTTAGAGCAAAGCTGAAACTCAAAAAGCTTTATGCTTTTTGGAAAGCATGAATATCTTGAAATCTATATTAGAGAGGCACTATTGGTGCTCTTAGAGAGAAAAGTGCCATCAAAATCAAGAGAGAACGGCTAGAGTTGGAGCTTGTATCCCTCGCCTTCTTCGAAGATATTGCCATCGAATTTGGGAGAGAAGGCTTGAGGTCGCTTGAAGCCCCTTGCCTGCATTGAAGTTTCTGCCATCGAGTCGCTTATGAAGTTGGCTTGAGTAGAGCTTTAAGCTTCTCGCCTACTTTGAAGGTCGTCATCAAGTTCCATGGAGTGGCTTTTGGGTTGAGCTATGAGGTATGGTACCACTTTTTCTTTCAAATTAGGGCTAAACAATAGTTGATTTATACATTATAGCTACTAAAAATATATAAAATATGTCACCTCATTTAAGTGCTTTCAAGACTGGTACTTTTGCAAATTCTTTCTTCACATCCTCGAATGATAATTGACATGGATCACTCCAAATAAATAGTTGCTTAAGAAGCAATAGATTCATCAATGGCAATGCCCTCTCAGCTAGTGCATTAACAAATTGTCGATAATACCCAATTGATGACATAAAGCTATGCACTTCTTTAGGAGTACGTGGGAGACTCATAATGATGATAACTTTTATCTTTTTAGAATCAGTCACTCGTACTACTAGCCAAGCTAACCATATGGCCCAACAATAATCCATATGCACTCGAAAGATGCATTTTTTGGATTGAGAGCAATGTAGACCTCTCTACATTGCTCAAAACATTTTCTTAGAATAATTAGTTGTGTCTCCCTTATGGTGACTGCCCCTAGATCATCAATAAAAGCTTTTAGCTTCTCTGGGAAAAT
The DNA here is from genome assembly GCF_053477565.2 of Lygodium microphyllum. NCBI lineage: Eukaryota > Viridiplantae > Streptophyta > Polypodiopsida > Schizaeales > Lygodiaceae > Lygodium > Lygodium microphyllum. The sequence goes on along the minus strand of NC_141162.1, from coordinate 126,458,561 downwards.
ATCACTAGAAGTTCTATTAGCTATGCATTGCTAAGATCCTGGCACATTGGATAATCCAAAAGCCATTTGGTTATAACCATATACCGTGATAAATATCTTTTTTAGCATATCTTTCTCTGTGATAGCCATTTGGTTATAACCAACAAAGCAGTTTATAAATGAATAGATATCTCTATCCATGGAATTGATCTAGAATTTGATCAATAAATGGCAGTGGATAATAATCTTTGACCATTTGTTTATTGTGCTTTAAAATCGGTGCAAAGCCAGATTTGATTATTTTTCTTTTTTTTGATAACTACAAGCAAACACTACTCCGTGTGTTGTATAGGAAATATCAGGCCAACCTTATGTAATTTTTGTAGCTTCTTAAATAATCCATCCCTTAGCTCAAAAGGGATATATGCCTTAATTTTTTATCGAACATGATAGCTACCTTCCTTTAGGGGAATAGTATGCATATTCGGACTAGGAGAAATATCCCTTAGCTCATCATAGCTCTAAGCAAAAATATCACAAAATTCTTAGATCAAGGACATGTAGTCCTTCCTCTCTTCCCGACTAAGCATAAATCATAATTTTATTGTTCGTGACTCATCCAACGTACTAAGATCTAGCTCAATCACATCCGTGCCTTTGATTCTATCTTGAATTTCTATCAGATCATTCATAATCACCTGGTAAATATCTTCTATAGTGTATCTCTCTCTTGATTCATCGCTTGACAAAGTCTCACTGCAAGAAGGATCCTCTAATGCATCTAATTCTGTCGAAGATAAGGGTACTCTCTCGCTTTGAGAAGATTTAGGATATGCATCTACTATTACACATATGGTATCTTTGCAAAAAATTAGATGACCTATATGTATATCAACTTGACACTTCGATTGCAATAACCATGGCCTTCCTAATAATACTTGATAGCTTGGTCACCCTACAAATCTAATAATCATGAATTCCAAAATGCATTCCACATTAGCAACAATCACGCGGAGTTTGGTAATGCAACCTTTAGATTGCCTTGAATTGTCATCAACCATATAGAGAATTGTGGAGGCATCCTTTTGGATTTCTAGTCCCAGCCTTTCCATCAATTCTAAATTTATAATTTTGATAGAGGATCCCATATCCACAATGGCATGATCTAGTAATATAATGTCAAATTTATAATGACTATAACAAAAAGGCCTCATAGACGCACTTTTAGACATGATTTTTGAATATAGAGAAAATCTTACGGGCACGTCTATCTGCCTGTCTATTTGCGTGTCTACAATGCCGCATCTATAATCTCATGTATGAACAAATTTACACGCAAAAATAGACACGCAATAGACGCACATATTCACGCATGAATACAAGCGCATAATAAACCAAAATTGCTATTTATTTAATTTATTTTGTGCGTCTATTAGCGCATCTTTTTGGCAGTTAGACGGGCATATAGACACGCTTATAGACGCACTTTTACAAGCACCCGCAGACGCAAACGGAAAACAAAAAATCTCATTTAAAAAAAAAAGATCATACATATACAAGAAAACAAGGCCATAGAGGAGGTATGGTGCTCCTCTACGAATCTGAAGAAGAAACATCTTCGCTAGTACCACCATGGCTACTAGCGTCACTATCCCCCTCCTCGCTATGCTCCACATCGGGGTTCGCCTACACACACAAAAGATCAAGGTTTCTTACGTAGACATGGTGGAGAAAAAGTTATAATTAGCTATACTTTTAATAGGAAAGTAAGAACAACATACCTCCTCTGGCTGTCGAATCCTCATAGCCCGGTTGTATTGGTCCTCAGTGATGAGACCCTCCTCATAGAAGTGAAGCCATGTGGCTGCGCGGTTATGGCCTCGATGGTAACCTACCTCTCTAGGAGTAGGTATCCTACCAACGATAGTAGTCTGCAAAACAATTATGATATATACAAACAATTATGAGACACAATGTATTAGAACAAATTATATAAAGAATTGAAAGAAATATAAATTTTAAAAAATTAGAAATCAAAATATACTTACAAACTCTGCCTCTCACGACTCTCTGCCGCCCGATCCATAATGCGGCGATCCCATGGTTTCCATTTGGATCCGTCGCGCCTCTGCGTGCTGGCGACTCTTCACTTTCTCTGCTGCTTTCTTCTTGGCTTTCTTCCACTCTATGCGGTGGCACATAGGTGGTTGGCTATAGGCTCCACGCCCCTCCTCCTGCCTCCGCAGTGAGTCCCTGGTGCATGTCATGAGGTGGGATCTTTTGTTGTGAAGCAAATCCCTCACTTTTGTGCGTCCCCAATCATCCGAGAATCGCTGACCCTCAGGATTTGGGTACCTCCTATGGACTGCCCTCAACACCTCCTGCCACAAGCAACTTTTCTGATTTTTAAAGTAGATTAAACAATCTTTATACGTTGCATGCACGACGCTCCTCATATACGCCATTACATCTCTTCTTTCATCATCATGGAAGATGCCACCAGTATCTGTAACTCTATAGTACTGGTGTACAAGCTCCTCTACGTGATCTACTTGTGAGGGTGATCGCTCGCCACCTCCTAGGCAAACCCCACACAAGCCTCGTCCTCCCCCTTGACTCTCCCTCCTCCCTCTCTATCGACTACCCTCTACCTCGCTGGATGCATGTGCTTCTGCAACAGATGCACGTGCGTCGGCTGACGCTTGTGCTTCAGCCGATGCACATACAGGTGCTGCACGTGGAGTACCTGCATATGGAGTACGTGCATGTGGAGTACCTGCAATTGGAGTTTGGAAAGTAGTGCCAGGCAAAGACGTCAGAGGCGTTCCAGACATGACGTTGAACACCTCGTCTGCTGTGGGAGAGCGGCCAAGGTGTCTGGTCATCTCTCCCATGAAGTCTTCCCTACCAGGAAAACCTCCAAAAAATGCATTGACCCCCCTACCAAACAAGGCCAATGTATCATTCATGCGATCCAAATCTGGGTCATTGCTAGATGAACCAAGATACGATATCTGCAAAAAAAACACAGGAAAAAGACAACTTTGTTTGCATACAAAAAATCATATATTACCTACATTTTCAAAGAGCTTTCTTTAGACATTGAGCATAAAACTTAAGCACTAATGCTTCTCATAAACAAGAAAACTGATAAACACAAACATGGGATTGGTCAAGTTCATCATTGCAAAAATATATTGTTTTTTATCAGAGCTGGGAGAGCTAATGCGTGTATAACCGCATCTAAATTACAGGTTAGACGCGCTCTCAGACGCGTTCCTAAAGTCAACCCTCTGTTCAGCGTGTCTATATTCACATCTGAGATGCAATATAGACACGCTATCAAATGCATATTCCATGTGAATGCTCTACACACGCGTGTATCATCGCGTGTAGACTGCAGAGCACACGCGCCAGTACACGCGCTCTAAGACGCGTCCTCAGACGCAATGAGAGGAAATATTTTTTCGCGTCTATACCTGCGTCTACACTGAAATATAGACGCGCTAGCAGACGCGCTCAGTCGGCTGATTTTGGTCCGACGACCGCCATTGATGATTTACAAAATGCAATACATAATGGAATCAGAAATCCTAATACACAGACAGAGCAAAGAGAGAGAGAGAGAGAGAGAGAGAGAGAGAGAGAGAGAGAGAGAGAGAGAGAGAGAGACTCACCTTGGGTGTTTGGTGTGGTGGGTGGTGGTGCTTCTTCCTTCTCCTTCTTCCTCTCCTTGGTAAGTTACCCTCCCTTGATGCTTGCTTGCTTGCTTGCTGCTTCTTCTTGTTCTCTCTTTCTTCCTCTCCTTGGCTTTCCTTTTTCCCTTCTTGTGTGTTTGAAATGAAAGAAGAGGTGAGTCATGAGGAGGTGAGACATGAAGAGACTAGGTGAGACATGAAGAGACTACATGTCGGCTAAACTCAAGCTTCAGAACCGCAAAAAATGCAAGAAAGGAAAGGCGCAGTTTGAAAAGAAATGATTTAAGTATGGTTTGAATTTTGACGTATGTGTCTATTTTGGCGTGTATATACGTGTCTATTTTCATGTAAACGTGAGTATAGAGGCGAACATAGACGTGCAAATAGACGCTAATATAGACGCATACATAAACGCAGATATAGACGCGCATTTAGGCTTTATCATAATTTTTTGTTTTTAAGATAAGTTTTGATAGTGAATTCTTATCATAAGTTTTAATGTATTTATGATGAGTTTTGTGTATTTAAAATTGAGATCTTAGAATAATTAATACGCTAGCTTTAAGTTTTTATGTAAACATATGAATGACAAATATTTTGATGTTGTCATGAATTAGGTTTAATCATGTCGTCGTCATCACCTAGTGCGGTGCATGCTGATGAGTCAATGAGCACATCCTCAAGTGAGGATGAAACATTGCGTCTTCATAATCGAGATGCATGGCTACGACAAAAAATTAAATGCATGTGTGATTGTTGTTGAGGGTGTATTTTTCGAGCACGTCGAATTGCAATGTCACACCTCAGCTTGTATGGAGAATGAGACCGAGAAAAATCACCGATATTCATTATTTTTTTTTACCACTAAGATTGCTAGTCTATGTTACTCAATATATATCAACGTACATGAAACATCCTCAGATGCTCTCTCCCGGGCGTCGAGAGGCTGCAAAACGTCGATGCAAGGAGGCAGAGTCTTCAAGAAGAGTAGAGACTCACGACCATGATAGTAGCCCTCATGAAATGCCCCATCAAGTCGTAGAGGATGAGATTTTGGACAACATGGTACACCATCTATTTTTGCAACCAGTTCAGGGAGAAGGTCACTCTATGAAGCGAGATGATCCACTATACGTAGCATCATCTACTCCATTGTATGAAGGTTGTACGTACTCCGTTCTTCGTGCGTCCCTCGAGATACTTAACTTGCAAACAATTTATGGATGGAGTAATGTCAGTTTGGATGCGTTATTGAAGTAGGTATCAATTTAGTTTGGCTTATGAATCATAATATTAATTGTTCTATTTTGAAATCAGACAGAAATATATGTTGGTGGTTTTTTAACTCACTTTTAAAAATATATGTAGGTTATTATCACAAATGCTTCCAAAAGGAAACAAATTGCCAACTAAGAGAGAGCAAGCAAGACATTACTTGACATCTCTGGGTGGCCTCGATTATGTGAAGATCCATGCATGTGTCAATGATTGTGTCTTATTTCGTGGGATTCATGAGTTCGCATGAGAGTGTCATGTTTGTGGCGAATCAAGATACGAAGTGGAGATGAAGTCAATGGATGTGCCTCGTAAGGTTTTGCAACATTTTTCGATTGTTCCACGTATAAAACTTATGTTCAAGTGTAAGTCTATTGGAAATCTCATGTCATGGTATGCTAGTCATCGTTCAAGTGATGGAAAATGGAGGATCCCTGCAAACACACCGGCATGGCAACATATAGATAATTTGTGGCCCGTTTTCAAAGAAGAGCCAAGAAATTTGAGATTTGGTTTAGGTATGGATGGAATCAATCCATTTGGCATCAAAAGCACATCATACAGTGTATGGCCAGTGGTATTGGTGAACTATAATATTCCTCCATCCATGGCAATTAAAAAGGGACATGTAATGTTGTCCCTTCTGATTCCTGGAAAGCACAAGGTAAAAAACATGGACATTCATGCAAGGTGGATGTTTTTTCTTGAGCACTTCACGAAAACCTTGAAAGATTTTGTGAGACAAAAAGCACGGCCTGAGGGAAGCATGGCTGAGGGTTGGTTAGTGCAATCATCCCTTGTTTATATCTCTGAATATCTTGCTGAAGTGGATCCCTCTCAACCACGACTATGGAAACATGAAGACTTGAGGATGACCTCTATAATACCTCAAGGAAAAGGAATGAGTAAAGTGCTAACAAAAGAAGAACTTTGTAAGTTAAATAGTTTTTGTGTGCTCAATAGTGATATAATGAGCAAATGGGTGACACTATATAATGAAGCAAGGGCAAGAAGAAAAAGTGAAAGACAAGAATTTCGCACTAGATATGGATGTAATATCTCATTTCCAGATCATCTAAATGCGCTCCCACGTCATATTGATATAGATTGGTTACATGAGGAAATTGAGAGAATGGAAAAAGAGGAGGAAATTAATATATCTCAAGAAGAGTGGGAATGCGCATGAGGTTGCTTATCAAAGGTGAGACATACTATCAATTAATTTGTTTCTATAAGTTTTATTTTATATAAATAATTGGCATGTTTGATCTTTTATCTTTTACTACTAGTGCACATTATTCAATGCACTTTGGTGTGAGGGTAAACATCTTCGAACTCAACGTATAGATGAAAAGAGAAATACCCAAGATTGTGGTGTCCTTGCTCACTTTGAGGATGCCAATGGTACCATGGAAGGTTATTGTGGCTTGATCCAAGATATTCTGAAGCTTGACTTCAGACAATTCTTTTTATATGTACTGGATGTGAAGTGGTTTAAAGAAGTGGTAACAAATGGTGAGCATTGCACAATCAGACGTCATCCAAGTGGTTTTGTAATCATTGACTCTACAAAATTTCACCAAAACAAGAATGACACATTAGTACGACCTCAACAATGTGGTGCGCAGATCGGTCGCAGAATGCTCACGTGGTGAATCCTGGAAGGTCCCCAAGAACAATGAACTCTACCTTTTTGCACAAAAAACAATGTAAAAGCTTGCACGACAAGAGACAAGAGACAAATTGGGTTCAATCTCCCCCATGCCTTGTGTGAGCGCTTCACAAAGCATGTATTTTATGTATATTTCCAATCTTCATGCTCAATAATAGCCCAATTACAAAAATATGACAAGCTTTTAGCTTTTGAGTTTGCTTTCTACAAAAATAGGAAAATAAAGCTAATGGACGGTGCCCATAGAGTCTGGCACGCCCAATCTCAATGTCCAAATAGAAATAACATATTCGGGCACATAAGCGCATACAAAATAATAATCAATAATCAATGTCTCAATAGACATAACAAAATATAGGGGTGGCGCCTATCAAAATATAGTCCAAAGGTCGAATACTCGCTAGACTCCAATGCTTTCCTCCGCCACTGCTGCTATCTCTACACATCAACTGAAGCATTCACAATCGTTAGTAAAATAATACAATTAAACCGACAAAAGTGAATACCTAGCAGTCTTCAGCTACATAAATAAATCAAATGGTTAGAAATAAATCCTAACCTTAATTTATTACGAGTGCGCACTCTAAACTCATAAACGTTTATTAATTTTATATGCATTTTGCGGAATCACCCGCTATGGAATCACCCATGTACACACTAAATTAATGAAACGCCCGAAAAGGACAGGCGTCCCCATCAACTTCTCGCACAAAGAATCCTCTTTGTGTATGAGCCCCGGTCATCTAAGTTTACGGAATCCACCGTAAAACCTCACGGAATCCACCGTGGAATATGCCTCCTGGCATCATACCCCCGGGGTGGGATAGCAATTGACCTCAATTGCTATTAGCTCAATGTGGAGCTAACAGAGTGGGGAAAGCATTTAAGTCTCTAGCGTGCATCCATTGTGCTTCCTCTACAGGATGGTTCTTAAATTTTACTAGATATCTAGAATACCTTCGGCCAGTTCTAGTGGTCATGTAGTCAGTGTCTATGATGGCTTCTGGTTCAAGTATTTCAGTCTCTTCTTCTAATAAAGGTGGGTTTTCGTAAACAGGGTGGATAGGTAATTGGCCTCTAAATGGTCTTAATAAACTAATATGAAATGTATTATGAATTTTCCAATGAGATGGCAATTCTAACTTGAAGGCATTGTCATTAATCTTATGAATAATTCGAAATGGTCCATAGAATCTAGGAGCTAATTTGACAACTGGATGTCTATCTACACTTTGCAGTCTACGCTTTTCTATTCTAAGCCAAACATAATCATCAACTTTGAAATTCATAGCTTGTCTTTTCTTGTTGGCTTATTTGGTATATGATTGTTGGGCTTTAGCAATCATATCCTTAACCTCATCAAAAATAGTGTTGTGCATAGTAGCGATATCATCAGCACTCTGAATTCTATTAGACAAAGATGCAACAGGTGTAGATAATCTATATCCATAAATAACTTCAAAAGGTGCTTTCTTTGTAGATGTGTGCGGTGTATTGTTGTATGCAAACTGTAATAAATGCAAATGAGTATCCCATGTCTGAGGTTTAGAGATAGTGTATGCACGTAAAAGATCTAAAATTGTACTATTAGTGGCTTCTGTTTGTCCATTTGTTTCTGGATGAAATGCAGATGAGAAATCAATCTTTGTGCCTAGATTTGCAAACAGTGTAATCCAAAAATTATTACAAAATCTAGAATCTCGATCTGAAATAATCACTTTTGGCAATCCATGGTTAGTAAAAACAGTTTTCAAAAATAACTGTGCTGCTTGTGATGCTGTTAAAGTTTTCTTACATGCAATGAAATATGCTTGCTTACTAAATCTATCTACAATTGTCCAAATCATGTCATGGTTAGATTTAGTATTTGGTAAACCAGTAATGAAATCCATAGATATATGTTCCCAAGGTTTAGATGGAATAGATAAAGGCATTAATAATCCATACTGTTTACCATGATGTCTCTTTATTCTTTGACAAATCAGACATTCAGAAACGAAATTAGATACATCTGCATCCATATGCGGCCAATAAAAATCTTCAGTTAACATGCGTAATGTAGAAATGATACCTCTATGACCTTGATATGGGGGACAATGAATTTCATTCAAAACAAAAGATCGGAATGGAATAGTAACACACAGTCTCTTTTCAAAAAACATAAATCCATCATTATATGACAATGAATCAACATGAATGAAATTATTTTGAACTAATTTTTGCCAATCAGAATGAAAAGTAATATCCTGGTGATATGTGTCTTTCATAGCAATCAAAGAATCAAAAGATATGATAGAAATATTATGAATTGCAGGTCTTCTACTCAATGCATCAGCAACTATATTTTCTTTTCCAGGTTGGTATTGAATGATAGGATGAAAACTTTGAATGAAGGAAGCCCATTTGATATGACGGTCAGAAATTTGGGGTTGGCTAAGTAGATGTCTAATGCTTTGCTGGTCAGTTTTTATCATGAATTCTGAACCCATTAAATAATGCTTCCATTGTTTTAATGCTTGTACTACTGCTAATAGTTCTTTGTCATAAGTGGAATATTTGAGCTCAGAGGGTTTCAGCTTAGAACTAGAATATGCTATTGGATGATTGTCTTGCATTAATACGGCTCCTATTCCTGATCCGCTAGCATCAGTCACAACTAGAAAGAATGGTCTATTAAAGTCAGGTAACTGTAGAACAGGGGCATTAGTTAATGCACGTTTCAGTAAATCAAAGGATTTCTGCTGATTTTCAGTCCATTGATAAGCAATTCCTTTCTTAAGAAGTTTTGTTAATGGTAAAGCAAGTAATGAGAAATTACGTACAAACTTCCTATAGAAACTAGCAAGACCAAGGAATGAGCGTAATTCATGTACATTTTTAGGAACAGGCCAATGCAATATTGCATCAATTTTCTTAGAATCAACTTTAATTCCTACTTTTGATACAATATGACCTAAATATTCTATTTCTGTCTTAAAGAATTCACTCTTTTCAGGATTTGCAAACAATTGATTTTCTTTCAGTAATTGAAAAACTAATGATAAATGCTCATAATGCTCTTTTTCACTTTGACTGAACACCAAAATATCATCAAAGAAAACAATCACACAATATTGATATTTCAGAAAAATACGGTTCATCATTCTACTGAAAGTAGCAGGTGCATTAGTTAATCCGAATGGCATGACTAAGAATTCGTAATGGCCAAACTGTGTCCTGAATGCAGTCTTAAATATGTCAGTTCTATCTAGCCTCACCTGATGATATCCAGACTTAAGGTCAATTTTACTAAATATAGAAGATCCTTGTAGTTTGTCCATAAGGTCATCAACTCTAGGTATAGGATACCTATTCTTTACAGTGATCTTATTTAATGCTCGGTAGTCAATACACATACGATAGGTATTATTCTTTTTCTTGACTAAGAGCACAGGTGCACCGAATGGAGAACTGCTAGGTCGAATTAGACCTCTATTTAGTAATTCTTCAACTTGACTCTGGATTTCTTTTTGCTCTATTTGATTGTGCCTATATGGTGCTTTGCAAGGTGGTTGTGTGCCAGGTATTAGATCAATCTTATGATCTTCTGGACGTGATGGTGGTAAACCTGGTGGTAGGTCTTCTGCAAAACAGTCCTTAAAATATGCAAGAAATTCCTTATGCCTAGGATGCACATGATTTTCCTTTGCGTGCAATTCATTCACCCAAATGAGATATGATTTAGTATTCTTGCGTAGTGCACGTTTTTCTTGAGTATGCGAAAGCAGTGGAAAAATATGAGATGCATGCATACCAAATAATGTAATAGATTTTCCTTGAAAATTAATATTCATTGTGTGCGTGGAATAATCTATATTTGGATTATGCTGGTGTCTCCATGGCATTCCTAGAATAATGTCGCTTGACTGTAATGGGACAACTAAGAAATTTCTTCTTTCAATATATGGACCAATTTGAATTTCTAAATCTTGAACTTCTTGTGTGCCATTGTACCTAGTGCCTAAAAATGCAGCTTTTATGCGATAATGCGTAGGTACAGTATGCAATTTTAATTCCTTTACCAATTTTGCTGAAATAAAGTCATGGGTACTACCGTCATCATGCAATATAGTTCTTTCTTTTCCATACACCATACATTTCATAGTCAACAATGAATGTGAAGTAGGCATACCTGGTAAAGTGTCAGAAATAGTAGTAATATCATCCTCTTCTTCAGTGAAATCCGGCATATCCTCATGCTCGTCTTCGTCCATAGCTCCAAGGTAGTTGATATGTGCTGATGGCTTCTTTGAATGACAATTTGCTGCGAGATGCCCTGGCTGGTGACACTTGTAGCATACTATTGGCTTGGCTTTGGTCACATTATTTGCAATGGCTGGGAGTCTGGGTACATTTGGATTTGCTTGTGGAATAGGCTTAGGATTGAGAGTGGATGGTAATGCAGGTGCTTTAGGCCAATTCTTGCGGAAAGATGGTGATGAGAAACGACCTGGATTAAACCTTCTGAAATTGGAATTGAATTGTTTAGATCCATAATTACCGTTGGCTTGGAATTGCTGTGGTCGTCGATCTCTTCAGCGTAACTTATCTTCAGTGTCGTGAGCTAAGGAGATGGCGTCTTCAAGGGTAGCAGGCTTGAACATGTTCACTTCAGCGTAGTAATGCCCAAGAAGTCCAGACATATACTTCCGCTTATGCGTCGTCTCTGGTACGTCTTCAAGCATGCGTAGCTGTAGGAGTGCATTCCAAAAACGCTCTGTATACTGTGGAATAGGCTCACGATCTCGCTGTTGAAGTAAATCCCATTGTTTGATAGCCTTCTCATGAAATTGCGGTGGAAGGAAATTTTGCATGAACTTCTTCTTGAAATCTTCCCATGTAGCAGGACATTCTATGCTCTTGCGGACTACAGTCCACCAAAGTGATGCTCTGTCTATCAGATGATTAGTAACACACTTGATTTTATCTTTTTCGGGATAAGTTTCCTCATGGAAATAGTCATCAAACTGGCTAATGAATGATAAAACAGTCTTTCCTTCTCTTATGCCATTGAAAGTGCGGAACTTGAAACTTCGTTTACTTATCTTGGATTCCTTGCGAATGGTTTGTGCTTCAAGAGTGGCGTCGATGGTACGGCGAATCAAATCTTCAGCTTGAGGTTCTTCTTTGTCGGTGGACGCTCTTTGAAGTTTTGTCAGTTGCGTTTGCAATGCTTGCCTAGCCCTTCGCTCTTCTTCCAATTGTAGCATGATTAGATCCAGCTTTTGTTCCATGTAGGTTCAGGTAAGTCGTCTTCAGCCATAGGATCATCCATATGTGGGGTAGTCATCCTGTAAAACTCAACAAACCTTTCTCACTCAAAATCAGGTTAGCGGGATGAGCGTAGCTCAAATTTGGGGTTACAAGGCTATGTATTTTTGGGTATTTCTTCTTCAATTTTCAGAAATTCTGCAATATTTCTGTATCCGTTTGCTGAAAGTACTTCAACGAACTTGTAGATAGGTAGAACAGCTTGCTGCGAACAACTTTCCAGTTCAGAGTTTTTGCATACGAACAAGTCTTCTAGGAGTTTTGAGCACTAGTCAGTTCTGATTTAGTCTGACTTGCAGAGTTGCAGACTAAGCAGACTTGCAGAGTTGTTGACTTGCTGAACTTAGGCCGACTTGCAGAACTTGCAGAACTTGATTACTGTCGACTTGCGGAACTTAACTTCAGAAGTGCGAGACCTGGAGTATATCTACTTGTCTGACCTGTGTAACTTGCAGAAAGCCTTAAGCTTAATTGATTAAGCTTAAGCTTATGAAGCTTAAGGAAGGACTAACAGGGCGTCGTCAGATTTCGTGAGGGGGGGGTCCGTTTTTTCTTCACGCGGAAATTTCGGGGGTCTTCTGAGGCCACGATTTCAAATTATGAAGCTTCTTAAGCTTCTTTAAGGCTTAGAAGCTTAAGATTAATCTTTTAATGAAGAGGATTAAGAGTTTGCTCACTGTTTTCAACGACTTGTTGATGGAGATGAATACGTGGTCCTCCGCCTGCTGTTTTCAACGACTTGTTGATGGAGATGAATACGTGGTCCTCCGCCTGCAGAGCCTGGTCCTTCGCGATCTAACAGTGGAAACAGGGGTTCTTGATCGCCAGAAGTCTGCCTGTATCGACGGTTCGCGACGAGATTGACTGTGGAGCCCGTTTGTTCCTGGAGCTCCGCCTTCGCCCAAGATTGGTAGCGATTGGAAGCTCTTGATCTCTGCTCCGCTCTGATACCACTGGTGCGCAGATCGGTCGCAGAATGCTCACGTGGTGAATCCCGGAAGGTCCCCAAGAACAATGAACTCTACCTTTTTGCACAAAAAACAATGTAAAAGCTTGCACGACAAGAGACAAGAGACAAATTGGGTTCAATCTCCCCCATGCCTTGTGTGAGCGCTTCACAAAGCATGTATTTTATGTATATTTCCAATCTTCATGCTCAATAATAGCCCAATTACAAAAATATGACAAGCTTTTAGCTTTTGAGTTTGCTTTCTACAAAAATAGGAAAATAAAGCTAATGGACGGTGCCCATAGAGTCTGGCACGCCCAATCTCAATGTCCAAATAGAAATAACATATCCGGGCACATAAGCGCATACAAAATAATAATCAATAATCAATGTCTCAATAGACATAACAAAATATAGGCGTGGCGCCTATCAAAATATAGTCCAAAGGTCGAATACTCGCTAGACTCCAATGCTTTCCTCCGCCACTGCTGCTATCTCTACACATCAACTGAAGCATTCACAATCGTTAGTAAAATAATACAATTAAACCGACAAAAGTGAATACCTAGCAGTCTTCAGCTACATAAATAAATCAAATGGTTAGAAATAAATCCTAACCTTAATTTATTACGAGTGCGCACTCTAAACTCATAAACGTTTATTAATTTAATATGCATTTTGCGGAATCACCCGCTATGGAATCACCCATGTACACACTAAATTAATGAAACGCCCGAAAAGGACAGGCGTCCCCATCAACTTCTCGCACAAAGAATCCTCTTTGTGTATGAGCCCCGGTCATCTAAGTTTACGGAATCCACCGTAAAACCTCACGGAATCCACCGTGGAATATGCCTCCTGGCATCACAATGCGAGCAGGTATATATGCAAAGGCTAATTTTTTAATATGTATACATGTGATACATATACACAAGATAATAAGTATTTAAGTTTCTTGCTTTTGTTTTTCAATACAGGTTGTGTATCATCCAATGGTAAACAATAACCGATAGTGGTATATCATCCCTATATCTAATCATTCAAAACCAATATATGGTAATATTACCGACATGGAGATAGCAGATGACAATCCAACAATTAATGATGATGTGCATGATGACACCATAATGGATAATATGTGTGATATAGTACAAGATGAACCTCACGAGGATGTTCAAGGAAATGTAGAAGAAGACAATAATGTGATTGTCGATGATATTGATGAAGTTATTGAGTAATATAGCAACACATCTGATAGTGGGATAGACTTATTTGTTTCGTTACCTCTTGGTAACATAGACCTAGAAGTAGATAGTTTAGCAAGGGCTGATCTCATTGAAGATGAGATGGATCATTCACTCTAACATACTTAATTTGCTTAATGATTCAATGTGTATTCTTAATTCTATGGTTTTTATCATGCGCACACGTGCATACTCAAGAATCAATAGTCAAGTTTAATGCTAAATTGAATTTTTCATAATAAAAAGGAAGTATTTTTTATCATCTTCAAGTAGAGAAATTACGAGATACATATTGCAATGCTTGCTACTAATTGTATAATAAGGTTTTTGTCGCTTGCCACTAATTACTTATATCAGGCTTGTCAACTGGAGGAACTGCCATTCATTAGAGAGCAATGAAAAAATAATTATTAACTCTGTTTTTTTTATTCAATGATTCAATGTGTATTCTTAATTCTATGGTTTTTATCATGCGCACACGTGCATGCTCAAGAATCAATTTCAGGTGGTTAAATAATTATTAAATTTAGTTTTTTAATTATATTAATTCCAATTTTAGGTGGTTAAATAATTGCGCGTCTGGTGGCGCGTCTATATTGGCGTCTATTTGCACGAATATATAGACACAAAATTCGCGTCTATTTACACGCTCTTTTACATGCACATATAGACGCAATGATAGACGCGCCCAACTTTGCGCGTCTATGTCTCGTTTCTGTTGTAGTGAATTTTGATAGAGGATCCCATATGGCTTTACCTCGCAAAGAGAATTGGTTAATTCAAATTCATGATAATTAGCAATGGTTCTCTTATCTCGCCATACCATTCTTTCTCTTAGTCTAAATAGGCTTAGATGCCTCTTTCTTGGCTTTTAACTTCTTCTTTGGTAGCTTCTTATTAGAGTCATCTTTGCCATCATCAGCTTTTAGAGGATTGACTCTCACATCAAGGTTAAGGACTTATGTCCCCTTATTATCTTGTTTAGGGTTTGCCTCAACAAGTTTGATCTTATTTCTTCACCTTCTTTAACCTTCTATCCTCTTGTGATGGCTCATAAATTGGATGCCTTAGCTTATCAAAGCTGTGGTGTTGATATACACAGCTTTGATAAGATTGACACCACTACCACAACACAGCTCTTTTAGATAGCTTTTTCTCTCTACAATATTTGCTTTGGTCCCTCATCCTACTAAAGGTTATTTCCTTATGCTCAATGATTAATCGGACCTAGCTACCTACTCCCTTTCTAAAGAGAGTTGATCTTACTCTAGCAAGTACTAGCCAGATGACTAGATTTTTCACATATGTCACATTTGACATTAGGATAGTTTCTCAAAAATTGCTCACCACCACACCACTTATAACTAAATCTTGATGGACCATCCTCTTGAGGACGTTGACTTCCTATTAAGTTTTGTTGCTTCTTTAGAAAATTAACATCTATGGCTATTTGTCTATATTGTTCCATTATCATATCGATATAATGCTTCATCATTTCCTTGACTTCACCAAGAATATTTGATGCACTAGACTCATAGCCGTGATCATCCTCTTGCCATTTAGCTAGCCTAACTAGGAATCAGGCATTGATTAGGTGGTATGACATTAGGATTTATCATTTGGCTTCCATTATTTTAGTGAGGTAATTTGGCTAGCCATCGGCATAGCAACATTAGGAGGAGCTGGCAGCATGGGCACATTCGACATTATGCTTTCTCTTCCATTCAAATGGATCATATGTGTACTAGTCACACCTTCACTTCCACTGAACAATGCCAAATTATTTCTAGGACGCCTAGACTCGATTTTTGGTTTTCCCTAGATATTTAGGCCACTTATAAGTGTGAATCCACCTCCTGTACTTGTATAATAGCAATATCTATATTAGCAAGAGCAATATTACCCAACTGCACTTGGATATTGAAGTCTAATCTATATTATGCCAAGAAAGTTCAGATGATGAAGCTTTACCTTTCTTTTTTGCATGCAATGCATAGGACCATAAAGGAGGTTTATCCTTCGGAAACTACTCCAATTCAAGACCATAAGCATCAGCTTCTCTTGCCACCTCTCGCATCACATAAGAAGAGTGCAAAAGAGACTCCTCCAATAATTTCTTCATACCTCCTTTACCAAAATTTGGTTTAATTGATTGCTCTATATCTTTGAAACATATCATCTTGTTCTTCTAGACCACCAACTTCAGCCTTTTCACCTCTTCAAAGTCTTAACAGACCTTCCACTCATGGTCTAGACTATCGCACCACATGCAACGGCGAACACGGTCATTTCTAGAAGAATTTTAAGGAGTAGAAGAGGTTGGGGCAGAAATTGGAGCTGGGTTAAGTGGTTGTTGCTCTCTTCTGGTCATCTTAATTTGAAGATCTTTCAAGTTCTTTGAAATTTCTTCCATCATGTCCGACAGTCAATTTTGCAGATGGTTTAGCAACTGTTGTAGGAATAGGCATAGGCATAGGCATAGGCATATACATAGAAGTAGGTATAGACACAGGATGAGAAATAGGAAAAGAAGTGGATGGTGCAACAGGAGAAGTAGGAGAAGTTGAGGTAGGAGAAGACATCGCTGGAGGTGACTGCATGTCATTTTGCAAGCAAGCCTTCCATCTCCGCCTCTTTGTAAGTGCAAAAACTATATTGATAGCATCCTGTCAATCCGTCTTCAATCCCATAGGCTGCGTATGGTCTTCAAGATGCTCTCCCAAATCATCTTGAAGTGCAAGATCAGCCGCCTGCAAGAACAACTCCACTTTCTTTGAGTTTAGAGCTCTTTGCTCCAGTGCATCCAACTGGTTAAATCGCTCTTCAAACTCCTGTAACAACTCAGAAGCAACAATACCTTTATTGGGCTAATAGACCCACTTTCTGAATGTCTTCCGCGTAGCAATATCATAATCCTCCAAAAAATATTTTTCTTTGAGCACTTTCTTGAAAACATTCTAGTTGGAGTCTTACACAAACAAATTTGTCACTCTAACCTTCAAAGCAGGTGTGACAAGCCGTAGGAAATAGTTGCTCTAGTTGGTAGGAACTCCAAAGAAGTGCATCTGTGTAACGTGTCCCTTAGTATGATCCAGGACACGTCTTAGCAGTCCATCGGAAAGGATGTCTAGAAAACTCCGCCCGGCACTCCCAAGGAATGTTACGGGTTTTGCGATCTAGGTCTTCCCGTGTCTGCCACGTAGCGGAAGTATCCTGGCCGTTTCCCACTTAGGATCGACCGGAATTAGGGTTTTCCTGTTTGGTCATTAGCTAACAGCAACTAGCGTCAGACCCGAGGGAACTACTTTACGCAGAAACGCCAGGTCTGAAGCGAATTCACGCTGTACTTGGTTCAAGGAGAATGGGAAACGAGAGGGATGCAAGGCTCAACCTCTCTGCCATAAGGCATAGTCCCATTCCGTTCCCCTAAAACAACGTAAATCGGGTAAGACGTAACTCTAGGTCATCGTTCTCATTATTCGTTTTGATGATGATGATCATCCCGCTGTTCTTCGAGATTTTTGAGAAAAGTTCCCAGCTAACCGGGACCACCCAATCGTAGGACGGACCCATGGACCATCCTCCGCACTTTTCTCGGTTTGTTTTAGTTATGTAATTATCTAACACATTAATTTGACATATAACAATCAGCTTCTTTAATTAACCCTATTAAGCACTGGTTCCTTCACGTAATCTTATCACGTGACATAGAAAAACAATATCAAGCAAGTTCTTTTAACATTTCATCATTTTATCTTTGAAATACAAGGAGTTCCGCCCGTAGGCTTGTCCATAATCCACCCGAAGGCTATCCAGTAATCCCCAGGGATTACTATTCCAAGCTTTCGCCCGTCAACTAGTATGCGGGCCTCGAGATCTAATCGCGAGTCACGTTAGCCTCTTGTGCAGGACCCGGAAGGCAAGGGATTTACGGCCAAAGCCCCCCCTGGCACGCAAGCGTCCTCCTACTCCAAGTAGAGATCAACGGAGAGACCTCTCGCGGTGGGTTCGATCCACATTCCCGGCGCGGTGAACAACCCCCTTGGTTAGGGTTAGGTAGACAGTCGGGGGTAACTGAAACTGCCTCTTCCTTCAGGCCTTCAACCTGAAGTATAGGTACTCATTTAATTTGTAATTCATAATTCAAACAGAGCCCTAAAATCTCTAGCAAACACAAACATTTCCATTAATCAACCCAGTTGTTTGGCAAACTGCTAAGGAAGTGTTCTTTCCTTTTTGAGTGTATCAGCACTCGTTCCCAAGGTGTCTTGTAAATTGGCAAGATCTTTTACATTCCCGTGTAGGACATACCCAACTTGGTTAACCCTAAAGTGCCTTAGATATGCTAGTTTCCGGTTTACAACTTTCCTTATTTAGAAGGATATCCAAAAATACGTCTTTTTACAAGATAACTTGCGTAGGGATCTGCCGTCCTTGATGAGGGTTTTTACCCTTTCTCCTTGTGAATCAATCACAAGACTAAATGATTTCATACTTGTTGTGCAAGTCCTGCGATGGAATAATCTGTTTAGATTCTTTAAGCTGACGTATGTCAGGTCTAGGGTTTCTTCTTTTAAGAACCTTAGGGACAAACCCTAGTTTCTTATCTTTACGAATTTATTGTCCCTACAGTAAGGAAAGTAGTCAAGTGCTTAGGGTATGAATGTTTCTATGTTTAGATTGGTTTAGTTATCTTTCGGAAGGTAACATTAATCTTCTTGTCACGCTTTTGCTATCCTTGTGATAATTTACTTTCCAGTCAATACAGCTTAATTTTAATTTCCGTTTTCCTTACAGATGAACTCATGCCAAATAACAACATTTGCCTTGCTAAGATGTTTAATTAGCAAAGATAACTTCCTAGTAATTTGACCATCGAAAGAAACCTTTCATGAATTTAACCATTTACAACGATTCGTTGCGAAAGGAATAAGACTAATGGTGCAATATATAATTTCAACACCTTAGGATTTAACTAAAATATACTACTATAGTAAATGGCTAATCTTGCTCGTAATTTATAATGCTTGATGCAATTTGAAGAAAGCTAAGTTGTACACATTGTCATTCATAAGCTAAACTCCTTCGTTACAAATAACTCAAACAAATATAACCTATCCTTAACAATTTTTCTTTGCATGATCGACTTAAAACCCAATTAAAGCCAAGAAGAAAAACCTGGTTTTGGGGTGAGATATCCACATGGATACCGGGAGATGACCCTCCCGCAGCTACACCTTGGACTTTCTTCGGCGGCATCGTAGTTCGAATGTGAGATAGCCTTTTTCTCTTTCTTCTGGAATTCCACCGTTTCCTTGGATCAAAAAAGTTTATGGGTGAGTGTGGTTTTGCAACCACAGAAACCCTTGGAGGATTTTGACTTGGGGTAGAAGGAATAGAAAGCACTTATTCTCCTTCCTTCCCTTTCTTTTATCTTTTTCCCACTCTTCCTCCTTTACTCCTTCTTTTCACTCCCTCTACTTTTCCTCCCTATCTTTTATCTCACGGCTATTTCTCCCTTACGGGATACCATCCGAGGCCATGATGATGATTTGGATTTTAAGGTTCGGGGAGGGGGGGGGGGAAATAATAATGGGAATACGGGGGGATTAAGAAGAAAGCTTAGGGAGTTGTGGGAAAATAAGAGTTATTAGGGGGGTTGAAAAAGGGTTAAAAGGGTTATAAGGGGGTGAAAAAGGGCTTAGGGAAATAAAACACGGGGGGGGGGGGGGGGGGGGGGGGTTTGGTTCCCAAAGCCAAGGGAGGGGCTTAAGGGCAAAAGGGAATTTAATAACCTACGGGGGGGTGGTTCCAAAAACCATGGGAAGGGCTAAGGGAATTTTTGAAACCTGGGGGGGAAAACAAGGGCCTTATGGGGATTAAAACCGGGAGGGGGAAAAAAAAAAGGGCTTTAGAGGGATTAAACCCGGGGGGGGGGGGGGGGGGGGGGTAGTCTTAAGGAGCTATAGGAAGGGGGGCTTCCTAGGAGGCCCAACCTTGGAAGCTTCCAAGGCTTCTGGATATGACAGAAGCCCACGTGGAAGGAGAAAGGGGGACTTCGTGGCGAGCTGGCGACTTCATGGCGAATGGTTGTGGCAGGCGGAGACTACAGCGACTCCTCTTCCTCTACGGCAACCCCACCGAGGCAGACTGCGACAGCAGATGACGACTCCTCCCTCCACACGACAACAACAGGGTCTCTCCCTTCACGACTAATAGCTTCCCACTCTACTTCACGGCTGCCCAGCGTCAGAGTGTCCCCTCTTCTCTCCCTCTCTACGCAGACTGACAACTCCCTGATTTAAATAGGGGAGGGGAGGGGGGATCCTCCCTCCCTACCTGTCGACTCGCATGGTGACCAGCGATGAGGAAGCTCCAGCAAGGAGCTTACTCACCCCTTCTATTCCCCTCCCCCTCCAGCTCGTCAGTCGGCTGGGGGGGGGAATAAGGGGAATTTAAAAAAAATAAAAAATTTCATTATCAAATTTCGTTTTTATGGAGACAGTTCACGCAGAATATTACATTCTCTCCCCCTTGGAGGAATCGAGATGTCCTCATCTCGAGATAAACTGGGGATATTGATGGTTGAGAGAGCTTTCCTCTATCCAAGTGGCATCCTCTTCGGGATAATCTTTCCACTAGACGAGGCATTCTCTCAGGGTTCTAGATCTTAACTATCTCTCCCTAACGTCTAAGATTCTATCCGGCCTTAGTTCAAGGACTCCTTGACTAGGCATTACAATTTGTTGGTCATCAAGTACATGATTAGGGTTGGGTACATATTTTTTCAAGAGGCTGATATGGAATACATTGTGAACTTTTAGGTTCTCAGGGAGTTGCAATTTATAAGCATTGGGTCCTAGGCATTTGAGGATTTTGTACGGCTCACAATACCTTGGACTTAGCTTCTTGCATTCTCCTAGGGATAGAGAACTCTTTTTAGGGCATACACAAATGAAGACCATGTCTCCTTCTTTGAAGACTCTATCTTGACGTTTCAAATCTGCGTATGCCTTTTGTCTATTCTTGGCCGCTTGTATGTCTTGTCTTATTGACTTTATTTGATCATCCATGTCCTCCAACATTTGTCTGGAAGCTTCAACTCTTAGGGTTGGATCAGAAAAGTTTAGGGGACTTCAACAATCATGACCATACAATGCCTGGAAAGGGGTCATTTGAATGCTCTGCTGGTAAGAAGCATTGTAGGAAAATTCAACCAAAGGCAAGTATTGAATCCACCTCTTAGGCTCTCGACAGCAGTATGCCCTAAGCATATCCTCGATGACTTGATTTACTCGCTCTGTTTGGCCATCTGTTTGGGGATGTTAGGCGGTGCTAAAACAGAGTTGAGTCCCAATAGCTTCAAAGATAGTTCTCTAGAAGTGTGATGTGAAGAGAGAATCTCGATCACTAATGATTCTTCTAGGTAACCCATGTAGCTTGAATATCTCCTTGATAAACAATCTTGCAATGTCGGAGGCTTTATAATTTGTCTTTACTGGAATCAGGTGTGCAACCTTGGTAAGCATGTCAACCACAACCATAATGGAATTGTATCCTCCTTAGACTTGGGGTAAGCCCACAACAAAATCCATACTGATGAATTCCCATTTCATTTGGGGAATGTCAAGCGGTTGTAGTTTCCCTGGCATCATGACATGTTCGACTTTGATACGTTGGCAAGACAAACACTCAGTGACATACTTAAGAACGTCACCTTTAAGCCTCTCCCAATGGTAGCTCTTCCTAACTGCATTAAGAGTTTTAGCATAGCCAGGATGTCCTGCAAAAGGAGAATCATGAGCTTCCCATAATATCTTCTACTTAAGTGACTGGCTTGCTGGTATACACAGCCTTGTTCTGTAGTAGACAAGTCCATTATCAATGGAAAATTCCTGATACTTAGCTTGCAACTTCTGATTCTGCTCCTTGGTAGATATTTCCTTTATCATTGTTTGGTAGGCCAAATCATGGCATGCTTCCTCTCTAGCTAGTTCAAGTATAGGGTTGTTTGGCATAGATACTTTTGTAGCCAGAGATCTGGCCGTTGATGGATTTTGCAAGATTAGGGAATTTAGGAATGCCTTGCGACTGAGTGCATCGGCAACTACATTCTCCTTCCCTCGTCGGTACTTGATTTCAAAATTATATTCCTACAATACTTCAATCCATCGACGTTGTCTCATGTTGAGCTCGTTCTGGGTAAAAATCCATTTGAGACTCTTATGATCGGTTACTAGAGTAAACTTGTTACCCAACAGGTAGTGTCTCCAAAGCTTTAGAGCATGGATGACAGTTAGTAATTCCAGATCATGCGTGGCATAATTCTTTTCATGACTCTTCAATTTCCTTGAAGAGTATGCTACTGGATGACCTTCCTGCATAAGTACACACCCCAAGGCAAGAATGCTAGCATCAGTTACTACCTCGAACTCCTTATTGAGGTCAGGAAGTTTTAGAATAGGTTTTGATACCAAACTTTGCTTCAATTTGTCGAAGCTATTTTGTTCTGAAGTTGACCATGTAATGGAAGTATGCTTCTTTAGTAAATTTGTAAGAGGTGCTGCAATCAAAGCATAGTTTTTTATGAAGACCCTATACCATCCTGTAAATCCAAGAAAGCTACGTATTTCTTTGACAGATACCGGTATTGGCCATTCAAGCACATCTCTGACCTTGGCTGGGTCTACTGATATTCCTTCTGATGATACTATGAATCCCAGATATTCAATCTGACGCTTGAAGAATGCACACTTCTTCATTCTTGCATACAGCTTATGAGACCTCATTGTCTCAAGGACAATCCGAAGTTGAGGTTCATGATCTTCTTCCTGTTTAGAATAGACTAAAGTGTCATCGAAGAAGACAAGCATGAAATCATCAAGATATGGTCTAAAGATATCTTGCATTAACCTGTTGAAGGTGGCAGGTGCGTTTGTAAGCCCGAATGACATAACCAGGAACTCAAAGTGCCCATATCTTGTATTGAATGCCGTCTTTGGAATATCTTCTTCCTTGATCCCTATCTGATAGTAACCTGACCTGAGATCAATCTTGGAGAAGATCTTTGCACCTTGAAGATGATCAAGAAGCTCATCTATTCTAGGAATAGGATACTTGTTCTTGACTGTTGATTGATTCAACCCTCGGTAATCAATACATAGTCGAAGTGTCCCATCTTTCTTTTTCTGGAATAGTACTGGAGCTCCCCACGGTGAGTTGCTAGGCCGGATATAACCCTGATCTAACAGTTGCTTGAGTTGTTCCTTCAACTCAATTGCTTCTGGTATGGACATTCTATAAGGTCTCTTTGCAATTGGTGCAGCTCCAGGCACTAGCCTAATCTCATGATCTACTTCTCTTGGAGGCGGAAGTTCAATCAATTCCTCAGGGAATACGTCAACGTATTCCTTTAGCCAAGAAGGTCCTTCATGAGACTCTTGCTTTTGATCTAGCTTGTTGAGTTTGATCAGGTAAACGGGTAATCCTTTTCTGACTCCTTTTATGATCCGAGATACTTTGGCTAATTGGATTCTTGGCACTCCTGCCTCACCTTGAGTTGTGACAAATTCCCTTTCAGAGTTTCGAGAGGAAACTTGACCCTTTCCACAATGAATGTGGGCGTCATTAGGCTTAAGCCAATCCATCCCGAGTAGACACTCATGGATACCTAAATTCATGCCTCTGAATTTGACTAAAGTCTTCTTTCCTCCCAGAAAGAATTCCACCTTAGCAGTTTGCCTGGTACAAGTCACCTCACGACCGTTTGCCAATTCCACAAGTAGGGTAGGTGCTTCTACTGTGGCTATTCCTAATCTTTTTGCACATGCTGGTGAGATAAAGGAATGTGTACTGCCACAATCAATCAAGGTTTTGAAACCTTTACCTTGATAGTCCGACGGTGTCTGAATTACCGAGAACTGGCGATTCGGCCCTTTCTTGTGTAAAGCGGCATGGACTGTCACTCTTTCAAATTCTGCTTCCATAGTCGGATCTTCCTCTTCTTCTTCCTCGCATCTTTGCCTATTGGCAATGCAGGCAGTTCTTCCTCTTCCACGGGTAACGGCTCCTTGACCGCGGCCTGCACCTTGGAAAGGCGTTTGACGATGTCCTCCGCTGAGCTTGGGACATTGCCTCTTGAAGTGACCGGGTTCGTTGCAGTGGAAACAAGAGAGGTTTCGGCCGTTACTTTGAGTAGGAACAAATTTGTTGACGTTATTTGTCCTTGCTTTCTTCCTTTGTCCCTGATTATGACCTTGAACTCTCTTCATTTGAGGTCTGAATGCTCCTCTGTTCGGGTCACTATAGGACCAAGTTTTATTACCCCTTGGTCTAGCTTGCACCTCCTGAATTATAGGCGCCACTCGAATGAGTGCATCCTGAAGATCTGATGGACGCATAGATTCGAGACGGGTATTTATGGGCGGATTTAAGCTTGCGCAAAATTTGGACACCTGCTGTGTCATGTCCATCTGTGGTGCATACTTTAAGAGTGAGACGAATTTAGAGTAGTATGCATCAAGGGTGAGTCCTAGTTGTTTTAACTCATAGAACTCATTCATTTTCTACGTACGATATGTAGGTGGCAAATATCTTCCCTGCACGGATTTTTTCAACTTCTCCCAGGTAACGGACCCCTCTGAAGTCCCTTGATCCCTGCACCATTGCTTCCACCAAAGTCTTGGCGAGCATGGCCTGATTGGTAGGTGCAGTACCAGCTGCTTCAAAGTAATTCTCCATGGATTCAATCCAAATTTCAGCATCAGCCTGGACGAATCTGCCTCTCCCGTCAAACTCGGGTGGCTTTATCTGCTTGAGGAGGAACTTCTTCTCTTGGGTCACAGTAGTACTTGATGTAGGAGGTGAATTTGGAACCTGTACCTGGGGTTGTGCCTGGATAAAAGTTTTCTTAACGTTATAATATGATAATCGATGTTAGCTTATCTTTCATTTTTAGTTCAGCTATCTCGTAAACAATGTAGCTACTTAACTTTTTAACATCTCTTATGCACAGCCAGATATTGATAAAAGAAGTCTTTATTTGTATTTACATGGGCATAGCCTTATACAACATTTCGTGTGATGATAATCCAATCATTACATTCAGTTTGGGGAGAACAACGTTGTATTGCATTTGTCTACAGGAACTGTGTAATAGTAGGGTTTTGGGTCATGGATCTTTAGGAATCGATAGTTCATTGGAAGTTCAGGATACCCTTTCCGTTGGAATCCATACTTCTCATGGCGGCCCAACACTTTAATCCTGTCGGCTGGGATTACACGGGTTACTTCCTCATATACATATGAGTTCATTTCAACCCTCCGACCTTGAATATGTAAAGTCGAATTTACGTGAGCTTCCACAAAAATAAACAGCTTCACGACTTTCAAGTCTTCCAACCACTTGATCCTTTTTAGGTTGGTCTGTAGATAAGCAAACCGGTGGGCGGCTATATAGTAGATTCCTGAAGACCCCGTCCATCTTCGTTCTATGTATAAAGGTGATGGATTATAAATCTGCTCCAGGATGTTCATCATCCCAATTCTTTGTCTATAAAGGGGAGAATGCATTGCAGTCATAAACATGACCCGAAATACCAAAAACTTGTTCCACGCTTCATAGTTCTGCAAGACAGCATTGAAGATGAGAAAATATTTGGACAGCAACAATTTCTTTACTTCATTTTATAAAAACAATTCCATTGTTGGTCGGCTCTGATACCAACTTATAACGTGTCCCTTAGTATCATCCAAGACACGTCTTAGCAGTCCATCGGAAAGGATGTCTAGAAAACTCTGCCCGGCACTCCCAAGGAATGTTACGGGTTTTACGATCTAGGTCTTCCTGCGTCTGCCACGTAGCGGAAGTATCCTGGCCATTTCCCACTTGGGATCGACCGGAATTAGGGTTTTCCTGTTTGGTCATTAGCTAACAGCAACTAGCGTCAGACCCGAGGGAACTACTTTACGCAGAAACTCCAAGTCCGAAGCGGATTCACGCTGTACTTGGTTCAAGGAGAATGGGAAACGAGAGGGATACAAGGCTCAACCTCTCTGCCATAAGGCATAGTCCCATTCCGTTCCCCTAAAACAGCGTAAATCGGTTAAGACGTAACTCTAGGTCATCGTTCTCGTTATTTGTTTTGATGATGATGATCATCCCGCTGTTCTTCGAGATTTTTGAGAAAAGTTCCCAGCTAACCGGGACCACCCAACCGTAGAACGGACCCATGGACCATCCTCCGCACTTTCCTCGATTTGTTTTAGTTATGTACTTATCTAACACATTAATTTGACATATAACAATCAGCTTCTTTAATTAACCCTATTAAACACTGGTTCCTTCACGTAATCTTATCATGTGACATAGAAAAACAATATCAAGCAAGTTTTTTTAACATTTCATCATTTTATCTTTGAAATACAAGGAGTTCCGCCCGTAGGCTTGTCCATAATCTGCCCGAAGGCTATCCAGTAATCCCCAGGGATTACTATTCCAAGCTTCCGCCCGTCAACTAGTATGCGGGCCTCGAGATCTAATCCCGAGTCATGTTAGCCTCTTGTGCAGGACCCGGAAGGCGAGGGATTTACGGCTAGAGCCCCCCTGACACCCAAGCGTCCTCCTACTCCAAGTAGAGCTCGTCGGAGAGACCTCTCGCGGCGGGTTCGGTCCACGTTCCCGGTGCGGTGAACAACCCCCTTGGTTAGGGTTAGGCAGACAGTCGAGGGTAACTGAAACTACCTCTTCCTTCAGGCCTTCAACCTGAAGTATAGGTACTCATTTAATTTGTAATTCATAATTCAAACAGAGCCCTAAAATCTCTAGCAAACACAAACATTTCCATTAATCAACCCAGTTGTTTGGCAAACTGCTAAGGAAGTGTTCTTTCCTTTTTGAGTGTATCAGCACTCGTTCCCAAGGTGTCTTGTAAATTGGCAAGATCTTTTACATTCCCGTGTAGGGCATACCCAACTTGGTAAACCCTAAAGTGCCTTAGATATGCTAGTTTCCGGTTTATAACTTTCCTTATTCAGAAGGATATCCAAAAATACGTCTTTTTACAAGATAACTTGCGTAGGGATCTGCCGTCCTTGATGAGGGTTTTTACCCTTTCTCCTTGTGAATCAATCACAAGACTAAATGATTTCATACTTGTTGCGCAAGTCCTGTGATGGAATAATCTGCTTAGATTCTTTAAGCTGATGTATGTCAAGTCTAGGGTCTCTTCTTTTAAGAACCTTAGGGACAAACCCTAGTTTCTTATCTTTACGAATTTATTGTCCCTACAGTAAGGAAAGTAGTCAAGTGCTTAGGGTATGAATGTTTCTATGTTTAGATTGGTTTAGTTATCTTTCGGAAGGTAACATTAATCTTCTTGTCACGGTTTTGCTATCCTTGTCACAATTTACTTTCCAGTCAATACAACTTAATTTTAATTTCTGTTTTCCTTACAGATGAACTCATGCCAAATAACAACATTTGCCTTGCTAAGATGTGCAATTAGCAAAGATAACTTCCTAGTAATTTGAGCATCGAAAGAAACCTTTCATGAATTTAACTATTTACAACGATTCGTTGCGAAAGGAATAAGACTAATGGTGCAAGATATAATTTCAACACCTTAGGATTTAACTAAAATATACTACTATAGTAAATGGCTAATCTTGCTCGTAATTTATAATGCTTGATGCAATTTGAAGAAAGCTAAGTTGTATACATTGTCATTCATAAGCTAAACTCCTTCGTTACAAATAACTCGAACAAATATAACCTATCCTTAACAATTTTTCTTTGCATGATCTACTTAAAACCGAATTAAAGCCAAGAAGAAAAACCTGGTTTTGGGGTGAGATATCCACATGGATACCGGGAGATGACCCTCCCGCAGCTACACCTTGGACTTTCTTCGACGGCATCGTAGTTCGAATGTGAGATAGTCTTTTTCTCTTTCTTATGGAATTCCACCGTTTCCTTGGATCAAAAAAGTTAATGGGTGAGTGTGGTTTTGCAACCACAGGAACCCTTGGAGGATTTTGACTTGGGGTAGAAGGAATAGAAAGCACTTATTCTACTTCCTTCCCTTTCTTTTATCTTTTTCCCACTCTTCCTCCTTCACTCCTTCTTTTCACTCCCTCTACTTTTCCTCCCTATCTTTTATCTCACAGCTATTTCTCCCTTACGGGATACCGTCCGAGGCCATGATGATGATTTGGATTTTAAGGTTTTGGGAGGGGGGGGGAATAATAATGGGGATACGGGGGGATTAAGAAGAAAGCTTAGGGAGTTGTGGGAAAATAAGAGTTATGAGGGGGGTTGAAAAAGGGTTAAAAGGGTTATAAGGGGGTGAAAAAGGGCTTAGGGGAATAAAACACGGGGGGGAGGGGGGGGTAGGTTCCCAAAGCCAAGGGAGGGGCTTAAGGGGAAAAGGCCCACCAAAAGTACCCATAGCCATCCAAAATGACATGGAAAAGGAGGAGGAATTGCAACCCTAAGGATGTGCAAGGACCTCAAGAGAGCAAAAACTGATGCACTTAAAGAAAAACAAGATTTGTAGGGGAAGTTGGATGACTTGTAGGAGGACTATAGGATCTTCATTATAAGAAAAGAAAAACAAGCAACAAAACTACAATAATAGCTTGAGGATAAGGAAGTATAACTCAAAGCAAAGAAGGAGGAACATGACATGGCCAATGCCACATGGGGTGAAAAAAATTAGAGAGCATTACAGAGAAAGGAGTCTCAATAAGTAGAATTCCAAAAAAATCTAGTTGGAAAAGGAAAACCTCCTAAAGGAAAATTTTAAAAAAGACTTGGAAGCAAAGTATAGTGACATAGAGACACTTTTCTAGAAGGAAATGGAGGAGATGGAAAGGGCCTTAAAAGTGGAAAGCCAAACTACCAATTAAAGGGAAGTAGCACTCTAGAAGGAGCTGGACTATAAAGAGGGTGTCCTCCAAGACACCAAGGAGAGGCTTGAGGAAGTGAAAAATGAGCTACAAAGCATATTAGATGAAGAATGAGAGGTTGAGGGAAGAAAACCTATGGTTGAGCCATACACTCACACTAGAAGTAATGTAGTGAATTCCCACAAAAAAACCAAGGTGCAAAACCAAGAAAGAGATTAGCAATTACATTTGTAGGAGTGAGAGTAGTGGAGAATAGCCTTCAATGCAATGCAACAAACCATCATTAGTCAGTTGTTGGGGTAGGCTAGAGATTCTATAAAAATAGAAATCATGAGATTGCAAGGATATTTGCTCCTCAAGTTATCCAATGATCTAGGCAATACCTTGTATCAAGAAACATAGTATAAGATGCAATTGGATACCTATAAGTGTATCCTTATCAACCAACATGAAATCTATAGGAAGATAAATAATAAAATATGCATACCAATGTCCAATAATCCCAATGAGCTTAAAGCATAGTTGGGGATAGTCTTAGGGAGGTCAATCCAAAATATATGTATGCATCATGTGGGTTCAACATAAGGGATTTTAAAAATACAATTTTTACACTTTTTCTATGTATAGAAGGGTCCCATATAAAGGTGTTACTTATAGATTGAATAGAAAAGGGTTATGTTTTATTAAGGAATTTTTTTTAGATAAGGGTATTTATAAATAGGCCTTGAATGCATGTGATATAGACGGTATAAATATAGTGAATTGCTCTAGGGGATAGTGTAAAGTCTCTTTGAGGGAATGGAGGAGATCAAGGATAATGCTTGTTGACTGCTACGCCAATGACACATGAGGTCATATAAGGAACCTATTATAGAAGGGATACATGGATGGGAGATAGAAATGATGGGACTAATAGAGGAAGAATTTTCTCCTCCTAAGTCTCCACTAATCTTAGAATCACATGCTGTTGCTGCTATGACTTCCCCTCGCCCCAACAAAACTACTCTACTTGCAAGACTTTGACTTTAGAGAACCCATGGAGCACTCAATGGAAGAAAATCCACAACAAAAAGAACCTTATGAAGCCATGATTGAGGAATTGTGGGCATAGCTATAGAAGGTAATCAATTGTCCCCTTCCTTATGACCTTATGGTTGATACAAAGCAAGTAAACCCTAAGGAAGCATTAGAAAAATACTAGACATAGGAAGAATCCAGCATTACATTGATTTTCAACCTTAAGATGGATGAGGAAAACAAGTTGAAAAAGCCACTATCCCTACGCAAAATACGAGTTCTCATTAGGATAGATAAGAGTATAACAAAAAGTGGGCAAGGCAACTTGATATAGAAGCCTAAAGGAATCTTGCTAGGTCATGGTAGGTAAAAGCAAATATCTCACCACAAAGCCACGATGTCAAAGAGTTTCTGTTCATGGTATAAATCATGGAGTTCTTATGTTTGCAGAAGAACTTCATTACAATTCACATGAGAAACTTTCATACATAATTCAGTCATGATTTCCCAACATTTGACTTAGATATCATTTAATCTCATAAGTTTCTTTGTAACTTGACATGCAATTTTCAGTTTGTATCATGTAAATTGACAAAAATTAAGTCTAAGGGGACCCTCAACTTGATCAACAGGAGGTAATTGATAGTCTACAGGTTATGTCACATTGGTTCATGAGGAGTATTTGCTTGGAAATCAAAAAGAATGATCAAAAGTCCACTTGGTTTGTATGGGACCTGAAATAATGGACTTGTGTGACTTGTAAGTGACCTATGTGGTCTACTTTTGTGTGGAAGCTAAAGAGAAGAGCAGCCCGCATTTTTCGATGCAATTTTTGGGCCTGCATACCTGTGGCAGATGGAGGGAGATCTGAAGGCTATGGTGCATGCTCCAAAGCATGCAAACTCAGGGCAAACTGAAGAAAGAGATGAGATACAAACAAATAAGGTGAGAGTCTTTCTTGCCCATCCATTTGGTATCACAAAAATGAGTGGTATGACAGTCCATAAAAGGGAAAAACAGAGATAAAGTATTCAGCCTGCTCTTATGTACATCTTCTTTCATTCTCTTACCGTATTCATGGTCCATTGAATCCCCTCTTGTGCCCAAGTACTTGAGTGACTTTGGAGAAAGTAAATGGGAGATTTTGGAGGTGTATGGGGGTTATTTTGGACTGCTAAAACTTGTCATAAACAGGGCAGCCCAATGTTCTTGTCTTCTTGAAGGGAAATCAAGTGATCTAGTGGTTGCAAGTGATGATATTAACCTCTAAACATCAGGGCTTCATTTGAGAGTGATTAGAGAGGCTTTTTCTTGAGATTATGTGCATTTTTGGAGCTTGTTTATGGGCTGGAAATTATTGTTATAGAACATGGCTGAAGTGAATTAAAAGCTTTGTCAGTGCATTTCAAGAGTTTTTGGTCTCTGTCTTGGAAGTAGTGGAGTCTTCCACTCAAATATTTGTATCTTGGAGTTGTTGTTCATTGGCATTCATGAAATTGAAACTGTTTGGGCTTGCATTTGAAATATGTATTTGGATTAAATTTGATATAAAATCTCTATATGTATTGGTCCATTAACCTCATACGCATTTGATGTAATGGAGTCAAAGTCTTTAATTCCATTCATGTATGCTAAGTATATGAAAAACCTTGAGGTCTTCTTCTCCAACTGAATCATCTCTAAAACCCAAGACTTATCAAACCCCGTTCTTTTCTCCCTCTCCGAATGGTGCACAGATCGGTCGCTGTATGCTCGCGTAGTGAATCCCAGAAGGTCCCTAAGAACAATGAACTCTACTTTTTGCACAAGTTACAAGGTAAAAAGCATGAACGACAAGAGCAAGAGACCAATTGGGTTCAATCTCCCCCCATGCCTTGTGTGAGCGCTTCACAAAGCATGTATTTTATGTATATTTCTCTTCATGCTCAATAATAGCCCAATTTACAAAAATATATCAAGCTTTTAGCTTTTGAGTTTGCTTTTACAGAAATAGGAATAAAGCTAATGGACGGTGCCTAAAGAGTCTGGCATGCCCAATATAATGTCCAAATAGAAATAACATATCCGTGCGCATAGGCGCATACAAAATAATGATAAATAATCGATGCCTCAATAGACATAACAAAATATAGGCATGGCGCCTAACAAACTATAATCCATAGGTCGAATACTCGCTAGACTCCAATGCTTTCCTCCGCCACTGCTGCTATCTCTACACATCAACTGAAGCATTCACAATCGTTAGTAAAATAATACAATTAAACCGACAAAAGTGAATACCTAGCAGTCTTCAGCTACATAAATAAATCAACTGGTTAGAAATAAATCATAACCTCAATTTATTACGAGTGCACACTCTAAACTCATAAACGTTTATTAATTTAATATGCATTTTGCGGAATCACCCGCTATGGAATCACCCATGTACACACTAAATTAATGAAACGCCTGAAAAGGACAGGCGTCCCCATCAACTTCTCGCACAAAGAATCCACTTTGTGTATGAGCCCCGGTCATCAAAGTTTACGGAATCCACCGTAAAACCTCACGGAATCCACCGTGGCACGGAATCCACCGTGGAATATGCCTCCTGGCATCACCTAACATTGAATCCCTCACTCCTCTTCTGCTCTAAACCCCGGTGGTAGACCTTCGTCCCCCAACACAACGACAATGGGAAGCTTGGCCAAGGAAACTAAAGTGGAGATATCCCATCTTGGAAAATGAAAAGACAACTTGGTAGGCCGTTATCTACTTAGACAACATCACAAAGGTGAACCCACTCCACTGCCCCTACCCTCATTAACATGGCAAGGAATACATAGAAGGAGAATATGGTACATATAACTTTCCCAAAATCCTCAATTTTAGAGTTAATGACAAGAAGAAGACCTACATGTTCCATATTAAAAGATATGACAAATGATGTATGCTCTAGGAAGAGATGATCAGTATCCCATAAGCATAGTGAGGAGAGTAGAACAACCCAAAGGCTACATAAGCATGTACTTGGTTCTTATTTCAATGCAATGCTATTGTGCTTTTTACTTCTAATCTATGTCCTTGTCATGTCCTACTCAAGATTGTGTTTATGAGTCCAAGCACTTAGTCTTGGAACCTAATTCACTTGAGTAATAGTCATTGTCTCTTGTCTATGTCATCATGGTTCATATGTACATATTCTATCCTCCATACTTAAACCATGCTCAAGATCCGTGTTTCTCAACATGGTATCACAACCATGGTGAGCATGGCTAAGCTCATCAAACTCTTCCTTTAGCTCCTCATCATCTCTAATTAGCTCATTGTCATCTTATGAGTTCATTTCTCACTCCAACTCCACTCTTTCCTTCATGGCAGTCATAGCCAGCCTACACCTACCCTACTTGGAGCTCTCATTTCTCTTTATATAGGCCAAATCTCTTCAAGCTTCCTTTTGGACACTTGTTTCCCACTTCAGGTGCTCCCTTGTGGCATGTCATAGTCAAACATTGGTAATCGTTCACTCCAGGGTTATATAAAATTTCTATTGTTGTCTGGATCTGTGCTTGCACTGGTCGTACGCTCCCAGCTGACACCAAGCACGATTCAATTTGCAACCATAAGGATTTGTTAGGACACTATATGAGCTTCTTCCTCACCAAATATCTCAGGCAATAATAACTTCTACATGGTAATGTAAAGGAAAAACTGGTTGGGCTTAGAAACCCTAACTGTGGACTTCATAGCCTTTAAGTTTCAAACTCATCTTTTACTTCAATCTTCTACTTCCTTCAACTCAAGCTTGTCAATGCCACTCTAATCTACTATAGCACTCTGTATCCAGCAAGGAAATCACAACAAATTAGCAAGCAAGTGTAACCCTCCTTAAGAAGATTTGGAAGACTCGAGCTCAACAAGAAGATCAGCATAAACATCAGGCTCATCGAGATAGTATCTCTTGATACTTATCTAGTGCTTCTTAGAACTTGTGTTCTTGACACATCCAAGAACAACTCATTTGCTAGTTTTACTTCAATTCTTGCAATGATAAACATGAATATTTTTTTTGGGACACCCAATTGATTAAATCCCTTGTAAGCCTGAATCTCATTGTAAAAGGATAGGCACTGCCGGAGTATCCTCACGATAAGACCTCCTTCAAAATGTCTCAGCTTGAGCAAATAGCCAAATTCAATGGTGAAGCCTTTCAAACCTGGAAAGAAAATACAAATCTCATGAGGAAAGACCTTTGGGATATATTTGAGGATGATGCAAGAGATTCATATGGCAAGAAGGAAGATGATGAATATGGGTTCATTGAAGAAGTCTATCCCAAGTCAAAAGAGTGGAAAAAGATGGACAAAAAGGCTCTAGGTATCATTGCCTAGGGACTATTTGATGATATGTTGCACCATATCTGAACATCAAATATGCAAACAAGGCATGGGATGAGCTTGACAAGATCTTTGGACTCAAACTAAAAACTCAAAAGTAGAATTACTCATGCAGTTTCATAAGGTAGATGCAAATGATAGTTCTTCTATGACCATGCACATTGACAAGCTTAAGAGCCTAAAAACTCAAATTGCAACTTTAAAGAAGAACATAGATGAGGATGAAGACATAGCAGTGCTACTAGCAAGTGTAAATTAAGAACCATATGAGAATCTTATGACTACCCTAAGTAATGTTCGTAATCTCTCACTCAAAGAGATTGAGCATTCTCTACTTGATGGCGAAAATAAACTTGAAAATAAGGATGCAAAAGAAATCATCTCAAAGGACAATCTCTTGTACACCAAGGGAACTTATGGAGCAAAAGGACATGGACTAGGATTCAATACCAATAAGAAGGATCCGATCACATGTAATTATTGTGGTAAAAGTGGGCACATGGCCAATGAATGTTTCCATAAGAAAAGAGCACAACAAGTGCAAAATGGTAACCATCAAAATCAGTTCATAAATGAAGAAGATGCTTTTGCTATCGACAACAACTTTAACATATTGTTTTGAAGAAACTTTCATTGTATCTTTTCCATAGTGGATCTTGTGTTTTCCCATAGTGAACTTTGCTTCCCTTAGTGGATGTTGTTTTGTAAAAACCCTTGCCAAAGATGTACAGTTTTAAGCTTTAACTTGACTAGGTTGCCTATGGGCTATGCCTATGGGCTAGTCTCCCGGGCCATGTCATCATGTAGGGGGAGCAAAAGGTAGCAATGTAGGAACTCATTATATGAGGGGGGGTGTTGAAAGATATGAAAAATGATGTATGATCTAGGAAGAGATGCTATGTATCTCATAAGCACTATGAGGAGAGTGGAACAACCCAAAGGCTACATAAGCATGTACTTGGTTCTTATTTCAATGAAATGCTATTATACTTTGTACAATCAATCTATGTCCTTGTCATGTCCTACTCAAGATTGTGTTTATGAGTCCAAGCATTTAATCTTGGAACCTTATTCACCCGAGTAACAGTCATTGTCCCTTGTCTATGTCATCATGGTTCATATCTATGTATTCTATCCTCCATAGCTATTCAAGATCCGTGTTTCTCAACATTCCAGCCCCTTGACCTCATCCCATCATTTACCATCTTTGTGAGAAGATCTACTAGCTACCCTAATCCTTTTTTTATCACCACTTGCAACTATCTCCAACTTCTCATTACTTTACTTTGGCAACTAATCACCCCATATGAAGAGTGACTTATGCCACTATTCTTTGATGTAAACATTGGAATTGACCAAGTGGTGATGATACAACTTCATTGTCAAGCTACATTATTACCTCCTTATTATATTGAGTTGCTAGAGAATGTGGTGGATATTTGGTTTGCATATTGTTTACACATCCTTTCTGATTTATATCGCCCCTACAACTACAAAATTCATTGAAAGAATACATGGTCAGCATGGGATGCCTTCAATATGCACTCAGGCTAGTTTCTAAAGTAGTGTGCGTACTTGTCCATTTTTCCACTCAAAAAACAAAGAGAAAGGAAAAAGATAAATAAAAAAAAGGAAAAGAAGCACTGGACCACATTCACCGCACCTAGGGGTCCATCTCCTAGCAATTTCCCCATATCACCACTTTAGGGCACGTCAAGGGCAGGACATCCTAATCTTCCTTCATAGACGTGTCTCTGTGAAGTTAGCATAACACTACAACCTTCCACAAATTGGATCTTCAAGTGTGAGACAATGCTCCAAGTTTACTTGAAACTCGACCCATCTCCCACTTTCATTTTGAGATCAAATCACATAATTAGAGAGGTAGTCACCCCTCTTAGGAAGTGCATCACAAATTGGATCTTCAAGTGTGAGACAATGCTCCAAGTTTACTTGGAACTCGACCCATCTCCCACTTTCATTTTGAGATCAATTCACATCATTAGAGAGGTAGTCACCCCCTCTTAGGAAGTGCATCCCAATATGACATGTACTTGGAGTGCCTAAAGATCCATCAATACTCAGTGGCCTGCATCTACCTCTTCCTATGAACTCCCTTACCTCTGTGACCACTACAATCCTTCTTTCCTCCACCCTATCCAACCCTCACTATTACCATCCAAGCACCCTCTCCATCAAAACCACCACATTCATTCTCCCAACACCTTCCCCTAGTCTCATTTTCCACTAGTTGGAGTAAGGACATGGGATAGGCACTCCATTAGGAGAGGGGGAAAATGTTAGTAGGTTTGGAAGAATGAAGACATTAGACTTTGTTGCCACATATTTTTTTGAAAATTTGTACTAATTAGTAGAAGACGTGTATTAATTTTCCAAGAGTTGGGCTCTTCTCCTATGAAAATTGTTAAACAATAGCATAGAAAAAGAGAACAAAACTATGGAAATGAGAGAAGAGTGGTTAATTAGTCAAAAGGTTGGAAAGGATGCCCAAGGAAAACGAGAAATCCTAACCCTAGAATTCATGTATAAAAGTAATGAGCTTGAATGGAAATGGTTATTCTTTTGTATGCAAACTTTGCCCCTCTACTTTCTTGCTCTAAAGCCTTGTGTGAGAGAGTGAGAGCGGAGTTTTGATGTCGAGAACTGCTTAAAAATAGCTAAAAATTACAAATATCAAGGGAAAAATATTCAACGTCGAAGGCGGCGGCTCTAGCTAGGACGATTTTAAGCGTCAAGTGCTTAAAAGGCACCCCAGCGACACTTGTTGATTTTTGATAATTTTTCAGACTGACTTGTGGGTTGTCAGGAGTTGCCAGCCAATGCAGGATGTCAAGCCGGACACCCAAGATTTTTCAGAACTCGATTTGGACACCGGATGGGGAAATGGCCAACAAATGGGCAAGATTTGAAGAGGTGGACTTATTTTTGGCCAAATGGTCATGACCTTTGGGGGGGGAATGTAGCATTTTATGAAACATGAAATCGTGGGCATTTGGATGGGGAAGAAAACGTGGAAAGAAGGCGCCTGCATCACGCTGAAAAATATGCCCACATGTTGATGATGGATCCTCTTGCCTATGAGCAACCTACCCAAGTGATTATGGGGCTTGATTCCCTCCTGGGCTGTTCTTGTGTGGAAGAAGACAATGAAGAATGATGGAGGAAAGCTTGTCCGGATGAGACCGGATTGCTTCCGGATGGATGAAGACATGAAGAGTGCTGTTCTTGAATATGCTGAGCATTAAATGCATGCTGGAAATCAGCCCCGTAATCAAGACCAAGAAACCGAGACCTGAAAATAAGCGGTAATGCTATTTTTATAAAGAAAAATGATATTTTTATACTATTTGCTTTATGAAACCTTGTTTATATGGGATGAAAGTTCATTATGATATTGTTTGCCATGATTTTCAACTGTTTGCAACCTGAAAATCAGAAAATATAAGGCTACATGGCCGGAATTAGTGTTAAAATGCATGGAAAACACACGTTTTAAGGGTAAAATTTGGTTTTTTGCTATATAAATGAGAAATATGATATGTCACACCAACTAAATATGAGTTTTTTCTATCAGTGAACCTAAGGGCCACAGCCCACAATCAATTCTCATTTTCAATCATTATTTATTAAAGAAAAATATGGAAAAATACCCAAAAATTGGAAAAATTGGTTTAAAATTAGGGAAAAATAGAAAACGGGCTGAGAAAAATTAGAGAAAATTATATCTATGTTTTTGCAATGTATAACGATGGCAAAGTATGAGGTTGGCATTGGTT
Organism: Lygodium microphyllum; assembly: GCF_053477565.2. Classification (NCBI taxonomy): domain Eukaryota; kingdom Viridiplantae; phylum Streptophyta; class Polypodiopsida; order Schizaeales; family Lygodiaceae; genus Lygodium; species Lygodium microphyllum. The sequence continues at coordinate 126,420,337 of NC_141162.1, read as the reverse complement.
TGTCCCCGTTTCTATGTTTTGTGCGTATTTATCGTTCTTTTGAAATGGAGAAATGCATAGAAACCCTATCTAACCGATCAATGATGCAAAATACTAAGAGTTGGATGAGGAGGGGCTGAAAGGCTGAAAGATAAAGAAAAGGTTTGATTTATGCATTGCACTTGGTATATAGGAAACGGTTTAAATAAAGAGGATGCTAGCATGGGCATATGGCTCAATGCCTCCTTTCAACGCAACACGCGCTAGTAAAATTCATGGAAAGAGTGCTTTATGCATTATGCACGATGCTGATTTGTCTTTTGTCTGAGCACATAGCCATACACGATTTGCATTAAGCATAATAATTAAAAGGTATCAGAAAAACCTCCTGGATGCATGGCACTTGTTTTCCTTAGGTTGTGACCAACGATAAGCGTGAGAGGATGTCCTAAGCTGTAGGTTAGTCATTGGGTCCTAAGGGAAAAGTGTAGTGAGGAATGGTACATCCTGGAACGTAAAATATTGGTACCTTGAGAGGAGTTTGTGCTCGTTTTTGTTATATGTTTAGCAACGCATCAAAGGGCCAATCCTTGCGATGTAGGAGAGCTACAATGGGGCTCCGACTATTAGTCGGTGGAGTGTCTCCTATGTGTGTGATCATGGCATTGCAAATGTGTAAGGGTTCTCCCTCTGAGGAGTTTTAGGGAAACGTTGGACTATAAACTATAAACGCAGGAATTAAGCTTTAGGGCAGTTTGTCCTTCAGCCTTAGATTGACGCTCCTGGTCCGCGAGGCCGTGAGGGTGTTTGTGTGTCATGAGCATGAGGTCCGGCTAGTGCTATAGCCAATGCTAGCCCATTTCAGGTCCCATCAGTGGTGCGTCTGCTGGGAGCCGCTTATAAGTGGTGGTTTTCGGATCAAGGGTTTCTAGGGACCAAAAGGAAGTTGGTTTATGTCCTTTGACAAGGACCATCAAGTCAAAATCCAAAGAGCAGAACATGCTGAGAGGGCTAGGCGGCGGTTAGAGATAGTAAGTCGTTATTCTCCTCAAAGGAGTAGCCCAGTACGTATAAAAAGCAGTGGTCTTAGTCACCCAACTACTCCACATATTCCATTAGGTACAAGAGGAAGTGTAAGTTCTTATTCTCCTCCACCAAGTCTACCCACTTCAAGTGGGGGGGTGAATTCAGCCGTTCAAGCTCCTATTGTTAATCCAATTGTCACAATGGCACAACCCATTGCAATTCCTATAGGGACGCCAGATTTACTAGCCTTAGGAGTTCCCTTGCCCATTTTTAATGGGATAGTGAAAGAGAATGCAGAATTTCACAGTTGTGAATTTCAAAGATTGATGTTCAATTATCGAATCCAAGACGAGGGACATCTCATGATGTTCTTCAATATGACGTTAAAAGGAAGGGCTGCGGTATGGTATCACAGCATAGAGTCTGGAACCATAACCACCATTGATCGATTCTATGCAGCTTTCAAAGCGGAATATGCCCCTGAAAGAGGTGGCCAATATTGGTTGCGTGTCTTGAATGTAACACGCCAAGATCCTCAAGAGAATGTGAAAGCATATGCCAAGAAGTTGAAGGAAGTATTTCGTAAGTTGCAAACTTACATTCCCATTCTGCTGGCTGCCCAATTGTAATACTTTTTACATGGGTTGGATTTTAATACCCAAGTACAATTGAGCAGTTTGGCCTTGACAGATATAGACACCGCTATTAGGCGGGCAGAGGGAGTAGAAGCACGATTACAATGGCCTACTCCTCTCGAATGAATATTAATGGGGGTTTAGTACCTGGCGGCAATCCATCATTGACGAATGGAAGTCAAGGGATGCCTATGACTAACCCTATTGGGAGAGGGAGTGTGATTCAGAATGTACCTTTACTACCAGCTCCTCCTAGTGTGACTATGCCGATGGCAAGTCAGTTGGCTCCACCAAATGTTGGAGGCCAAGTTTCGAATTCTAATGTTGTTCCTGTGGGTCAACATCCAATCCCAAATCAGATTGTTAGGCCTTTTAAGATCCTTTTAATACATTCAGATCCTTTTAAGAATCGTCTTTTAATGTGACTGAAATCAGTGGCCTCTGTTTATACAACAACTCAAGTCTAAAGTGTTGTTTTTTATATTAATTCTTCAATGGCACTCTTGATGGGCTTAAAGAGAAGTTACAGAGGGCACTTGATAGAAAGTCTGGACTGTTTCTGAGCAATAATCATCAATTAAAATCTCTCATTTTCTCTTGTCATGATATCATTCACAAGAGAAAAATTGTGTCTTCAGATTCCAGAAAGAGGTGTAGAAATCTGTGCTGGTTCTCTGTCTTCTACGACTCCAGTTCTCTGTCAAAAATTGTATGGGGGGAAAAAAAAACACAATTATCCTGAGTGTGGAGGAGAGCGATCCCAAATTGGCAATTCTGCTTTAGTCTGAGCAAGGTTCATTCAACTCCACAAAAGCAACTAGTGGAAGCTTCATACACAATGAGGAAGATGCCAATTCTCTACAGTTCACAAGCTTAGACTAGCAGGGCCTTTCGGAATTCACAAACTCTTCAATTTGATGACATTGTTACAGCTGCTTCAGTCAGTCAAGGAAAACTCCATGGCGTCCGTCCTTACAGCAATTTCAGTCCTCACGCCGCTTCCGTCATCAACTTTGGCTTCTTAATCAGCAACAACATCACCAATTATTCGATCGTCATCTTCTATTCTCCCTGTGTAGCTCTTGTGGAGCTTCGCCAAAATGCCCTCTTTCCTCCCCAAAATGCTTTTTTTTTTCTCCCGTGCCTGGTTCAGAAAGAGAAAAGCTCACACCTTGCATGAATGTTTTCCGTGGCTATCTCTGAGGTCCTCTCATCTTCGACTGCGGATGTGGATTCCTTTCCCATTCCCCTTCAGAGCTTCTGATTCCACCAAATTTGCTGCAGAACTCCTCGCTTCACTATGCTTCCTTAGTCTCCGTTTTTGTCTTCTCCGCTTCTGAGCCGCCGTGGAGTCTCCGCCTCGTCTTCGTTATCTACGTCTTCTCTCCCTTCGACTTGCCGTCATCTTCTGCAGAGCTCCTTTGCAGTAGCCTCTTTGACTACAAGATGGCCCCTTCAGAACGTTCATCTTAGTCGTTGCCTTTGGCTTTGTCATCGTTGTTGCTTCCCTTTGCTACGTCTTCCTTCATACTACAACAGCTTCATTGTCGGCTTTCGGCGTTACCATCCTTCTCTTCTACTGTGTTCTTCGTTGTCGGCTTCTCCTCCTCGTCACGTCCATGGCTTTGTGTCGGGTGAAAACTACCGAACATGGAAAGGATCAGGGTTGTCTTCTTAATTTGCTCCAGGCTCTTGCCCCTTCTTCCTGTCTTCTACCACCTCCGATGATGCCTTTTCGAGCTCCATGTTTTCTGCTTCTCTCTCACCACAAGAGATGATCAGCCGAGACCTCCTTTTGCATGAAGCCCTTGGCACCGAGACAGTCTCACGGCCTTTTTGCAGCAGAGGTTGGCCTCCCAAGTTAGCACGACCCCGTCTCAGTGTCATCCGGTTCTTGAAGGAAGCTATGCACACTCAGAAAATCAAGCTCTTGTGTCACTTAAAGCTGCCCTGTTCTCTGAGAAAACCAAGCTCTGAAGAAGGGAATTGGGATCATCCTGATAAAATCCTGCTTCACGTTATCGAAGTTACCACAGTGCTGTGCCCTTTTTCGGCCATGAGAAGACATTCAATGTCAGCTGCAGATGAGAAGGCTGCCATGCTCCCACCTCCATCATCAAAAGCATAGATTAACTCATTTATTACTATGACTGCCTCTGCCGTTGCTCGAGTACCTGTCCTCTGCGGCCATGATCCTCTCCTTCCGCCTTCTGATTCCCAAAAAAAACGCTAAAAAAACTTCGTGTTTTTCCTTCCACAGTCGATCTTTCCCCCTTGATTGAAAAGCACCCTTCCCTGCTTTTCCTGCGTGTTTTTCCTCTTCCTCCTTCCCCTATTTTCCTCATCATCCGTCTATTTTCTTCCTCTGTTCCCGTAATCGTCTCCTTTCGGGCTCTCCTCTGATTAGCCACAGAGTACCCTCTATTTTTCTCCCGATTCCTCTGCGTTCCTTTCTTCTTTCCCCAATTCGATCTCTCATCCTTTTCGAATCTGCTTTTTCCCTCCCAAAATTAGCCTTTTGCTTTTCTTCCCTTTTTAGACCCTGTTTCTCCTCCGTTAAAAAAAACAAGCACTGTCATATGAGCACGGTCCGAACCAAATCTTACAAGATGGTGACCAAAGGGCCAGTCGTCAACCAAATCATTATCCTTTGCATCAAAGCAATTTCTTAGTCACAACAGCATATACCAATGAACTTTGACAAGAAGCAGCAGAACCACGATATGACCAATTGGGTCACAAGTGAAGTTTTCTTCTATATCTTCCTCGGACTACCAGCCAGCCCATTGGAAATGGTGGAATCTAGCTCAAATACAATCCATTCTAAACAGCACAAGCTTGCATAGTTCCCTCTCCATCCAATTAGGGGGCGCACCATGACAAGTAGGGAGGAACAGATACAGGGATGATGTCCCTAATTCATTAAGTTTACTTACATGTATGGCATTCAAAACCAAAATGGCTTCGTTCCCCTGTTCTGAAAGTCTGTCAAGTACTTGATAAGCTTCATCCAGTTGTAGATATAGGAAACATCCTCACAAAGCCCATAATCGGCATATCTTGAAATAAGTGTAGCCCATGAGATTGCATCTCGAGTTACCAGTCTACCAAAATTCCTTATTCTTCTCCGTCTTCGGCATAGAATGAAAGAGCAAACATAACAACTAAGTATGTACAAAGTATCAAATCACACACACGACTTTTGGGTGGTTTACACACCTCAAATGCGCAGCAATACGACATCCACCCCCTCTAATCCTGCGCATCCTCCGGATGGGCCAACTACCCATGATCATTATCATTAAGATCCACAAACAGATCAATCTCTTCATTATGCATTTCCGGTAGATCAACAAGATTATCTGTCATATCATCTGTCTCTTCCATTGGAGTTTCTTGTCGTTGCTCTTCTCTTAAGAATTCTTCCAATGCATAATCCTCATCATCTCTTTTCTTGAAAATCTTGATTCTTTTTCCAGCAATAGGCACTCTAAGCACTATCCCATCCAATTCTGTCAGCTCATATGTTGCATTATCAAAGACATGTCTGACTATGTACGGTCCAAACCATCTTTTCACCATCTTCCGAAGTGCAGTATGCTCATTTTCAAGGCTGCTATCAAAGACCAATACCCAATCTCCCTCTTCTATTGCTCTAGGCCGCAAGCGATGCCTGCTATCAAACCTGTCCTTATTCCTTAGTCTAGCAACCTTCAACCTGTCAATAGCTAGCTGAATATCCTCAGGTCTCCTCTCCAACTGTCGAATCCGAAGAGCTAAGAGCTCTTCTCTCATCAAATCCTCCTGCCAAGGTAAAACTGACCAAGTCAAAGCACAAGTCTCAATCGGCATAACAGGTTTCTGACCATACATCAACTCTACAGGCATATATCCTGTGGTAACACTATGAGTCGTACGATCAGCCCACAAAGCAAATGGTAGAAGTCTTGGCCATTCTCCAATCCGTCCTCTGCATGCTTTGGCTAATGCTTTCACTATCGGCGGATGCCCTCTTTCACTCTTTCCATTTCCCTCTAGATTGTATGCTGTTGTTAGAGCCAACTTGATTCCTAGCTGAGAGAAAAACTCCCTAGCTTCATCTGCATCCAATTCACCGCGATCCGCAGTGATCTTACCCACACAACCATACCTGCAGAAAATTTCCTCCAATAAGAACTTACACACTGCACTAGTGGTCTTCGTTCTCAAAGATCTGCCCTCAACATGATTGGTAAGATCCTCTCTAGCCAAAACAATGTACCTCATCTGCCATAGACCCATAGGCATGGTAACCAAGTCAACTACCCACTTATAATGAATGCATAGCGGATAGGTCGAATGAAGCTCATCTCGATGACACACTACTGAATACATCTGGCAATCTCTGCAAGTCTCAACAAAGTGAGAAACATCTCTATACATGCCTTTCCACCAATATTTCTCCTTGATTTTCTCATAAGTAGCCCACACTCCTCTATGGCCAGCCCAAGGACTCTCATGAAACTCCCTCATCACCTGTAACTGTGTCTCTCTATTGCAGACAACCCGCAAAGGTAATCCGCCTCTTTTCTTCGGATGTTTCCAAAGAAATCCGTCCTTGAGAAAATAACCATAGGCTTTCCTTCTGATCTTCTTGAACTCTTCATCTGTCCATTCATCTCTTTTGCTTAGTGTACTAAGGTACCTGCCAATCTGCAACCAATCTCCAACATAGAGTTCTTCTGTGAAAGCCACAATATCATAGACATGACAAACATGATCAACCATAGTGGCTGAAATTTTTGCATCATCCTCTTCTGCAAGTAGAGTCTCCTCATCATCATATCTGGCTCTAGACAACATATCTGCCACTGGATTATCCTTCCCTGCTATGTGTTTAAATTCCGGATTTAATGACTTGATATATGCAATCCATCTCAGCATAGCTATATCCGGAGTAGAGCAACTCGTGATCATACCAATCAATGGCAAGCAATTTGTCTCTACCACAACTGAAGCTCCAATAAAGTACTCCTTGTCACATTTGAGAGCCGTGACAATCCCCAATAACTCCCTCTTGATTTGCGGATATCTCCTCTGTCTCTCGTTTAGGACTTTCGCCCCAAACCGAATAGCATACCTATTTCCATCTACATCATCTTGACCCATAGCCCAACCTATGCCAATTGGACTAGTGTCAACTGTCAATACAATAGGCCTTCCACAATTATAATCCGCTTTCCTAAGAGTAGGAGCATTCTGCAATAACTTCTTCAATTTCTGCATGGCTCTAGTGTGGCTCTCATCCCAATAGAATTTCTGCCCCTTTCGAAGCAGCTGATACAAACAATCTGCTATGTGTGCAAAATGAGGTATCCAAATCATATAAAACACACAAGCACCAATGAATCTCCGTACCTCTGAAGTAGTAGAACAATACTCTGCAATCTTACCTATAGCATTCACCTTATCAGGTGAGGGTTTTCTGCCATAATATCCACACATATGCCCAACAATGACAACCTCATTCACTCCAAAAACAGATTTTTGCCCTGAAAGTGTCAAGTTTACTTCTTCTAACCTGGCCAAAATCTTCTCACATGCTGAAATATGATCAGTCACAAAGGATCTACATCCCTGCTCATTTAGACTCTCATTCTTCTCTTCTTCTGCACACCCCTTAATGGGCACATCATCCAAGAAAGGCATAGTAAGCTGAGGTATGTAATCACGAAGGACCTTATGCATGGCATTCATCATATGTGCAACAGAATTAGTGGCACCTTGAGGCAAGGTACACATCCTGACAAGCCCAATAGGAGTTCTCATGGTGGTTATGTCCCTGCTTTCCAAAGCCAGCTGAAACTGATCATATCCTAAATACAAATCACCCAAAGAATAGATGGCACGTCCAGCAAATGCCTCTGCAAACTCATCCACAACTGGACCTATACCAACATTCCTGATAGTAACTCTGTTCACTGGCTGCATGTCCTGAATAAATCGGAGAGTACCATTCTTCTTTGGAACTGTAAACCACCTGTTTGAGTATGGTGCAGATGAAGGCTCAAGGATTCCCATCCTAATTTTCTCATTCAATAAATCAATCAGCTTTGGCAAGTGTGCTTTAGGCACTGGAATAGGTCGGAGATTCCATGGAATATGAGGAATAGTAAAAATGACCATAGGAGCAACAATATCAGGATTCACGCATCCAATCTCATGTGGGAAAAAAGAAAATCCCCTTCCATGTCGCTCAAGCATATCCTGAAAGCATTGCTTCTCTATGGGTAGCAAGAAATCACCATTTCCAATTTTCAATTCAGCAAGAGTCTCTGCTGAAAATTTATGACCAATATGCTCTGGATTCCTCAAAATTTGCTGTTTAGCAGCCCTCTCTATTTGCTGATCACTGTCAGGTGGAAGCGGTACAGCAACCGGCTTCACCTTCTTATCCACAGTTTTGTATTTCGTGGCAACCCTGGCTTCATTATGCTCTTCTGCATTACATAAACCTTGCTATAAGTCAGCAATTCTGCACACCAATGGCTGAATATTCTCAGCCCTCTGCTCTATGGACTGCACAGGAACAGCCCCAAACTCTGAATGCTGAAATATTTCAGCAGTAAACTCTGTTGGTTGAAAGTTTCCAGCCCTCTGTCTCTCTGAAAGCTGATCATAACCAGCTGGAAACTCTGTTTTGCTGAATTTCTTCAGCACTCAATACTCTTTGCTGAGTTACCTCAGCCTCTGACTCAATCTGTGACATAAAATCAGCAATTTCATGAAACATGTCCAGGGACTGCACTAATACATTACCGTGACAATTCAGCATATCAGTTTTCAGCATATCTCCCATCTCTGTCATCGTATCTGCACAAATCACACTGTCATACATCCCATCTATGTGCTTATCATCCTCCAAAATTCCTACATTTTTCAAATTTTTCTCCTTCCTGCATATATACTGCCTGGCAGCTCTAGGCAACCTAGAAGTCTTCTGATAACTCATTGAACTGTTTGCTGAAATCCCAACAAAACCGGAGGAGAAAACACCGCTGCCAGGAGGCGAGAACTCCAATCTCCTCTCCTCTGTACCACCGTCGTCTCGCGAAACGGCGGTACCTAATGAAAACCCGAATCCCTCACAGTGGGCAAAGGTGCATCTCTGAGAGTATCTCTGTTTCTAACATGGTTCACGCATACAGTCATAAACTGAACTGCTCTCATACCATCTTTACTGCGAATTCGTGCATAAGCAGATCCATCATCCATGACCTTTGTTTCCATGCGCATCTCTGTAATGAATGGCTGACCAAGAATTATGGGATAAGAGCATGAATCCTGCACAAAGAAATGAAAATCCTCCTCTACATCACCAATAGAAACCCTGACACTAGGACAGGCAGCATACAAATCACCTGCAGTGTTATTGGCGGCTCTCATACGCCACCCATGCTCTACATCCATAGGCCATCTGTTACTCTCATAAACTCCACGAACTATGAGATTAATCTCTGAACCATGATCAACCAATGCAACATAAGGCACCTATTTCTCTCCAATCTTTACCATTGTCTCTGTAGTTGCCCTAGCCCAATGGCTCCGTGAAAAATGACTACACGGTATCATGACAGGCTCATCAATTTCAGCATAATGCATAGGCTGAACCCTCTTCTCTACCTGCGGAAAAACAGAAGCATTATCAACCATAACCTCATCCTCATCCTCATCCAACTCTCCAATCAAAACTCCCTGTGTATCAGTGGTAGACAATGCATGCCTTTTCCTCTTCAGGACTTCCTGAAACTGATCCTGAAACTCTCTTTTTGAAATGCCCAAAATCTCAGAAATAGTGAAAGTCACCTCACTGCCAAGTATCTTATCATTAAAGATTTTCTTCATGTCTGTAGATGTCTCAATATCGGACATCAATCTGAATCCTGGCTGCTTTCTCTCTCTAGGCTCTTGCCTCTTTTCTCTCTTTTGGGCATCCTCCATCTGTCGATCTGGCCCTGGTCTTGAAGACGGTCCTGCAGTAGGTGGAGTAACAAACTCACCCCCTCTAGTCTTCTTAGCTGCACTTGGATTTTCTTCATCCCTCTTACGCTTCTCCTCAACAAGTACATCTGCACCATGAGACTTAGCCAAATAAGCATAAATAGAATACCTATCAACAGGCGAGTCCCAACCTGTCTCTGATCTGATGCTAGAGCCTGCACTAGTCAAAACAGTTTGCTGAATTTTCCCCTTGTTTGCAGTCTCCATAGCATAAGTCCATAGCGCTGACTGAGTCTCTGATCCCTTCTCAATCTGAACTCCATATGCAGAAGCATCACCTCTAGCTGTCACATAAGAAGTACAGCCATGTCCTCCACTAACTTCTTCATTCCACCTTTACCAAAGTTGGTAGCAAGTGGAGCTCCTGTCTCAGTCAACCAAATCTTACCATCTTGCCCCCAATATACCAAATTCCGCCTCCTTGCATCCTGGAAAGAGTCACAATCCCTGCAATGCTAATGGTCCGTACTATCACACCAAATACATCTCCGATCTCTCCTAGGTGCACTAGGAGCACTCCTAGGTGCAGTAGGAGCACTAGAAGAAGTAGTAGGCACAGTAGAAGCAAACTGCTCCTTCAACTTTCCCACCAACTCCGCTTTGACTGACTCCAGTGTCAAATCTGTGATGCCTTTGATTATGTTATCAAGAGAAGTAGGTACCGATGTAGCGGATGGTTTTGGAGCAGAAGGTGTAGGCATCGGTCGTGGAACAGGAGGAATAGGTGGAGTGGCAACAGTAGGCACTGGCATAGGCCAAGAAACTGGCTGAGAAGGAGAAGAAATAACAGGGATAGAAGTAGGCATAGGAGCTGATGATGGTGTAGGTGTCATGGAACCATTCTGTAGACGAGTCTTCCATATCCTCCTCTTGGTCAAAGTCGAGACTGCATCCTGAGCATCCTGCCAATCCGTTTTAAGACCCATAGGCTTCGTGCGATCTTCAAGAAGCTCACCCAATTCTTCTTGAAGAGCAGGATCTGCAGCTTGCAAGAAAAGCTCAACTTTTTCAACATCCAATGCTCTTTGTTCAATGGCATCAAGCTGACTATACCTTTCTTCGAATTCTCGAATCAACTTCGAAGCAGCTAGACCTTTGTTTGGCATGTAGACCCACTATCGGAATGACCGCCGAGTCGCCATACCAAAGTCCTCAAGGAAGTATTCTTCTTTCAAGGCCTTCTTAAAATCTTGCCAATGTATATTTTGAATAAAAAGATCAGTCACTTTTGTCCTCAAAGCAGGTGTGACAAGACGAAGGAAGTACTTACTCATAAGTCCAGCAGGAACTCCAAAAAACCCCATCTTGATCTCATATGTCTTCAAATATGCTGAAACATTACTCCCGTCAAATAGCTTCTTCTCATTTTCAACTGCTTCAATAGCCTTAGTCGCACTGTTTGCATTCTCCTGCTCCGAATAGAGTTGCATTTGCTGAGACAACTGCTATTGATGCAATTGTTGTTGCTGCTGCATATACAATTGTGTTTGCTGATTTTGGAGCTGCATATACATGGACATATTCTGCAAAATCTGCTTTAGATCCTCCGTTGAAGTACTTGACGCAGCAGTCATTGATGCAGCTGAAGTAGACGCAGCTGGAATTGTAGAAGAAGCTGAAATAGAGGCTGAAGTATCTCCCATCCTAAAATTTCTGCGACGCTTTCACGTCGGGTTCACCAAAGATGTCGAAGGGTTTTGAAAGCAATGTCGCAACTTCAGAAGTCCTTGATAAATTTCAGGATAAAAGATTAATCAAGCGTGACATTTACAACCTTGCAGACATGTTCAGATAAATGTGTTGTCCATGTTGTAGCATTTGTTTGTTTCAATACATTCAGATCCTTTTAAGAATCGTCTTTTAATGTGATTGAAATCAGTGGCCTCTGTTTATACAAGAACTGAAGTCTCAAAGTGTTGTTTTTGATATTAATTCTTCAATGGCACTCTTGATGGGCTTAAAGAGAAGTTACAGAGGGCACTTGATAGAAAGTCTCGACTGTTTCTGAGCAATAATCATCAATTAAAATCTCTCATTTTCTCTTGTCATGATATCATTCACAAGAGAAAAATTGTGTCTTCAGATTCCAAAAAGAGGTGTAGAAATCTGTGCTGGTTCTTTGTCTTCTACGACTCCAGTTCTCTGTCAAAAATTGTATGGGGGGGAAAAAAAACACAATTATCCTGAGTGTGGAGGAGAGCGATCCCAAATTGGCAATTCTGCTTTAGTCTGAGCAAGGTTCATTCAACTCCACAAAAGCAACTAGTGGAAGCTTCATACACAATGAAGAAGATGCCAATTCTCTACAGTTCACAAGCTTAGACCAGCAGGGCCTTTCGGAATTCACAAACTCTTCAATTTGATGACATTGTTACAGCTGCTTCAGCCAGTCAAGGAAAACTCCATGGCGTCCGTCGTTACAGCAATTTCAGTCCTCACGCCGCTTCCGTCATCAACTTTGGCTTCTTAATCAGCAACAACATCACCAATTATTCGATCGTCATCTTCTGTTCTCCCTGCGTAGCTCTTGTGGAGCTTCGCCAGAATGCCCTCTTTCCTCCCCAAAATGCTTTTTTTTTTCTCCCATGCCTGGTTCAGAAAGAGAAAAGCTCACACCTTGCATGAATGTTTCCCGTGGCTGTCTCTGAGGTCCTCTCATCTTCGACTGCGGATGTGGATTCCTTTCCCATTCCCCTTCAGAGCTTCTGATTCCACCAAATTTGCCGCAGAACTCCTCGCTTCACTATGCTTCCTTAGTCTCCGTTTTTGTCTTCTCCGCTTCTGAGCCGCCGTGGAGTCTCCGCCTCGTCTTCGTTATCTACGTCTTCTCTCCCTTCGACTTGCCGTCATCTTTTGCAGAGCTCCTTTGCAGTAGCCTCTTTGACTACAAGATGGCCCCTTCAGAACGTTCATCTTAGTCGTCGCCTTTGGCTTTGTCATCGTTGTTTCTTCCCTTTGCTACGTCTTCCTTCATACTACAACAGCTTCATTGTCGGCTTTCGGCGTTACCATCCTTCTCTTCTACTGCGTTCTTCGTTGTCGGCTTCTCCTCCTGGTCACGTCCATGGCTTTGTGTCGGGTGAAAACTACCGAATATGGAAAGGATCAGGGTTGTCTTCTTAATTTGCTGCAGCCTCTTGCCCCTTCTTCCTGTCTTCTACCACCTCCGATGATGCCTTTTCGAGCTCCATGTTTTCTGCTTCTCTCTCACCACAAGAGATGATCAGCCGAGACCTCCTTTTGCATGAAGCCCTTGGCACCGAGACAGTCTCACGGCCCTTTTGCAGCAGAGGTTGGCCTCCCAAGTTAGCACGACCCCGTCTCAGCGTCGTCCGGTTCTTGAAGGAAGCTATGCACACTCAGAAAATCAAGCTCTTATGTCACTTAAAGCTGCCCTATTCTCTGAGAAAACCAAGCTCTGAAGAAGGGAATTGGGATCATCCTGATAAAATCCTACTTCACGTTATCGAAGTTACCACAGTGATGTGCCCTTTTTCGGCCATGAGAAGACATTCAATGTCAGCTGCAGATGAGAAGGCTGCCATGCTCCCACCTCCATCATCAAAAGCATAGATTAACTCATTTATTACTATGACTGCCTCTGCCGTTGCTCGAGTACCTGTCCTCTGCGCCCATGATCCTCTCCTTCCGCCTTTTGATTCCCAAAAAAAACGCTAAAAAAACTTCGTGTTTTTCCTTCCACAGTCGATCTTTCCCCCTTGATTGAAAAGCACCCTTCCCTGTTTTTCCTGCGTGTTTTTCCTCTTCCTCCTTCCCCTATTTTCCTCATCATCCGTCTATTTTCTTCCTCTGTTCCCGTAATCGTCTCCTTTCGGGCTCTCCTCTGATTAGCCACAGAGTACCCTCTATTTTTCTCCCGATTCCTCTGCGTTCCTTTCTTCTTTCCCCAATTCGATCTCTCATCCTTTTCGAATCTGCTTTTTCCCTCCCAAAATTAGCCTTTTGCTTTTCTTCCCTTTTTAGACCCTGTTCCTCCTCCGTTAAAAAAAACAAGCACTATCATATGAGCACGGTCCGAACCAAATCTTACAAGATGGTGACCAAAGGGCCAGTCGTCAACCAAATCATTATCCTTTGCATCAAAGCAATTTCTTAGTCACAACAGCACATACCAATGAACTTTGACAAGAAGCAGCAGAACCACGATATGACCAATTGGGTCACAAGTGAAGTTTTCTTCTATATCTTCCTCGGACTACCAGCCAGCCCATTGGAAATGGTGGAATCTAGCTCAAATACAGTCCATTCTAAACAGCACAAGCTTGCATAGTTCCCTCTCCATCCAATTAGGGGGCGCACCATGACAAGTAGGGAGGAACAGATACAGGGATGATGTCCCTAATTCATTAAGTTTACCTACATGTATGGCATTCAAAACCAAACTGGCTTCGTTCCCCTGTTCTGAAAGTCTGTCAAGTACTTGATAAGCTTCATCCAGTTGTAGATATAGGAAACATCCTCACAAAGCCCATAATCGGCATATCTTGAAATAAGTGTAGCCCATGAGATTGCATCTCGAGTTACCAGTCTACCAAAATTCCTTATTCTTCTCCGTCTTCGGCATAGAATGAAAGAGCAAACATAACAACTAAGTATGTACAAAGTATCAAATCACACACATGACTTTTGGGTGGTTTACACACCTCGAATGCGCAGCAATACGACAACGAGTCCATGATGCTGAAACCTCTAACTTAAGATCCGTAACAAGAGGCCAAAAGGCTAAAGAGGTTGATAAAGATAATGCAAAACCGGTTGAGGCAAACCCTAAACAAGGGGATAAGGGGACGCAAGTCCAGAGTCCTAGCATGGAAGGGGGACCGCTAAGGCCGGTTGACAAGAAAGTTGACCCTAAGAAGGATGAGGAAGTGCCAAGAAAGAAGGAAAGAGCCAAGAAAGAAGCACCAAAGCCTGTCCAAAGACCAAAAGAGAGGATGGTTTGGCGAGAAAAGAGGGCTTTGGCTACTTATCATGACTTTGATTTAGCGAGTTCTCTTTGTGAAGTTAAACTAGATGTAAACCTCTTGCAATTGATCAAATTATCTCCAGGAGTACGCAAGGAATTTAAGAAGATCGTGTGTATTGGCTATATTGTAGAACCTTTGGGCATAGCACGAGTAGGGGAAGATTGGTTTGACCATGCTGAAAAGAACTGCCATAGGGTTCCAGCTTATGTGGATGCAATATTTGTGGAACATGCCATTGTAGACACTGGGTCCTCTATCAATATCATGAGTTCAGAATTGATGGAGAGACTGGGTCTAGGCATCCAAAAAGATAGCTCCACCCTCCTTAGAATGGCTGATGATAGTCTAAGACAACCAGAAGGTTGTGTTACTAAGGTCCATGTTATAGTTGCGAGTGTAGAATGTTTCTTGGACTTTAGGGTGATAAGATTTGCAGGACGTCCTAGCTATTGAATCTTGCTAGGGAGGCCTTGGATCTTATGAACAGACTATCAAGTCGATATACCCACCGGTCGAGTGGTTCTAGGTAGAGGTGCTAATCAAGTAATAGTCGATGCTTACCCTGAGTCTCCTCAGAGTGAGAGAGCTCCTTTATCCTCTACTGAATTAGAGACAGCAGACAATCCATCTGGTAGTGAGACATCATCCAGTGATGAGTCTAGAGAGGGGTCCACTACAGAGGACATTTATCAGATAACTTTAAACGAGCCGATAGAGCCGCAAGATAGGATAAGAGATGCGGATGTGATTGAGTTGGACCTTGGCACGCTGAATGATTCGCGGCCAATTAAATTAGGTTCCATGCTTAGTTCATCAGAAAGGGAGGACTATGTGTCCTTGATTCAAGAGTTCCGCAATATCTTTGCTTGGAGTTATGATGAGTTGAGAGGCATTCCTTCCAGCCTAGCTATTCATACTATTCCTATAAAAGATGGCAGTCGTCCTATGCGTCAGAAGGTAAGGCGTATGCCTTTTGAATTGAGGGACGGTCTGTTTGAGGAGCTACAGAAGTTAAGGAAAGCTGGTTTAATCTTTCCTATACAACACACAGAATGGTGTTCACTAGTTGTTATCAGGAAGAAGAAAAATAACCAGATCCAATTATGTGTGGATTTTAGAGAGCTGAATAAGCAAACAGTTAAAGATTACTACCCGTTGCCGTTTATTGACCAGATTTTGGATCAATTATCGGGTAGGGAAATATATTCGTTCATGGATTGCTTTGCAGGATACAACCAGATGGCAATTGCAGAAGAGGACAAGTTGAAAACAACTTTTATTACGGTCTTTGGTACTTTTGCGCACCATGTGATGGCCTTTGGTTTGTGCAATACACCTGGATCATGGCAACAAATAGTAGACAAGACCTTTGGTGACATCTCCCCAGATGAGTTGAAAGTTTTTTTATTGATGACCTGGGGGCAGCCACTGTAAGGGAAAGGATGTTGATTATTTTAAGAAAGTGCTTTAAGCGTTGCAGACAATTTTGCATCGCTCTTAACCCATGGAAGTGTGTGTTTGGAGTGCCTTATGGGCTATTGTTGGGCCATGTGGTCAGTTCCGTGGGAATAACAACAACTGACCCTGAAAAGATCAAGGTTATAGTTGCTATGAGTCCACCACGCACTCCAAAAGAGGTTCATAGCTTTCTGTCGTCGATAGGGTACTATCGGAGATTTATAAATGCCTTAGCAGAAAGAACGTTGCCATTAATGAATTTATTATCCTTTACTGTTCATTTGAATGGAGTGACCCTTGTAAGTTAGCTTTTGAGGATGTGAAACAGGAACTAGTAAAAGCACCCATTTTAAAAATACCTAAAAGAGGTGAGGTATTCTATATATTTTCAGCAGCCACCATGCATAGTATCAGCTGGGCTGTTTAGCCCAAATTTGGGAGGAAAAGTGGTATCATATGATAGCTTTTGCTAGTCGAAAATTGGGCATTTCAGAGATCAATTATACCTACATGGAGAAGTTGTGTCTTGCGATGGTCTTTGGGACTAAGAAATTCAAGCACTACATCCTCTATGAAAAGGTAGTGTTTTATACGAAGGTGGAAGGGCTTAGATTGCTTATGAATAAGCTACAGTCGCCTGATCGTTTGGCAAAGTGCTTAATCGCTTTGCAGGAGTTTGATTATGAGATTAAGAGTAAGCCACCGAGGCTGTAGGGTATTGTAGAATGCCTTGTGGATTTCGAGGAGCCAAAAGAGACTTTGGCTGAAGGAAGCGACATTGCAGAAATGTTTAAAATTGATACAGCTTCTATCCCATCTTGGTATGCTGCTATTACGCATTATCTATCAACAGGAGAGACGGGAGCTGGTCTATCAAAAGCTGAAAAGAGGAAAATCAAACAACAGGCTTTGAAGTTTTCCTTGATCGCAGGAACACTATATCGGCAGGGTGTTGATGATATCTACTGACGATGTGTGATGCCTGACGAGGTTCCTTTTATCTTGGAAGAGTGCCATGACTCTGCATGTGGAGGGCACTTCACTAGATGGTTGACGGCGCAGAAAGCTTTACGAGCTGGATATTGGTGGCCATCCATCTTCCAAGATTCCTCTGAGTATGTTAAGTGATGTGATACCTGTCAAAGACATGACAGCAGAGAGAATAGGAAATGCCCACTTATGCCTATCATGGCTATCCTTCCATTTGAGAAGTGGGGCATTGATTTTGTGGGTCCTATTACCCCATCGTCTACTACTCAGAAGAGGTATATTATAGTAGCAATTGATTATTTTACAAAATGGTCAGAAGCGCGGGCGATGAGGCAGGACAATGCAAAAGAGACTGCAAGTTTCCTTTTAGAGCAAATTATCTACCATTTCGGTCCACCAAAAGAACTAGTATCAGACTGTGGAACCCATTTTTTGAACAAAGTGATTAAAAGCTTGACTGAAGCTTGGCAAATCAAGCACAATAAAATGAATCCTTATAATCCGAAAGCAAATGGGCAAGTTGAAAGTACTAATAAACAGCTTGTGGGGATCTTGTCTAAAATAGTCTCTGAGAAGAAACGAGACTGGGACAGGAAGTTGTATGTGGCAGTATAGGCGTATAATACAACGTTCAAGCGAGCTACCAGCCATACTCCATTTAAATTGGTTTATGGGGAAGAGTGTGTGTTACCCCTCGAGATTGAGTTGCCAACCATACGGTTTGCAATTAACCACTCTTTGGGAGATAAGGATTCCCTTTTTGAACGTTTCACGACCATAGCCCACCTGGATGAGCTGAAATTGCAGAGCTTATTACACCATGAGGTAGCCAAACGTCGGATGAAGCAGTTGCACGACCTTAAAGCCAAGAAATATACTTTTAAAAAAAGGGCAATTAGTCATATATTATGATGCGCGTAGGGAGTTGTTTCCAGGGAAGCTGGAACCTAAATGGGATGGCCCCTACAAGATTGTTAGGATAGGGAAAAATAGGTCTACGTCTCTATTAGCTGATCTACAGGGATTAGAGTTTAAAAATAATGTTAATCTTAATAAGATTAAACCTTATTATTTCTAAGTATGCTAATACAGGAAAATGCATTGCACGTCCATGCTGGGGATGATTTGAGACCTGCAAAAGAGCTTAAAGCCAATTGATGGGGCGGTTAATTCCTTATTTGGAGCACCCATATTTGGAGCAGTCTTATCATCAGGTGAAACTTATCTGGTGGAGCAAACGATACAATGTGATTGAGCAAGAAGACGGAACCTTTGTGTGGGAGATCAAAGTCTTTTTCCATCACTGCTTACGACTATTGACAAGTATCCCTGTTGAGTTCAATGAAGAAGGTGGGATGGAGCCGTCAGTTCATCCTCTCAACATGCTAAACTTTGATTACCATAATTACAAATAGAGGAGTTCGTGATGGTAGTCTGTGTAAACCCATTGTGGACGTATACATTATATTTTGACGGAGCATCCAGGAGCCCTAATAAAAAAGGGAGTGTTTGAATAGTAATTCGAGATCCCCGACGTAGAGTTACGATGAAGTTAGCTGCTTATCTCGAGGCAGGATTCACTAACAATATGGCGGAGTATAAAGCCTTGATTATGGGATTGCATATTGCCAAACGAGGTGGTATTCAGCAGTTGTTAGTAAAAGGGGATTCCCAATTGATCCTGAATCAGCTACATGGGACATACATAGTGAGGAATCCCATCCTTTGTATGTATCATCGAACTACTATGACCCTACTTGAGGAGTTTGAGAGAGTCTCTTTTCAGCTGATTCCACGTTACTGGAATCAGTTTGTGGATTCTTTGGCAAATCTTGCTTATGAAGAAGACCTTTTCTTTAACTGTGGTCCTAGTCTGGATATTGTTATCAATGATGAAACAGGACCCGGTCACTTGTGGGGTATGTTATCAGAGCATGTGATATATGGCAGACGATGGTTGATATGGGTGATGCAGAGAGTAGCCGAGACCAATCTACCATTGTTATCCTGGACCCATAGGCTGATTAGACAATATATTATGCATACGCCTCTTGCTATATATACAGGAGGGATGGGTCATAACCTTATGCATTTAGTTTAGGGCTACGATCCCTGGGTTTTCCTCCTTGGAAAGGCGCTTATTATTGTATATCTGTACTATTTTGGGGAGGGATGTGTAGGTGCTATTTTGTTTTATTTCATTAGTCCAAGAGGGCCCGTTTTGCGAGGTTTTGAATGTTTTATTTCATTAGGCCAAGAGGGCTGATTAGGTTTTGTGGTGAAGTGCTTTATTTCATTAGGCCAAGAGGGCCGATTAGGTTTTGTGGTGAAGTGCTTTATTTCGTTAGGCCAAGAGGGGCAGTTGTCTGTTTAGTGCAGGTACTATTTATGGTTCCTTGTTTTAGTTTTGTGCTAGACACGTTCGAAGAAGAGCTTGGAAGGAGCCGTTGTTGCGTGGAAGCTTCTCGTGGCCCTACCCAGGTGATATCTCTCCTTTATGAGTACCGTGTTCTTCTGCTACATGTGTTTGTGTACTTGTAGGGGATTTTCTTTTCTTGTTGGGGACCGGAGTCCAAGGCATGAAGTCCCAGGTTTAGGTTGGGTATGTCTGGGGGAGGTCTGAGTAGTCGTTGCCTCCTGTAAAGACATTGCCAAGCATTGAAAGACCTGTTTTAGAAGGGAGTTCTAGTGACCCTGTTCTACTAACCTGCTAGGCGGCCGTTCTAGGAGTTCTTGCTCAGTTGTGAGGTAGTTAGAGAAGCTTGTAGAAGAAAAATGATGATGATAAAGAGGAAAGAAACCTTGAATATCTTAAAGGCGATCAATATATACAGAGGTGTGTAAAAATGGGTTCTAACCCCTATGCAAGTAGAGAAGAAAAGAAAGGAAAATTTATAAGCAGTTGATCATCGTCTTGCGAAGACCTGGTAGGTTCCTGGGGATGAGTCCGACCCAGGGCCGATGACTTGTTTTCCTAGGGGTGGCATCGTGCTGGAAAAGAAGAAATTAAGGAAGGTTGGAGCAAAAATAAAAGTGAGCATCAGAAAAGGATTAAGTGTCGCCTTGCGAGGGCTTGGTAGGTTCTTGGGTACCGAGACAGGACCTGAGGCCGATGCCCTGTTCTCCTTGGGTCACTATGCTTAGCTCCCTCCTTTTTACATGCCCGAGTATGTCAATAAAATAAAACCCTGGAAGAAGAAATGTGCTAAAAGAAAATACTCCTTGATCAAGCTATAGGAGTCCTCGCCTAGTAGGAGTTCCTGGTTGTGTTGTCCTTAGTTAGGTAGGTAGTTCAGACCACCACTTAGGGTAACCTCTTTGACAGTTCTTTTTAGTTTGGCCATGTTGGAGCAATTGGTTAGTGACTAGTTTCGGACCTTCTATCAAATTATGCTAGGCCTACTCCTTGTGGATGTTATGCCTTGGTTTTTTCAGGGGGTAGGGAGAGCATTGTGATGTGTTTAGTATGTATTTCTTTTGTATCAGCTTAATGTTTCCTTTGGTTGTTTTTGTGCAGATCTACTGTGGGATTCGACGGGCTGAGTCCCCCTATCCCGTGGTCGCCAATGAGATCAGAGTTTTGATGCCGAGAAGTGCTTAAAAATAGCTAAAATTTACGAATATCAAGGGAAAAATATTCAACGTCAAAGGTGGCGGCTCCAGCTAGGACGATTTTAAGCGTCAAGTGCTTAAAAGGTGCCGGAGCGACACTTGTTGATTTTTGATAATTTTTCATATTGACGTGCGGGTTGTCAGGAGTTGCCAACCAATGCGTGATGTCAAGCCGGATGCCCAGGATTTTTCAGAACTCGATTTGGACACCGGACGGGGAAATGGCCAACAAATGGGCAAGATTTGAAGAGGTGGACTTATTTTTGGCCAAATGGTCATGACCTTTGGGGAGGGGACGTAGCATTTTATGAAACATGAAATCGTGGGCATTTGGATGGGGAAAAAAACGTGGAGAGAAGGCGCCTGCATCACGCTGAAAAATGCGCCCACATGTTGATGATGGATCCTCCTGCCTATGAGCAACCTACCCAAGTGATTATGGGGCTTGATTCCCTCCTGGGCTGTTCTTGTGTGGAAGAAGACAATGAAGAATGATGGAGGAAAGCTTGTCCGGATGAGACCAGATTGCTTCCGGATGGATGAAGACATGAAGAGTGCTGTTCTTGAAGATGCTGAGCATTAAATGCATGCTGGAAATCAGTCCCATAATCAAGACCAAGAAACCGAGACCTGAAAATAAGCGGCAATGTTATTTATATAAAGAAAAATGATCTTTTTATGCTATTTGCTTTATGAAACCTTGTTCATATGGGATGAAAGTTCATTATGATATTGTGTGCCATTATTTTCAATTATTTGCAACCTGAAAATCAGAAAATATAATGCTACATGGCCGGAATTAGTGTTAAAATGCATGGAAAACATACGTTTTAAGGGTAAATTTGGGTTTTTTGCTATATAAATGAGAAATATGATATGTCACACCAACTAAATCTGAGTTTTTACTATCAATGAACCTAAGGGACACAACCCACAATCAATTCTCATTTTCAGTCATTATTTATTAAAGAAAAATAGGAAAAAATACCCAAAAATAGAAAAAATGGATTTAAAATTAGGAAAAAATAGAAAACGGGCTGAGGAAAATTAGAAAAAATTATATCAATGTTTGTGCAATGTATAACGATGGAAAAGTATGAGGTTGGCGTCTGTTTGTCCTCATTTCTATATTTTGTGCGTATTTATCGTTCTTTTGAAATGGAGAAATGCATAGAAACCCTATCTGACCAATCAATGATGCAAAATACTAAGAGTTGGATGAGGAGGGGCTAAAATGCTGAAAGATAAAGAAAAGGTTTGATTTATGCATTGCACTTGGTAAATAGGAAATGGTTTAAATAAAGAGTATGGTAGCATGGGCATATGGCTCGGTGCCTCCTTTCAATGCAGCACACGCTAGTAAAATTCATGGAAAGAGTGCTTTATGCATTATGCACAATGCTGATTTGTCTTTTGTTTGAGCACATATCCATACACGATTTACATTAAGCATAATAATTAAAAGGTATCAGAAAAACCTCCTAGATGCATGGCACTTGTTTTCCTTAGGTTGTGACCAACGATGAGCGTGAGAGGATGTCCTAAGCTATAGGTTAGTCGTTGGGTCCTAAGGAGAAAGTATAGTGAGGAATGGTACATCCTGGAACGTAAAATATTGGTACCTTGAGAGGAGTTTGTGCTCGTTTGTGTTATATGTTTAGCAGCGCATCAAAGGGCCAATCCCTGCGATGTAGGAGAGCTGCAGTGGGGCTCCGACTATTAGTCGGTGGAGTGCCTCCTATGTGTGTGATCATGGCATTGCCAATGTGTAAGGGTTCTCCCTCTGAGGAGTTTTAGGGAAACGTTGGACTATAAACTATAAACGCAGGAATTAAGCTTTAGGGCAGTTTGTCCTTCAGCCTTAGATTGACGCTCCTGGTCCGCGAGGCCGTGAGGGTGTTTGTGTGTCATGAGCATGAGGTCCAGCTAGTGCTATAGCCAATGCCGACCCATTTCGGGTCCCATCAGAGAGAGAGAGTGTGTGTGTGTGTGTGAGTGTGAGATTGAGGAAGAGAGAGTTAGTGAGGGGTGAGAGACAAGGAGAATGAAACCTCTAGCCTCCTATCTAGTACTCTCCCATATCCACCATGCTTTCTCTAACAATATGAGGGCCATAGAGGGTTGATGGGCAATGAAGTTCTCACTTGGATTTTGGGGCTAAAGCTCACGACCTTCTTGGTAGAAGGCATGTGAATATATGCTTGATACAACAGTTTCTTTTCAATCCGTGTGAGTAACTAGGTGAGAGCCAGTCTATGATACATTCATTGAAGCTCTTGAAAGAAAAAGAGTGTGCCCAATGGTCCCAACGTATTGAGTGTATAGCACAACACACTTATACCTAGTCAAAAAAGATATAGTTAAAGCAAAGGCTACATGGTGCATGGTACAAAAATCAAAGCATTAGTGAAAATATTGCAAAGATTAAGTAGATTGTAGATTATCTTTCTTTGATTAATGCATGTGCTGATGACTATGACTTGGTTTTTCTTAGCTTAAATGGATTGGTCCTACATACAAGTCATTGGAAACTTCTACTTCTAGAAAAGGTGGTTCTACATCTAACTTTGAGAAGTTGATTGCTTTGTTTCTTACATAAGATATAAAATGTGGACTTGGTGCATCCAACAGTGGCCAAAATATTAACAATAAGACAATGTATTTTATTATTAAAGAGAATGTGGTAGTCCTTGAAGGGGTAGAAGATTTTCTTATGGTCATGGAGATGCATTTGCTTATGGTCATAACTCTTCTAGATATAGATATTTCATGCCTAAAAGCAAGGATAGATCCTTCTCTAGAGGTAGACGATGGTGTAGTCCTCATAGAGATGATGCATGCCATTATTGTGGATAGTTGGGTCACTAAGTAGAATACTATGGCTAGACATCATGAATGGACTTAGTATATTTATCATATAGGTGGTTATGGAGGTACATGTTATATTTCTAATGGTGGATAAGCTAGAGGACATTTGTTTGTCATCAAGCATGTACTTGGTAGTTTGCCTCATCCACCTAGTTATGAGGATTTCTTTTTGGGTTCAAGAGCTATGAACCACATGATACATCATGAAATATGCTTTGATAGGAAGAAGGAAATACAAAGGGAGGAGTGCATAGTCACTAAGGATGATAGTCTACATAAAATTACACATATCAGTAGTGTTCCATTGTTCACAAGAGATAATATTGAGAATAAACTAGGAGATGTATTGCATGTGCCTACTATCATAAATAATCTTGTTTTTGTTAAATAAATGGTTGATCAAAGATCGCAAGTTAGTTTTAATAAGTATGGTTGTTTTATTGAGTTAGAAATGGAAAACCTAGTAGATTGATTGCAAAAGGACAAAAGAAAGACACATTCTCTAGATTGGATGGTGGCAGTGTCATTGTACAAAGCTCTATATATGAGGAGACAAGATATGGACTAGAGTGGAATTATGGCATAGAAAAATTGGATGTATAAAGTTGCAAATATTGAAACAAATTCCAGTTCTACATCACTCTCATTGATGATTTTAGATGAATGACTTCGGTTTACTTTCTATAGCATAAAAGTTAGGCATTTGAGAAGTTTTTGAACATTAAGGAAATGGCAAAAAGTATTTTAAGTCATACATGAAATACCTAAGATTAAATAACTAGGGTAAATATATATCTAATTATTTTTTCTAGTACTAGAGAGACCATGGGATCAAAAGATAGATTACGTGTTACCATATACCATAGTAAAATGGTATATGAGAAAGGAAAAATCAAATTAGTGTTGAAGTTGCAAGAGCCATGATGAATCAAATGTATATGTTATTGACTTATTGGACTCAAGAAGTATAGACTACAATCCACATTATGAACATGACACTTATAGCACTTAGACATCATGTGTCACCTTATGAGAAAATGTATGGAAAAAAACCTATAGTTGCATACTTTAAGATGTTTGGTTGTATATGATTTGTGCATGTTTCTGATGATTTGAGAAGGAAGATTGAGCCAAAGGTAGTCAAATGCATCTTGCTTGTTTATCTTTATACAAAAAAGGAATATAAGCGCTATGACCTAGTTATTAAATCGGTCTACGTAAGCAAGGATGTGAGATTTAGTGAGTATGAGTTATGGTATAGACCTAAGGCTACAGTCGATATGGATTCTTATAGAAGAAATGATGATGAGGGATATGAGAAGAAAGTTGCAACAAACAATGCTCATGGAAAGCAACACATTGAGGATATATCTAGTCCCTAAGTTAATTCAAAAAGGAGTGGAAGTGTTAGGTCATGGAGTGGTAGGTTGAGACCATACAAAAGAGGGTTGAAATTGCAAAATAAAAAAGGACAATTAGAGAAAGTTTATAAGATGAATCATTGGATGATGGGTTTGGGACACCTCATGTTAATAATCTATGTATGAAAAGTATAGGGAAGTATATACCACCATACGCAAGAGAAATGGAGACACCATCTAAAGCACCCTCAATTGAAAATATCGGAATTAGTAAGATATCTAGTTGAAAGAGTGACACACAATGGTTAAATAAAAATACATAATGCTTATACAGTTTCTCATATAAAATGCTTAGAGCTAACATACTTTGATAAACTACTTGAAAGCAAAGAAATATGCCAAAAAGAATTCAATTGTGCAAAGAAAATACTCTTTGGAAATGTTGGAAAAGTATGGGATGAGTGCATGTAAGCTAGTTGATATACCATTGGACCAAAACATTAAGATAGATGATGAAGGGAATTATGTTGAGGACATTACTATGTTCAGAAAGATGGTTGGTAGTATGATCTAGTTAATGATAATAAGACTTGATTTGCATTATGTAGTTGAAGTGTGAAGTGAGCTCATGCAAAAGCCTTGAAAATCACACATGGATGCAGTTAGAAGTGTGATAAGATATGTGAAGAAGATAAAGAATTATGGCTTGTTCTATGAGAAAGAAGACAATTAAGTATAACTTGTTCTATGAAAAAAAAGACAATGAATTATGGATTATTGTATGAGAAAGAAATCAAGCTATACTTATGGATGATAAAGACAATATAAGGATGTAGATTGGAAACAAAGTTTCATGGATAGGAGATGTATTGGTGGATATGCTTTCTCACTTGATTGAACCATGGTAAGTTGGAGTAGCAAGAAACAACCTACAATAGCATTATTACGCACTGAAGTAGAGTATAGAGAAGTAGCATTGGAAGCTTGGGAGTAAACATGGCTAGCAATACTTCTATGTTACATGGGGATTGATACAGATATAGAATTTGTTACATAATTTGATAAAATAATAGCATTATGCTTGGAGAGAACCTAGTCTATCATGCTAGAACAAAACGTATTGAAGTAATCATCACTTTATTAGAGAGAAATTCATGGATGAAGAGGTAAACTTGGGACATATTAAAACCAACAACCGAATCACAGATATCTTTACCCCATCTTTACCAAAGCTTTAGGTAATTATAAATTTAATTATTTTAGAAGTGTACTTTGAGTATTAGGTTCGTAAGATTTTTTCAGTTTTAGGGGAGTGTTGAGAAATATATCTTATCTTATGGTCATAGCCTATGTATGCATCAAATAGAGGGAGACTGCATGTAAGGGGACTTTGAGTCAAAAGAGAATTTATCCACTTTTAGAGATACCCATTATACAGAACAAGAGATGCAAAAAAAAGAGGATGAAGGAAGAAGAAGAAGAAGATGGACTGAGTCTCTATATCTCTTACCTATCTGTCTTATATTGCATCTCTACCTTGAATCCTTTCAATGAATACTAACAAGAATGAGCTTTGGTCTTATGCTATACAAATAGATAAAAAAGCAAGAAAAAATGTAGATTTGTCAAATGATGGGTTGGAATTATCATAGAAATTTGTTTCCATGTATGTGTATATTACTAAAAGTCAAAATACCAAGGTTGTTATGGAAGAAAAATAGAAAGAGGATGATGATAATGAAGAGACACTAAAAAGGATAGCCAATGGAATTCTAAATCTTGATCCTCATTAGTATATGCCTCATGCAAGTTCTAATGTAACCATGGAAAATATATCAAAAGGAAAGAATCAAGACCAAAACAAAGCTAGATCCAATAATCTAGTTTACAAACTACAGCTTGATATTGAGATAGCTATAGATTTGAAAAAAGTCTTAGAAAGAGGATTCTAAATAGTAAAGGCGTGAAGATCTTGGGATTTTAAAGAGATAATTCTATAACGAATCCATAGATAATTCCATATTTCGAAATTTGGGAATTCCCCATCAATATGGGAATTCCAAATCAAAATGGATTTCGTGAATTTTGGAAATTTTATTAATTTGAAACTTGGTGCAATGGAACATATTATTTCTTATGGTTGTTTCCAAGAGATTGAAAAAAACTCAAAAATGTGGTGTTAATAAACACCTTAGTTTTAATATGCTTGAATATATTCAAGGGAAATTCTTCATGGGTGAATTTTAAAAATTTTGGGAGATTTTGTACTTATCTTCATCCCGGAGAAGACAATGCTATCTATTATTCCCCGTTGTTTAGGATCTTTTTTGTTGCACATCAAATATTTATCCTAACAATTAAGATAGACCTCTACATCTATAGAATTTTGACGACTACAAACTGATGCCTAATATTGTATACATACCTTGTTGTAGTTTTTGGAGTCTCTATTTGTATCCATCTCCCTTTGTGCAACACCAAGCCATATTGGATATACTAGATTTGAAGGCCTAACAAGCACAAAGTCATCTTTCTTAACATTAAGCATTGGTGCAAATGCATGTTTGGGTTATTTGTTGAGTGGACCAGATAAATAGTCTTTGTGATCTCCATAAGAAAATATTTAATCAAATGATCAAAAACTTTATTTCATGCATTTCACATGACAGCAAGGATAAAGATATTTTATGAGAAACATTGACCTTGTGCTTAAATGTTGGAATCACAAGGACCTCCAAAGAATAGGAGATTTCATTACATGAAGGTATAAAGATTGAGGAAAAGCTATTTGAGAAGGAAAGATAATTTTTATCATCATTAAATAGTTATAAGACTTATAGTACCTACTTGTTCATAATAGTAAAATGTATCATATTGCATTTTGTCTTTATATTATACTATTTTAGTTTAAATCATGTTATATTAATATATCGTACTATGTGCATATCATGGAATATAGTATCAAAATATACTTAAAAATATTTAAAATATATATTTTAATTCACTTTTATTATATTTAATAACTATAACTAAAATACATTAAATTATATTTTGTAAGATTATGTATATTTAATGTGACTAATGTGTAATGTGTAATGTGTAATATATAATGTCATTGAGGATTTTGAAGCCACCTTAGTTACAGTTCGAGAGTAGAATCTCTAGTAGGGTAGGATAGAGAGTGTGTAGGCAATATCTCTAGTTGTGGAAATAGGGGGAGTATCCCAATTGTGGGTTCTTAGAGGGGAGTCTAGGAGAAATGTCCCCAGTGGGGGGTCCGAGGGGTAGCATCCCCCAGTGGGGTTTTGGGGATAGTGCCCTAGTGGGAGTTTAGGGGCAATGCTCCTTGTGGGGGATTCGTGAGATAGCATATCCTGGTGTAGATCTGGGGACAAGACCCCTAGACCTGTGGGGTCCGACACAGGGGATAGTGTCCCTCCATGGGAGTCCAGGTGCAATGTTCCCATAGCGGGGGTTAGGGGGGGCAACAGCATCCCCAATGGGGGTTTGTGGGCAACGCCCCTCCTAACTCTGAGGTCTGGCGACAATGCCCCTAGCTAGGACGGTATAGCCATTATGTGATTTTAAAAAAAATAGAGATCTAAATATTTTTTAAAAATTAATAAATATTTTCTACTAATGCACACTCTCTCTCTTGATCAATTCAATCCATGCAATTACTACAAATCACACTACTAATATTTCATATGATCAGTATAGAATGATATTAAGAGCATTATCTAAATAAGAATCACATATGAAAATTAAATGCAATCTTTACTTTTGTAGGAATGAGATTAGGCACTTACTCTCTTGGAAACTCAATGTATTTTTCTTCTTCTCAATTACTTGATTGATCTCTTGGAGTGCTTATATTTTTTTATGCTCACTACCTTGCAAATGATGGATTCCTTACTCTGAATATGAAAAACATGATTTTGTGTAATATTGAAAATACTCTCTTTGTTGTGAATATGAAATATATGATTTGTGTAATGCTAAAAAAACTCTCTTGGATGTGAATATGAAATAAATGATTTGTGCAATGCTTTCATCAATGAGTGCTTTTAAAATATTAATATATCTTTCTATTGTGTGATGCTATATATCTTAAGGTTTTTCCTCAAGGCTAAATCTAGCCTTGAGTATTTTCTCAAGTTCTTATGCATCGTATTATCCTTTACTACATAGCACTCTCTATTATACTATATTTTTATAGTAAAAGCATTTCCATAATATTTAATCATTATATTCTTTACGATTTTGCAATAAGCATATGGCCAAACAATACTTACCAATACTCAATAAAGCATATTACATGGAATGAAATATATGATTTTTCCATAGGATGAAATCTTATCTTCTAATACCACATATCATGATCTTTCATCAGTCTATAGATTAGACCATATGGTTAAAAGAAATTTGCAATATAAGTACTTTTTGTTATTTTATCCAATACAATATGAGATTTGGCCATGTGGCCAAATATTTTATTATAATATAATATGTAATTTCTATTATTTTTTCCAATATACTATGAGATTTAGCCATGTGGCCAAATGTTCTCCTTAAGCTATCTCTTGCCCAAAACAAGAACTCTTCCAAAATCACAATATCTTGCAATAAATCGACCACTTTGTTCATTCTACTACAAGAATGATATTTCACCATTTGGTTAGATGCTTTCTTGCATTATCAACCCTTACTTCCAATAGGGAAGACTATTTTTTACTTAGAATTCATTACTTTCTATAATTTGGCCATGTGGTCAAATATTGTCTTGCAACAAACAAATGACTTTTTTGGGAATTAATCCTAAAAATTTAAGACTATATCTATAGTAGGTTCGATCACACAAATTTTGGGTATACTAGATTTGGCTGCATGGCAAAATCTTCTAAGACAAACATCTTTTATATTATCTCAAAAAAGGAAGACATATTCTACTTGGAACTCCTTAATTACCCACTATATTTATAAGAAGTTTGGCCATGTGGTCAAAACTTGTCATGCAACAATTGAACCACTTTGTTTCTATAAACCATTTGTTTTATTTTAATTTTTCATAACTTCATATCTATATGTTCATATACAAATATCATATCAATTTTTCACAAATTAGCCACTTCGTCCATTCCACTACAAAATAAAAATTGGCCATATGGTCAAATCTTTCATTTTGTTATTAATGCTAGCATCCAAAACTTCCACAAAGTATAGTTTGTACCATTTAACTTATGTTCATTGAAGGTTGCTGGATGAATCCTTAGTGTTGTTTGAATTGTTGGTACAGTAGTAGCAACACTTGATGTGCCAACACCACTACGTGATGCAGTAGTCAATATTTCTCCTCTTCACTATTGAAGCCCTTTTCTCTCACATACTCTTTACTCAGAATCCCCTGGGTTTTGATACTATGTAGAAACTATAGGGCACAATGGAGAGAATCTGAGCTAGGAGTAGTGAACACACAACAAATATGAGAATTTTGATACTATGTATTCACTACAAGTGGGTTCTTGATTTGATTACTATGGATGTTGGTTTGTGGTAGATGTGTTACATTGTTTTGGCACTAGAAGATCTCACAAATCAAGTGGAAGGAAGAGCATTGAGGATGAAGACTACTTCAATGGTTTATAAGTTTTTGCTAGAGAATGTTATTTGCAGGTATGGTTACATTGGAAAAATTATAGCAGATAGAGGTGAGTTAGATGTTGATGAGGCTCGGGAGTCTTAGCATTAATCTTGCTTTGACTTCAACATATAATCCAGAAGGTAACGGGAAGAGTGAGAGAGGCCATCTGCCAATTGTGAAAGCCTTGGCCAAAGCATGTGGTGAATGGCCTAGATTGTTGTCTTACGCCTTATGGAATGATTGCACTACCCATCATGTGACTACAAGTTATATGCAAACTGAGTTTATGTATGGAAAGAAACCAGTTATGCATATAGAGACTTGCACACTCACTTAGAGTTCTTTACCATGGCAACAAAGATGAGATGACTAGAGAGGATCTTTTGGCTCTTCGTATTCATTAGTTGAAGAGGTTTGAGAGAGTTGTTCAGAAGCATAAAGAGGCCAAAATTCACCACAAAGATGGATTTGATAGTAGACACAGATTGAGACCTAGGGAGATTGGGTGTTGGTCTATGATAGCAGTCTAGACAACTAGTACAGTGCTATCTGCAAGGTTTCAAAACGATGGTTTGGGCCTTATTTGGTGCAGTATGTCCATGACAATGCTATGTATTCCTTAGTAGCAGAGCTTGATGGTACAACCTTACGGATTCCAATTGGAGGAAAGAGAACCAAACTATTCAAGAGGAGAGATGATGTAGCATATGGAGTTGAGGAGTTGGATGATGAGTTTTATGATGGACTTGAGGCAGGAGATAATGAAGATGAGGATGTGGATATTGCAAATGATCTTGCAGATTCAGATGAGGAGACATCATTGATTGTGGAGCTTGGTGGTGATGAGGATGGGTAGCTGTGGCCCATACGGAAGATGTGCAGGTTTAGAAGGGGCGGATGTTGTGATGCTGCACATCCACCACTGCGAACCTGAGGGCGGAGTTTTTCGCCAAGAATTTGAACTCATTAGTCATCATCATTAGGATTTTTTTTTGTGTCTTTTTATTTGCATTTTGCATGATGCACAAGCACATGTAGTTAGGCTAGGCACATTCTCTTTAGTGCATTCATAATTTTTGTATGGAGCATCAATTGATTGGTTGCATATCATGGATTTTGTATTGCATATTTTCTCAAAACATGGATGACTGAGCATGAAGTTCATTTCATAGCATATTCCTGTTCAGGCACATTTCATAAAAAAGCAAGTTCATGTGAAGAGAATGTCCGTTTTGAAGACTCCAAGAATATGAACACTATACTCAAGTAAGTTAGTCATGAATATATGTGTGCATCACGTGGGCTCAAAATAAGGTATTTTTAAAATACCATTTTTAAACAATTTTACATACACAAGGGTGTAATATAAAGGGGTTATTTATAGATTGAATAGAAAAGGATTATGTTTTATTCATGTAAAATTCACAGATAAGGATATTTATAAATAGGCCTTGAACGCACTTGATATAGAGGATATACATATAGTAACTTCCCTGAGACACTATATTGGAGTTTATGAAGAATGTGAAGGAAGAAATATGAACGAAATTCCAGTTTGGTATAATCAAGTATCTTGTAAATACAAGTGTTAAAGCAAATGGAGAAGGTGTACTTGTAGAGGTTCTTAATGGTACTTGGACATAAGTTATGCAATATGGCGAATGCTAAATTAGCACTTATTTGAAGTTACAAGTAAAATATTGAAGTTACTACTATATTTTAAGGGCCAGATGAAGTTAATCTTGCGAAACTAGTGAAGCAATAAAAAGGAGGAATGACAAAAGAGTTGAACTTGCAAATAAAGCCAAACCAGTCTTAGGAATGAATCTTGTTTGTGGTATAAAAGCATGGAACCCCAAGAGGAATACCAAGGAAAAGGGAATTCTCTTGCAAGAAAATCTATCTTATAACATCAACAAGCTTTTATTTCATTCTTTTGATCATCAAAACAAAGAAAACAGCAATTCTTCACGCAGCATCATAGTAGATTTCTCCCACAGATTTGATAGAATCAACCATAATCTTCAATATCTTCACAAAATCCATCAATAGAACAAAGAACACAAAGAATATACCATCTTTGAATGGAAATCAATCACATATTATTCTTCTTCAATATCTTCACAGTTCTCTCTCTCAATCTCTCATATGCAATTACATTGTTTTGACAGAATTGACTATCTCTGACTCTCTCTCTGTGTCAATAGTACATCATATCCTCACTACAATGCTCTCATAATAACCCTCAATAATCCTTCTTAGGTCGTGGATGCACCTCCCAAGAGGTATGTCTAATATGAAGAGTCACCAAAGCCACTATAGTGTCTTTTCACAGCTCACTACTGTCACTGTCACTTAGTCTTCTCTTCAGTCTTTAGCAGCTGTTTCTTCCACTTGTTTTAGCTCTTTTGAACTTAGATTCATCCTTTCCAAAGGTTAGGAAACTTTCCCAAAGTCACACATACATTCTACAGAACACCTACAGAACAGTCACAGTACAGCACCAGAACAGCTACAACACAGTTACAGTACAGAGACAGAGCATAGAGAGAAGCTCTACAGAGGTCTATAGAGGGTTACAGAAGGTCATCAAAACCTCATAACTCATACTCAAACCATTCCAAACTATCAATAACTATTCAATAGGCTTTTAAAAGATCTCAATCTTCATCAATCATCAATCCATGCTTCATACAGAAGATAATCAGAGCAAAACAGAAGCTATACAGAACCAATCAGAACCTATCAGAACATCACAGAACCTCATATCTCCACTGAGAATCATCATGAACTTCTAAAACATAATCAATATTATCCAAAACACTCTCAAATACTTCCATTACAACCACATATCACTCTAAATCCATCAAAAATCAATCATTCAGTCCTCAAAAACAACAAAAATCAATCAAAAATTCAGTCTTTTTCCACTCTTAACATATCCCCATGCTTAGAAAGGAAGCGTCCTTGCGACCTAAGGAAAAGAAGAATATAAGTTCACTGAAGAGCTCAATGTTATCTTCTGTTAGATCTTCAATAATCTTGCCAAAACACGACCCCAACTTATCACCTGTATCTGAGAGAAAATACTACTAAAGGAAAACTTCCATTATTCATTAACTCATCTGATTAATCATTTAAAAACCATAACAAATTTGTAAAGGATATAAGAGGTTCTCTTCAGCTTTCCACCATAGACTTTTCATCCACCAGCAATCTTTTGAAAAGAGCTCTCGAACAAGTATTTGCAATCAACATGAACTCATCACATACAATTAAGACAATACATACACAAATACTAACACAACCATCTGAATGACACCTCAAAAAAGAGATATATCATTAAGAATCATTCAAGATACATTGCAAAGGCATCAATGAAGATGATTCCTTTTAAAACCTTGGTGGTTTCGGAAGCGATCCATGGAGAAGGATTTGTCTACAAATGTCTTTGGAGGATTTTAAAAGAACTGCAAGCAGCACATTCTTTCTAGCAAGACAAGGTATCTGTTAGGGAGACATAGGGCATGAAAATATGGGACATCCAACTGATGGGAGTCAATGTTCACATTGACATTCATACAAAGTTTTGGAATGGCCTTTTGATCATTATGGGAATGCCCATGCATGTATGCTAGATACCAAGCAAAATGAGCTGTCAATCTCACCGAAGGATCCAGAGATTGTGAATATTGGTGAGAAAAATGAAGGTATGGTATGCTTGACTGGTAGTTTTCCAATCCCCTGGAATAATTGGCCAGTTTATCTGAGGTCCTGTAAGAGAATCACTCGAGCTCCATCCTCTTCTTTTGGGAATCTGTTGATCAAACCCTTCATATTCACTAACCAACGGAGGGGGTTGAGAGATAGAAGTGGCAAGAGATGAAAGTGAAATAAGTAAAAGTGGATGAAGAGATGGGTAGGCAAAATCATAAAAGGAGGAATAAGTTAAAGAAGGAGTGGCTGAAAATTTTAAGGAATTACTTAGGAAGGGTGTTCATTGATAAATAGGAAAGGTAGAAGGTACATGAATGGATGGAGAAGGACATGGTGGAGAAGGGAAAAATACTCTACCTTCAATAAAAGAGCAATATGTAAATATGGGAATTTGAGGAAAAGATTGAGGTTGGAAAAGAAGGGGTAAGATTGCTGTGGAATTGGTTTGATAGAGGGAAAGATAGGTATCATAACGGTGAGCCATTTGTTGGTAATACAGTAGGCTAGGAACAGAGGGGCCTAAGATAGATCTTCTCTGATAGGCATCAAAAAAGGTGGAATCAAATGGATTATTTTTGGAAAGGTAAGCTAAGAGATCCACCCTCTGTTGGTTAGTCCTTTGTACATAGGTAGAAGCTGTGTTCTATCTCATTGATTCAAGACCATAGAATCAATCATGGAGTGCTAGGAATTATTAGGGCAAGTAGCCACTTTGGAGGAGTAACTCTGGAACATGTCATCTATTCGCAACTCCAAATAGTTGACATACAAGACAGCTTGTAAAACCACATCTCCCACATACCAGGCCATATCCACTTCATCTGGAATCAACAAGTCTCCCCGTAGATACATATATGACATCAACATGGTATCTGTCGTGATAGAATCTTCAAACACCATACGAACCACTTATGTCAGCAACTCAAGAGATCAAGCCCCACTCCAACCATCCTCTGGAAGATGAAGATCCATCATTGAAAGCTTCATGTAAAAGGCCAACTTGTGCAATTGATAGTGGACAAAGAAAGAATGGTCTGGAGGAACATATTCTTGGAAATGCTCAAATGTAGACCATAGCAGATCTATCTTGGACTGCAATTGTTCCACTTTATCTTGGAAGAGAGGACACAAGGTAGCCTGTCTCTGGAGAACTGCCAAGTCCTGCTGTGAGAGAGAAGGGATTAGTGGAACATTAGCGCTTGGAGGAACAGACCGTGACTGTGCCAGTTTGTCTTGCAACTGCTTGATTTGGGAAGCTTGTGATTCCACTGTGTCATTAGCAGTCTGTAAGGCTGAAAGTTTGACATCTAAGAGAGTTTGAAACTCTTGCGCTTCTTTGGACATCCTCTTCTTCTCCTCTGAGATTCTAGTAACCTCTGATTGAGCCTTTGTTAAAAACTGAATCTTCAAAGAAGATATCTCATCTCTTTGGATTTCAATGAGTTGGGCTTGTTGCTCCATCTCCTTAAACAGATCTGCCAGGGTATCCTTAGTAGAGGCTAACTCGGATGTTGCCTTATGCAACTGGTCTTTAGACTGAATCAGTTCTTCATAAAAGAAAACATACAACTGTTGAACACAGGCTGTCACTGACAGTTCAATTGAACTCTGAATGTCTTTACATAGGAATGAAATGGCATCTCCCGATACTAGACTATTCAGTGTGAAGGGACTGATATGTCCAATGAACCTTCTCGATATGCTCGGAACAGGTTGTTACATGTGAGATAAGCAGGGAGATCATTGCCAGATGTAGCAGGAATTGGTACGGAAGGAAGAACTGAATGAGCTTTATCTGCCACCCGCTTCAAGCATTTGCGTTGTATGACCAGGGGAGGAGGAGAATCCAGATCCTCTATATCAGTTGGTTCTAACTCATCTGAAGGTGGAGGAGGAGGTGCTAGATCAGATGGAGGAGGCGGAGGCACACTCTTTTGTAAACCTGAGTAGGTCAAGAAGGCAGACAGGTAGGATCCATAGGTGACATTGGTAACATTGCCCCTGGTTACTTTAACAAAATGTTGATCCATCTTGGTGAGTAGGTAAGTGCTCTAATCAATAGCTACTCCTTTTAAAACCATCCTTGAAGCTGTAAAGAGCTCTTTGGACAAGTAATGGGACGGTGTCTTGGCAAGCATAAACCTGTCTTGGAGGAACTGGCAGACCAACTTCCATACACGATCAGTAATCATGGAAAAGGAGACTCCTGAAGTGTTGATCACCTTCTTGACATCCATAATTTCCTTGGTCTGTTTTTGTAACAGCTTCAAAATCTCATCGTTAGAGAAGAGCTGGCGAGCTGTAACAAAGGGTTCACCTTTGTAGGGAAGAGATAGAGCCTTCCCTAACCCTCGAGGTGTCAAAGTCATGGAAGTACCATGGACCAGTCCTGACTTCTTGCTGTATGAGGCTAGGAACTCATCACACATCGATGGATCTTCGGGAATCAATGGAAAGGAGGCAGCCACGAAAGTCACAAGTCCCACCTTCGTGAGAGGCTCAAAAGTGA
Source organism: Lygodium microphyllum (assembly GCF_053477565.2). Taxonomy (NCBI): domain Eukaryota; kingdom Viridiplantae; phylum Streptophyta; class Polypodiopsida; order Schizaeales; family Lygodiaceae; genus Lygodium; species Lygodium microphyllum. The sequence goes on along the minus strand of NC_141162.1, from coordinate 126,383,513 downwards.
GTAGGGAAGAGACTAGTGGGACATACTGGATAGGGGCAGGAGCGTTTGGCACCATTCAGATGGTAAACACACACACCACAACACAGACAGCCACAAAGAATGTCTGGAAGGGGTGTGTATGCAATGGCCTGAAGGTGCACGGAAGAGTCTCCCAAAAGCAATGAATCCAGTCAAAGAAAATCAAAGACCATTGTGACTGAACAACAAAGACAACACCTTAGTGGATTTGTTGATTTTTATGATTAGTTTATTTTTATTGTATTATTATTATTATTATTTGTTTTTCTTTAATTTTATATTGTGTTTGTTTGGTATTTTAAGGGGGTTTGTGTGGGTTTTATAATGTGGTTTGGTTAATTTAGTTTATTATGTGTGGTTGTTTGAGTTATGTGTGTTTGTATGTTTGTGTTTTTTAATAAATTGTATGTGGTTGTTTATTTGTGTTATTGGTTTTTTTTTGTTTTTTTGATTAAAATAAAAAAGAATAATAATTACATATGGATATGTGATAAAGGAAAAATAAAATTACAGCCATTTAGGAAATATCCAGAATTAATGTTAGGAAAATAAGATTTGGATTTTTATGTTTAATCTGTTTTGTTTTTTTTTTGTGGTTAAATTATTGGTGCCTTCTATGAAAATATTTTAAAGAGAAAAATGAATGGAAAAAGATCAAGGGGTGGGTGGAATTTTCTAGAATTTTTCTGAATTTTTGTATTTTTTTTACTAATTTTAAATGAAATTTCTGCATTTTTTAGGTAATTGGAAATAAATTGTCAAATATTTAAGTTTCTGTAATTTTAGGGGTGGAAATTTCCACCTAACAAATTTTCAAAAATTTGCAAAAATCTAAGGGAATTTTTTTTTAAAAATTTGAAATTTTTCTGAGTTGAAATGAATTTAGAAATTAACTAAATCAATTAAATCAGGGAAAGCATCTTAGTTTGGTAAGTAGGGTCAAATCAAGTCAGCTAAGTCCTGTTAGTCGGGGTAAATCATGTAAGTCAGACTAAGTCAAGTCAAGTTAGTCAAGGGAGACTAGGTTAGTCTGGGTTACTCTAAGTTAGTTAAGTAAGCTAAGTCAAGGCAGGTCAGGTTAGTCTGGGTTAGTCTAAGTCAAGTAAATAGGCTAAGTGAGAGTCTAACTAACCTAGGTTAGACTAACTATCCTAGGGTTAGTTAGATTAAGGTGGGAACTAACCTAAGGTGGGTTAGTGAGATTAAGGTGAGGTTAAGGAGACTAGGGTGAGTTTAACTAGACTAGGGTTAGGGTAACTGAACTAGGGTTAGTTAACCAGTCTAGGGTTAGTTTAACTAGGGTAGGGTTAACTAGCCTAAGTAGGGTTAGTTTAACTAACCTAGAGTTAACTAACCTAAGTAGGGTTAGTGGAACTTAAGTAAGGTTAACTAACCTAAGTAGGGTTAGTGTAACCTAACTAAGGTTAACTTAACTGAATTAAAGGTAGTTAACTCAATTAAGGTTAATTAACTTAATTGTGGTTAGTTAACTTAGGTGTGGTTAGTGAACTTACCTGTAGTCACAGGGAGGAGGAGGAGGAGGAGGAGGAAGGGGCGAAGGATGAGGCGGCGAGGGCGGCGGCGCGGAGCGGAGGAGCGGCGGGAGGAGCGGAGGAGCGGCGGAGCGGCGGGAGGAGACAGTGCTGCCAACGGAGAGCGCCGCTAGGAGGCGGAGATGCTGCTGGGGAAGGCACTGCTAGGGGCGAAGAGCGCCGCTGGGGAAGGGGCTGCTAGGCGAGGAGGAGGGGAGAGTGAGGAAGAAGGAGGGTGGAGAGAGTAGAGAGAGAAGAGGGGGAGGGAAAGAGAAGGAAAGGAGGAGATGGGGTAGGGAAGGGGACGGTTGAAGGAGGGAGGGTGGGAAGGAGGGGACAGGGTGGGGGGAGATGGTGGGGGAGGATCGGGGAGAGAGAAAGAGGGGTAGGAGAGAGAAAGAAGAAAAAAGAAGAAAAAGAAGAAGAAGAAGAAGAAGAAGAGAGAGAGGGGGGTCGATTGGGACGCGGGGAAGTCCCCGTTGGTTGTTTTTTAAAAAAATAATAAAATTAATTAATAAATGAATTAATTAATGGAGAAAGAAAAGAGAGGAAAAGGTGGCACGCCCCCATCCCGGGCACATGCGCGAGGCGAGGATAAAAAATTTACGTTGGTGGGACTCGATGGGGTAGGGATGTTGACACGCAAGTCGCGGACGTGACGAGGGCGTCTCGAGACATGTAAAAACAAAAACGCACGCATTCACATGCAAGGCGAGGCACGCGAGAACACGAAAAAACAAAGAAAAATTAATAACTCATAAACCATTCCTTGAAACGAAAATCCGTAAAAAGGAAAAATGGGCCGAGAGAGGAGGGGAAAATGATGGAAAATTAAGACGGGGTGTTCGGAGGAAAAGGAGGGCGTTCACATGGGAAAAATTCAAAAAAACAGGCCCGAAAACACATACGGGGATTAATATCGGAAAATCCGCTCGCCCGAATGCAGGGCGGAAAGAAGGAAAAAGGTGCAAAAGAACGTATTCAACAACCTATCATGTCCAAACACAGTTTCGACCGAGATAGGATGCGTTCACATGGAAAAAACGGAAAAATGGCACACAAAAACGAGGTCGAAAATTAATAACAAAAAATCAGTTCACTAGAACAAAGGGTAGAAAAAAGGAAAAATGTGCGAGGGAAGGGGTTGCACAAGGTTGGCACATCAAAACTGAGTTCTGGGGGAATTAGGAGGAGTTCACATGCAAAAAACACGAAAAATGCATTTAAAAATGCTTGAAAAAATTAATAACTAAAAATTTGGCAGTCGGAAAAGGGGGGAGGAAAAAGGAAAAAGTGGGGGAAAGGCTGGTAGGACACAGCTGTCAAATCAAACTGGAATTCTGGTGAAAATAAGGCAGGTTCACATGGAAAATTGTGAAAAATAAGCATGAAAAAGACTCAAAAACCCTAAAAAATTAATAACGGATGAACCGTACATCGAAATGACATGGAGTAAAAAGAAAAAATGTCAGGGAGAAAGGGTAGGACAGGCGTGACTCATGAGATCAGAGTTCCGAAGCAAGAAAGACACGTTCACTTGGAAAGCTATCCAATTTACAAGAATTACTTCAAAAATTAATAACTTGAGAATCGTCTGTCGGAACAAGGATCAGTAAAAGGGAAAATTGGCAGTTCAAAGGAATGAACAGGGCTATAAGGTTGGATTGAGTTTTTGGTACGTAAGGTCCGTTCGTATGAAAGAAGTGCAAAACCAAGAATAAGGACAAACGGTCGCGGAACAACCCCTGGAACAGGGTGAAATAAAACAGAAGGGTGGGGAAGGACCCCATCAGGGCAACATGAAATCATGGCATAGATGCATGATTAAAACAGGGTGTATGCAACATGGATGCGCATGGATGTGCCCCCACACTTAAGACCTTAACAGATAGGGTTGACCGAGCAACAGGGACCTAGTATGACACAATAGACCAATCGCTAACATCCCCACACTTAAAACATGACCATCACTGACAACAGAAGGCATAGGGTTAGAAAAACTTGGTCCATATTGCCGAGGAGGAATGGCGACTATCGAGAGTGCATCTGGTGTCGTCGTCGGCCTGCAGGAGGTAACAATGTGTCTTCACAGCATATATTCTTTATGGCAGGGACCATGCGACAGCACCCAGGGAGGTAGCTGGTTGAAGGAATTGCAGGAAATTTATCAATGATGAGGAATATTGCACTCAACTCACGATCACTCAACTGGAATGAAAGAACCGTCACTCGCTCCATTACTGACATCACTCGAGTGAATGCTGAGGAAACCCAGAGCTCACACCCGGTTTAGGAATCGACAAAGGAATGGTGCAGAGGGAGTATGCCAGGGTACACAATTGATGGTGCATCAGTGCGTTCAACCCATCTGGCATAGGTGCAAGGAGAAAGGCAAGGGAGCCTTGTAGGGCAATGTATAGAACAAAGTGATGTGTCCTGTGCTGATGGCAAAAACCCAGCCCATGGGTGCATAGGGAGATGGAAACGTACCTAACTCCAAAGGTCGTAACGTCCCTCAATCCTCACCTCTCGGTAATTGATTGAAGAAACTCAAGGCACACTCAGCCCACCCTCTGTCTCACGCTCTGTTGAAAGATATAGAGGGCAACCATGTCCTGAAATCCGTTGATGTAATCCTCACGGGCACTTTGCAAAGGTTATATGCCTTGTGCGCATTTGATGGTGCAACTGTGCATCCCGCCCAGTGCCGGCATACAGTGCAAGAAGGAAGGCCAGGGAGCCTTATAGTCCAGTGCACAAGAACAAATCGTACTGTGTGCATTGAGAGGCCCTTCCCATGTGTTCAACACTCCGTTCACACAACAGGAAAGACAACTTCTGTACCATACACTAGCTGAAAAGGGGTATGTCCTGTAGCTGCCTTATAAGAGTTTCTATACGCCCACAGGGCCTCTGTAAGTCGATCCTCCCAGTCGTGACGATGTGTGGCAATCGTTCTTGTCGGAATCGAGCAAAGGATGCGATTGGTGACTTCAACTTGGCCATTGGCTCTGGGGTTATAGGGAATGGACTTACGATGGTGGATCTTATATAGTTCCGTCAGCTCCTCCATGATTTTGTTAAGGAAATGAGTACCTCTCTCACTTACCAACTCAAGGGGACTGCCAAAACAGGTGATAATATTCTCGTACATGAACAGAGCTACACTATTACCATCGTCCCGCTTTAGGGATTTAGCTTCACACCACTTTGTGACATAATCCGTACATACTAGGATGTATCTGTTCTGCTTTCGTCTGGTAGGTGGATCAATGGGACCCACAAAATCAATCCCCCACTTCTCAAACAGCTTTAGGGGGAAAATGGGTTGCAATGGCATGGCACTTGTTTTGATGGGTCTCCCCATTCACTGACAGGCATCACATCTCTTGCAGTAATCATAGGTATCCTTGTGGAGGGTCGGCCACCAGTATCCTGCTAATAGAACCTTCCTGGCTGTCGCTTCTCCTGCGAAGTGTCCACCACATGGTTCGTCATGGCATGCTTTCAATACTATGCTGGTTTCATCCCCTGCAACATATCTTCATAGCACTTCATCTTTGCCTTTCTTGTACAGTGCACCACCTAGCAAAGTGTAGGGCGCTGATTCCAAGAGAAGCTTCTTCCTCTCATGACTTGAGATGCTAGGAGGATACTGTTGAGTTGCTAGGAGGTTGGCTATGTCTGCATACCAGGGAGTAACAGTTTCAACTAGAAACAAGGAAGCGTTAGGAAGGTCTAGATCATCCTGTTCCTCTTTCTCTGTTTGAGGGATCCATGATAGATGATCGGTTAGGACATGGGAACGGCCAGGCTTAGTGACTACTTCAAAGTCGAACTCTTGGAATAGGAGCAACCATCTCATCAATCGTCCTTTAACATTTGCTTTGTTTATCAAGAAGGACAGGGCTTCATGATCCACATAGAACTTGAAATGTGTAGACAGTAGATAGTGTCGAAACTTCTCTAGTGCAAACACCATTGCCAAGCACTCAAGCTCTGTCATTGTATAGTTTTGTTCCCTATCAGTG